>NC_057794.1:169505863-169851183 GCF_018294505.1 Triticum aestivum | reverse complement strand
AAAAAATATAAATATTAAATAAATAAATAATAATTAAATCAATTAATTAATTAAGGAATTAATTAAGTTAATTAATCATAATTAGATTAACCTAATTAACTAATTAGTTTAATTAAACAGTAATTAGATTAGCTAAACATTAATTAGACTAAACAGTCAATGACGAACGGGACCCACCTGTCGGGTTGACCAAGTCAACCCTGTTGACTGCTGACGTCAGCATGACATCATGCTGACGTCATAAATCCATTTTCGAATTAAATAATTAATTAATTAAATTCTAGAAATTAATAAAATCTTTAAAAAATCATATCTTTTAATCAGTAACTCGGATTAAAATATTTTCAACATGAAAGTTGCTCAGAACGACGAGACGATTCCGGATACGCAGACCGTTCGTCCGCCACACACCCCTAACCTATCGAACTCGCAACTTTTCCCCTCCGGTTCATCAGTCCGAAAACGCGAAACACCGGGAATACTTTCCCGGATGTTTCCCCCTTTCGTCGGTATCACCTACTACCGCGATTGGGCACACCTAGCACCGTTACTTGTCATGTCATGCATCGATATGCATTTGTTTGCATGGTATTCATTGTTTCTTCCCCCTCTTCTCTCCGGTAGACTACGAGACCGACGCTGCTGCTGCCCAGTTCGACTACGGAGTTGACGACCCCTCTCTCTTGCCAGAGCAACCAGGCAAGCCCCCCCCTTGATCACCAGATATCGCCTATTCTTCTCTATGCTGCTTGCATTAGAGTAGTGTAGCATGTTACTGCTTTCTGTTGATCCTATTCTGATGCATAGCCTGACATTGTTGCTACACCTGTTGATACCTTACCTGCAATCCTAAATGCTTAGTATAGGATGCTAGTTTATCATCATTGGCCCTACATTCTTGTCAGTCTGCCTTGCTATACTATTGGGCCGTGATCACTCGGGAGGTGATCACGGGTATATACTATACATACTTACATACTATACAGATAGTGACTAAAGTCGGGTCAGCTCGAAGAGTACCCGCGAGTGATTCACGGATTGGGGGCTGAAAGGACCTTTGTCCCGACGGCCCTCTGTGTGGATCTTTGTGGCGGAGCGACAGGGCAGGTTGAGACCGCCTAGGAGAGAGGTGGGCCTGGCCCTGTTCGGCGTTCGCGGATACTTAACACGCTTAACGAGATCTTGGTATTTGATCTGAGTCGGCTACGAGCCTATACGCACTAACCATCTACGTGGGAGTAGTTATGGGTATCCCGACGTCGTGGTATCAGCCGAAGCACTTCAGACGTCAGCGACGGAGCGGCGCGCGCCGAATTGGACTGGAACGCCACCAGGCTAGGTCTGCTTTCGGCCGCGTACGCAACGTGCAGGTGTGCTATGGGCGATGGGCCCAGACCCCTGTGTGCTTAGGTTTAGACCGGCGTGCTGGCCTCTCTGTTGAGCCTAGGTGGGGCTGCGACGTGTTGATCTTCCGAGGCCGGGCATGACCCAGGAAAGTGTGTCCGGCCAAATGGGATCAAGCGTGTTGGGTTATGTGGTGCACCCCTGCAGGGAAGTTTAATCTATTCGAATAGCCATGATCTTCGGTAACAGGACGACTTGGAGTTGTACCTTGACCTTATGACAACTAGAACCGGATACTTAATAAAACACACCCTTCCAAGTGCCAGATACAACCGGTGGTCGCTCTACCTCAGGGATATGAGGAGGGGATCGCCGGGTAGGATTATGCTATGAGATGTTACTTGGAGATGCTACTTGGAGGACTTCGACCTACCCTCTTCTGCCTGTTGCAAGGCGAAGGTGACCAGAAGCGTAGTCTTCGATAAGACTAGCTATCCCCCTCTTATTCTGGCAATCTGCAGTTCAGTCCACTGATATGGCCCTTTACACATATACCCATGCATATGTAGTGTAGTTCCTTGCTTGCGAGTACTTTGGATGAGTACTCACGGTTGCTTTCTCCCCCCCTTTTTTCCCTTTTCCTTCCTTTCTGGTTGTCGCAACCAGATGCTGGAGTCCAGGAGCCAGACGCCACCGTCGACGACGACCCCTACTTCACTGGAGGCGCCTACTACTACGTGCTGCCCGCTGATGACGACCTGGAGTAGTTTAGGAGGATCCCAGGCAGGAGGCCTGCGCCTCTTTCGATCTGTATCCCAGTTTGTGCTAGCCTTCTTAAGGCAAACTTGTTTAACTTATGTCTGTACTCAGATATTGTTGCTTCCGCTGACTCGTCTATGATCGAGTACTTGTATTCGAGCCCTCGAGGCCCTTGGCTTGTATTATGATGCTTGTATGACTTATTTTATTTGTAGAGTTGTGTTGTGATATCTTCCCGTGAGTCCATGATCTTGATCGTACACATTTGCGTGCATGATTAGTGTACGATTGAATCGGGGGTGTCACACAAAAAATCTTAAATGAGAGTTGTATAGCAATACATAATCACCTACATTAAACTCACGCTTTTGTATCCTTTTATCATGCCATCTTTTAACTTTTTTTAAACAACTTGGCATTTTCGTAGGCTTGGGTTCTCCATTCATCGAGTGAGCTAATATCAAATAACCTCTTCTCACTGGCAAGTTTAAAATCATAATTGAGCTCTCTAATAGCCCAATATGCCTTGCTAGTTCAAGAGGTAAGTGACATGCTTTTCCATAAACCATTTTATAGGGAGACATACCCATAGGATTTTTATATGCAGTTCTATAGGCCCATAATGCATCATCAAGTTTCTTGGACCAATTCTTTCTAGACCTATTGACAGTCTTTTGCAAAATTAATTTGAGCTCTCTATTACTCAATTCTACTTGACCACTAGACTGAGGGTGATAAGGAGATGCAATTCTATGATTAACATCATATTTAGCCAGCATTTTACGGAAAGCGCCATGAATAAAATGTGAACCACCATCAGTCATCAAATATCCAGGGACTCCAAATCTTGGAAAAATAATTTATTTAAGCATTTTAATATAAGTGTTATGATCAGTACTACTAGTTGGAATAGCTTCTACCCACTTAGTAACATAATCAACAGCAACTAAAATATGTGTATATACATTAGAGGCAGGAAAAGGTCCCATATAGTCAAAGCCCCCAAACATCAAATGGTTCAATAATGAGTGAATACTTCATAGGCATTTCTTGACGTCTACTAATATTACCAATTCTTTAACATTCATCACAAGATAAGACAAACTTACGGGCATCCTTGAAGAGAGTAGGCCAACAAAAACTGGATTGCAATACCTTGTGTGCAGTTCTATCTCCAGCATGGTGTCCTCCATAAGCTTCGGAGTGACACTTGCGTAGTATCTGTTCCTATTCATGCTCGGGTACACAACATCTAATAACACCATCTACTCCTTCTTTATAAAGATGTGGGTCATCCCAAAAGTAATGCCTCAAATCATAGAAGAACTTTTTCTTTTGCTGGTATGTGAAACTAGGTGCTATGAATTTGGCAACAATGTAATTAGCATAATCAGCATACCATGGAGCAGTATGAGAAGCATTTATGACATTTAATTGCTCATCAGGAAAGCTATCATCAATAGGTAGTAGGTCATCAAGCACATTTTCTAACCTAGACAAGTTGTCTGCAACGGGGTTCTCAGCTCCCTTTCTATCAACAATATGTAAATCAAATTCTTGTAGCAAGAGAACCCATCTAATAAGTCTAGGTTTAGCATCTTTCTTTTCCATAAGATATTTAATAGCAGCATGATCGGTGTGAATCGTTACTTTAGAATCAACAATATAAGGTCTGAACTTATCACAAGCAAATACAACTGCTAAGAATTCTTTTTCAGTATTAACATAATTTCTTTGAGCATTGTCTAGAGTTTTACTAGCATATTGAATAATGTTTAATTTCTTATCAACTCTTTGCCCTAGAACAACACCTAGACCATAATCACTAGCATCACACATAATTTCAAAGGGTAAATTCCAATCAGGCAGCTGAACAATAGGTGCAGAGATCAATGCTTTCTTAAGTATTTCAAATGCTTCTACACAATCACCATCAAAGACAAATGGTATATCTTTTTGTAATAAATTAGTTAGAGGCCGAGAAATTTTTGAGAAGTCCTTAATGAACCTCCTATAAAATCTGGCGTGACCAAGGAAACTTTTTATACCTTTGATGTCCTTGGGGCATGGCATATTTTCAATAGCATCAACCTTGGTTTTATCAACTTTAATAATTCTTTCAGAAACTTTATGCCCCAAGACAATACCTTCATTAACCATGAAGTGGCACTTTTCCCAATTCAAGACAAGATTAGTTTCTAAACATCTCTACAAAACTCAATCAATGTTGCTCAAGCAATCATCAAAAGAAGATCCATAGACGGAGAAATCGTCCATGAAAACCTCACAAATCTTTTCACAAAAGTCAGAGAATATAGCCATCATGCATCTTTGAAAGGTAGCAGGTGCATTACATAAACCAAAAGGCATACTTCTATAAGCAAACGTACCAAAAGGGCAGGTAAAAGTAGTCTTTGATTAATCCTTGGCTAACACAGGTATTTGAGAGAAACCAGAATAACCATCTAAAAAGCAAAAGTGTGTATGTTTGGATAATCTTTCTAGCATTTTCTCGTTAAAAGGTAAGGGGTAATGATCCTTTTTAGTGGCCTTATTTAATTTGCATGAAATCAATTACCATCCTATAACCTGTAATAACTCTTTAAGGAATCAATTCATCTTTATCATTAGGAATGACAGTATTACCTCCCTTCTTAGGGACACAACAGACATGACTTACCCACTGACTATCAGCAACGGGATAGATTATACCTGCCTCAAGGAGCTTTAGTATTTCCTTTCTTACCACTTCTTTCATTTTAGGATTCAGCCGTCGTTGATGATCACGAACTGTTTTAGCATCTTCTTCCAAATTTATTTTATGTTGACATAGAGTGGGACTAATGCCCTTAAGATCATCGAGAGTATACCCAATAGCAGCACGGTGCTTCTTCAGAGTTTTCCATAATCTCTCTTCCTCATACTCTGAAAGGTTAGCACTAATAATAACAGGATATATCTTTTTCTCATCAAGATAAGCATATTTAAGAGTATCATGCAACGGTTTAAGCTCAAACACGGGATCACCCTTGGGTGGAGGAGGATCCCCTAGGATTTCAACAGGCAAATTGTGTTTCAGAATAGGTTCCTGTTTAAAGAATACTTCATCTATTTCCCTTCTTTTATTCATAAACATATCATTTTCATGGTCTAGCAAATATTGTTCTAAAGGATCACTAGGAGGTATAGCAATAGAAGCAAGACCAATAATTTCATCCTTACTAGGTAATTCTTCTTCATGGTGTTGTCTACTAAATTTAGAGAAATTAAATTCATGAGACATATCATCTAAACCGATAGTAACAACATCCTTTCTGCAATCTATCTTAGCATTAACAGTGTTTAAGAAGGGTCTACCAAATATAATGGGACAAAAGCTATCTTGAGGGGAACCAAGAACAAGAAAATCAGCAGGATATTTAGTTTTCCCACACAAGACTTCAACATCTCTAACAATTCCCATTGGTGAAATAGTATCTCTATTGGTAAGTTTAATTGTGACATCAATATCTTCTATCTCAGCAGGTGCAATATCATGCATAATTTCTTTGTATAAGTCGTAAGGTATTGCACTAGCACTAGCACCCATATCACATAAGCCATGATAACAATGATCTCCTATTTTAACAGAAATAACAGGCATGCCTACCACATGTCTGTTTTTATCTTTAGCACAAGGTTTAGCAATTCTAGCAGTCTCATCAAGGAAATGAATAACATGCCCATCAATATTATCAGACAAGAGATCTTTAACAATAGCAATATCAGGTCCAACTTTAATTTGCTCAGAAGGTGTATAAGTTTTAATATTGCTTTTACGAACCACAGTTGAAGCTTTAGCATGATCCTTTATCCTAACAGGGAAAGGTGGTTTCTCAACATAAGAAGTAGGAACAATAGGATCATTATAAGTGATAGTCTTTTCTTCAACTTTAATAGGTGCAGCTACTTTTACTTCTATGGGAGGATGATATTTAAACCACTTCTCCTTGGGGAGATCAACATAAGTAGCAAAAGATTCGCAGAAAGAAGCTACTATCTCAGAGTCAAGTCCATTTTTAGTGCTAAATTTACGGAAAACATCGGTATCCATAAAAGATTTAACACAATCAAACTTAGGTGTCATACCTAACTCCTTACCTTCGTCGAGGTCCCAATCTTCAGAGTTGCATTTAATTCTTTCCAATAAATCCCATTTGAATTCAATAGTCTTCATCATAAAAGAGCCAGCATAAGAAGTATCGAGCATGGTGCGATTGTTATCAGAAAGCTGAGCATATAAATTTTGAATAATCATATCTCTTGAGAGCTCATGATTGGGGCATGAATATAACATTGATTTAAGCCTCCCCCAAGCTTGAGCGATGCTTTCTCCTTCGCGAGGCCAAAAATTATATATATAATTGCGATCACGATGAACAAGATGCATAGGATAAAACTTTTGATGAAATTCCAATTTCAATCGTTTGTAGTTCCATGAACCCGTATCGTCACATAGCCTATACCATGTCAATGCATCTTCCTTCAAAGATAAAGGGAAGACCTTCTTCTTAACAACATCTCCGGGTACACCTGCAAGCTTAAATAATCCACAAACTTCATCCACATATATTAGGTGCTCATCAAGATGCCTTGTTCCATCTCCTGCAAAAGGATTAGCTAGCAGTTTTTCTATCATACCCGAAGGAATTTAAAAGAAAACATTTTCATTTTCAGTAGGTTCAGTAGGTTGAGGAGCAACTCTTTGCTCTACTGGTCGGGGTGAAGATACCCCGAACAAGCCCCTCAGAGGATTACTTTCCATAGTAACAAGTGACAGTAAATTTCAGCACACTATATAAATTTTCCTTACCAAATTCCACCTACAAAAGGTGCTTCACTCCCCGGCAACGGCCCTAGAAAAGAGTCTTGATGACCCACAAGTATAGGGGATCTATCGTAGTCCTTTCGATAAGTAAGAGTGTCGAACCCAACGAGGAGCAGAAGGAAATGATAAGCGGTTTCCAGCATGGTATTCTCTGTAATTACTGAAATAAGTGGTAATAGATAGTTTTGTGATAGGATAATTCGTAACGAGCTACAAGTAACAAAAGTAAATAAAGTGCAGAAAGGTGGCCCAATCCTTTTTGTAGCAAAGGACAAGCCTGGACAAACTCTTATATAGAGAAAAGCGCTCCCGAGGACACATGGGAATATCGTCAAGCTAGTTTTCATCACGTTCATATGATTCGCGTTCGGTACTTTGATAATTTGGTATGTGGGTGGACCGGTGCTTGGGTACTATCCTTACTTGGACAAGCATCCCACTTATGATTAACCTCTATTGCAAGTATCCGCAACTACAACAAAAGTATTAAGGTAAACCTAATCATAGCATGAAACATATGGATCCAAATCAGCCCCTTACGAAGCAACGCATAAACTAGTGTTTATGCTTCTGTCACTCTAGCAACCCATCATCTACCTATTACTTCCCAATGCCTTCCTCTAGGCCCAAATAATGGTGAAGTGTCATGTAGTAGACGTTCACGTAACACCACTAGAGGAGAAACAACATACATCTCATCAAAATATCGAACGAATACCAAATTCACATGACTACTAGTAGCAAGACTTCTCCCATGTCCTCAGGAACAAACGTAACTACTCACAAAGCATATTCATGTTCATATTTAGAGGGGTATTAATATGCATATAGGATCTGAACATATGATCTTCCACCAAATAAACCAACTAGCATCAACTACAAGGAGTAATTAACACTACTAGCAACCTACTAGTACTAATCCCGGACTTGGAGACAAGAATTGGATACAAGAGATGAGGGTTTTGAGAGGAGATGGTGCTGGTGAAGATGTTGATGGAGATTGCCCTCTCCCGATGAGAGGAGTGTTGGTGATGACGATGGCGATGATTTCCCCCTCCCGGCGGGAAGTTTCCCCGGCAGAACAGCTCTGCCGGAGCCCTAGATTGGATCCGCCAAGGTTCCGCCTCGTGGCGGCGGAGTTTCGTCCAAGGAGATGGCTTATGATTTTTTTCCTCATCGAAAGACTTCATATAGCAGAAGATGGACATCGGAGGGCCACCAGGGGGCCCACGAGGTAGGGCGCGCCTCCCACCCCAGTTGGGCAGGGTGTGGCCCCCCTGGTGAACTTCTTGGGCTCAGTATTTTATATATATTCTGAAAACGTCTTCCGTGAAGTTTCAGGACTTTTGGAGCTATGCAGAATAGGTCTCCAATATTTGCTCCTTTTCTAGCCTAGAATCCCAGCTGCCGACATTCTCCCTCTTTATGTAAACCTTGTAAAATAAGAGAGAATAGGCATAAGTACTCTGATATAATGTGTAATAACAGCCCATAATGCAATAAATATCGATATAAAAGCATGATGCAAAATGGACGTATCATACAACAGGATTAACCAAAACGCGCGGCAGTAGCACTAGTTGAATTACTAGTATTGGCCAACTAGATTAGGGAGACCGTGCTGTAAACTAGCACTGAGGGGTTAGGTGTACTTTTGGTCTACGCCTTTTTCAAAAGAACCATTGGAAAACTAGCCGCCAAATTATAAAAGAGGACAAGAAATCTCGATGTGGGTTGTCGTATACCTGAATTCGTGTTAGCTATGGGCGCTGCTCCGCGTGGATTGTATGGAGACGTGCTCGTCCTTCTCGGCTGGATTCAGGGTGCCCGGAATAACGACGCAGATGTAGCACACTGGCAGCATGACGAATCATGAATCCGCATATTAACTGCATGTATTCAAAAAACAACACTGACCGAAGTAATAATTGTAGGAGAAAAAGTACCGCACACTAAAAATAATTTGAAGAGATAGCACCTGGCAGTAGTACGAGTGGCTGGCCAAATTAAAGAGAGACGAAACGAAGTCTAATAAAAAGGCGTCCAGCCATAGAGGCAGAGGTGGCCGAATCACAGGTGGGAAACAACAAAGTCGTCCGCAGATGATCTCCATGCATGAGATAACTGAGTTGATTAATCAAACCTCGGGAGAAGTGCTTTCAGTTAGTACTCCCCCTGTTTCTTTTTAGTTAGAGGTAGCATTGTATGTATTCCAGCGGGCTGTCACGGGAGCCACCGCAAAGCTCCAAACCTCGGGTTACTTTAATCTGCAATGCACGCGCATAGTACCAACAATAGTATTAGCAGTTTTGAGGAAATCCATCAAGTGGCCCAAAGGTCGACCCGATCTGCCCCGATTTGACAGGATGACGCCTTCTGCCCGTGCTTGGCGTGCTGCCCTTGTATGCATGCCCTAGCGCGTGGGTCCTCGGCCAGGAAGGCTGCTTCCTTTACGCTAGCCCTGCCCACGATCTACGCACTCACCAGCGCCGCGTACGGAGACCGCCGCATAATTTTTCTTTCCAAGCTCAAATTCTGCAAACAAAAATTACACAAGCCGACAACAACAAATCTAAAAGAAAACAATTCACATGGAATAGATCTTGACTGAAAAAATATAAACCGATAATCCATCGACCCGTGGTGATCACCCAGCAGCCTCTCAATGAAAGCACCAATGTCGGTTCTATATCCGGCGTATCTCGTAGTAGGGGTCCTAAGCTAGGCGTCTTGGAGCGATGGTAACATGGACTCGGGATTTTACCCAGGTTCGGGCCCTCTTGATGGAGGTAAAACCCTATGTCCTACTTTTGATTGTATTCATATGGGGTGTAGTACTAAGTACATGTATCTACCACGAGATTGTAGTAATGAATATGAGATGTCTATTGACTAGCCTGGCCCGGGTTTATATAACACACCAGAGGCCTAGGGTTTAGGAGAGTCCTCGTCTTGGGCGCCAAGTCTTATGGGATCTCCCTTGTATGTGGCATGGGTTGTCCGAACTGGCCCAATAGTGAACCGCCATGGGGGTCCTCGGCCCGACCCACTGGTCGGGAGACGACATGGTGAGTACCCCCTAGTCCAGGACACCGTCACCTTCCCCAATGACCCCGACGCCAGCACTGAAGGAAATATGCCCTAGAGGCAATAATAAAGTTGTTATTTATATTTCCTTATATCATGATAAATGTTTATTATTCATGCTATAATTGTATTAACCAAAAACTTAGTACATGTGTGAATATATAGACAAACTAAGTGTCACTAGTATGCCTCTACTTGACTAGCTTGTTGAATCAAAGATGGGTAAGTTTTCTAGCCATAGACATGAGTTGTCATTAGATTAATGGGATCACATCATTAGAGAATGATGTGATTGAATTGACCCATTCTATTAGCTTAGCATTCGATCATTTAGTATATTGATATTGCTTTCCTCATGACTTATACATGTTCCTGTGACTATGAGATTATGCATCTCCCGAATACTGGAGGAACACTTTGTGTGCTACCAAATGTCACAACGTAACTGGGTGATTATAAAGGTGCTCTACAGGTGTCTCCGATGGGACTTGTTGAGTTGGCATAGATCGAGATTAGGATTTGTCACTCTGATTGTCGAAGAGGTATCTCTAGGACCTCTCGGTAATGCACATCACTATAAGCCTTGCAAGCAATGCAACTAATGAGTTAGTTGCAGGATGATGTATTACAGAATGAGTAAAGAGACTTGCCGGTAACGATATTGAACTAGGTATTGAGATACCGACGATCGAATCTCGGGTAAGTAACATACCGATGACAAAGGGAACAACGTATGTTGTTATGCGGTTTGACCAATAATGATCTTCGTACAATATGTAGGAGCCAGTATGAGCATCCAGGTTCCGCTATTGGTTATTGACCGGAGATGAGTCTCGGTCATGTCTACATAATTCTTGAACCCGTAGGGTCCGCATGCTTAAACATTCTGTGACGATTTATATTATGAGTTATGTGATTTTATGACCGAAGTTTGTTCGGAGTACCGGATGAGATCGGGGACATGACGAGGAGTCTCGAAATGGTCGATGCGTAAAGATTTATATATTGGAAGGCCATATTCGGACATCGGAAAGGTTCTGAGTTATTCGGGTATTTTTCAAAGTATCGGGGAGTTACAGGAATTCGACGGGAGAAGTATTTGGCCTTATTGGGCCATACGGGAATAGAGGAGGCAGGACAAAGGGAAGGAGGCGCCCCCCCCCCTTGGGTTCGAATTGGACTAGGGGAAAGGGGGCGGCGCCCCCCCCCCCTTGCCCTTTCCTACTCCCTCTCTCTTTCCTTCTTTCTTCCCTCCTACTCCGAAAAGGAAAAGAGGAATCCTACTAGGACTTGGGAGTCCTATTAGGACTCCCCACACTTGGCGCGCCCCTCTAGGGTCGGCTTCCTCCTCCTCCCTCCTTTATATACGGGGGCAGGGGGCACCATGGACACACAAGTTGATTGTTCCAAGCCGTGTGCGGTGCCCCCCTCCACCATAATCCACCTCGATCATATTGTAGTTGTGCTTAGGCGAAGCACTACGTCGGTAGCAACATCATCACCATCATCACGCCGTCATGCTGATGAAACTCTCCTGTGAAGCTCTGCTGGATCGGAGTTCGTGGGACGTCATCGAGCTGAACGTGTGCTGAACTCGGAGGTGTCGTACATTCGGTACTTGGATTGGTCGGATTGTGAAGACTTATGACTACATCAACCGTGTTCTCTTAACGCTTCCTCTTATAGTCTACGAGGGTACGTGGACGATACTCTCCCCTCTCATTGCTATGCATCACCATGATCTTGCGTGTGCATAGGATTTTTTTTGAAATTACTGCGTTCCCAACAGTGGCACTAGAGCCAGGTTTAAGCGTAGATGTTATATGCACGAGTAGAACACAAAGGAGTTGTGGGCATGGGTATATACATATTGCTTGCCGTCACTAGTTGATTCTTGATTCATCATCATTGTTGGATGAAGCGGCCCGGACCGACATTACGCGTACGCTTACGCGAGACTGGTTCTACTGACATGCTTCACACACAGGTGGCTAGTGGGTGTCTGTTTCTCTAGCTTTAGTTGAATCGGATTCAATGAACAGGGTTCTTTCTGAAGTTCAAAAAGCAACCACTATACCGCGTTGTGGTTTTTGATGTGTAGGTAAGAACGGTTCTTGCTCAGCTCGTAGTAGCCACGTAAAACTTGCAACAACAAAGTATATGACGTCTAACTTGTTTTTGCAGGGCATGTTGTGATGTGATATGGTCAAGGCCTGATGCTAAATTTTATTGTATGAGATGATCATGTTTTGTAACACAGTTATCGGCAACTGGCAGGAGCCATATGGTTGTCGCTTTATTGTATGAAATGCAATCGCCATGTAATTGCTTTACTTTATCACTAAGCGGTAGCGATAGTCGTCGAGGCAACAGTTGGCATGACGACAACGATGCTTCGATGGAGATCAAGGTGTCAAGTCGGTGATGATGGTGATCATGATGGTGCTTTGGAGATGGAGATCACAGGCACAAGATGATGATAGCCATATCATATCACTTATATTGATTGCATGTGATGTTTATCTTTTATGCATCTTATTTTGCTTAGATCGATGGTAGCATTATAAGATGATCTCTCACTAAATTTCAAGGTGTAAGTGGTCTCCCTGAGTATGCACCGTTGTGACAGTTCGTCGTGCCGAGACACCACGTGATGATCGGGTGTGATAAGCTCTACGTTCACATACAACAGGTGCAAGCCAGTTTTGCACACGCTGAATATTCGGGTTAAACTTGACGAGCCTAGCATATGCAGATATGGCCTCAGAACACTGGAGACCGAAAGGTCGAGCGTGAATCATATAGTAGATATGATCAAGATAGTGATGTTCACCAATGAAAACTACTCCATCTCACGTGATGATCGGACATGGTTTAGTTGATTTGGATCACGTGATCATTTAGATGACTAGAGGGATTTCTATCTAAGTGGGAGTTCTTAAGTAATATAATTAATTGAACTTTATTTATCATGAACTTAGTCCTGATAGTATTTGCATAACTATGTTGTAGATCAATAGCTCGCGATGTAGCTCCCCGTTTATTTTTTGATATGCTCCTACAGAAAAACTATGTTGAAAGATGTTAGTAGCAATGATGCGGATTGGATCCGTGATCTGAGGATTATCCTCATTGCTGCACAGAAGAATTATGTCCTTGATGCACCGCTAGGTGACAGACCTATTGCAGGAGCATATGCAGACGTTATGAACGTTTGGCAAAGCTCGGTATGATGACTACTTGATAGTTTAGTGCACCATGCTTTATGGCTTAGAACTGGGACTTCAAAAACGTTTTGAATGCCACTGAACATATACGATGTTCTAAGAGTTGAAATTGGTATTTCATACTCATGCCCATGTCAAGAGGTATGAGACCTCTGACAATACTTTACCTACAAGATGGAGGAGAATATCTCAACGAGTGAGCATGTGCCCAGAATGTCTGAGTACTACAATAACTTGAATCAAGTGGGAGTTAATCTTCCGATAAGATAGTGATTGGCAGAGTTCTCTAGTCACTATCACCAAGTTACTAGAACTCTGTGATGAACTATAATATGCAAGGGATAACAGAAACGATTCCCAAAGCTCTTCGCGATGCTGAAATTGGTGAAGGTAGAAATCAAGAAAAAGCATCAAGTGTTGATGGCTGACAAGACCACTAGTTTCAAGTAAAAAGGCAAGGGAAAGAAAGGGAGCTTCAAGAAGAATGGCAAGCAAGTTGCCACTCCCGTGAAGAAGCCCAAAGTTAGACCCAAGCCTGAAACTGAGTGCTTCTACTGCAAAGGAAATGGTCACTGGAAGTGGAACTGCCCTAGATACTTGGCGGATAAGAAGGATGGCAAAGTGAACAAAAGGTATATTTGATATACATGTTATTGATGTGTACTTTATTAGTGTTTATAGCAAACCCCTCGGTATTTGATACTAGTTCAGTTGCTAAGAGTAGTAACTCAAAACAGGAGTTGCAAAATAAACAAAGACTAGTTGAGGACGAGGTGACGATGTGTGTTATGATTCCAAGGTTGATAAGATCACCATCACACACTCCCTTTACCTTTGGGATTAGTGTTGAACCTAAAATAAATGGTATTTGGTGTTTGCTTTGAGCATAATATGATTGGATCATGTTTATTGCAATACGATTATTCATTTAAGTCAAAGAATAATTGTTATTCTGTTTACATGAATAAAACCTTCTGTGGTCATACACCCAAGGTGAATGGTTTATTGAATCTAGATTGTAGTGACACACATATTCATAATATTGAAGCCAAAAGATGCAAAGTTAATAATGATAGTGCAACTTATTCGTGGCACTGTCATTTAGGTCATATTGGTGTAAAGCGCATGAAGAAACTCCATGTTGATGGGTTTTTGGAATCACTTGATTATGAATCACTTGATGCTTGCGAACCATACCTCATGGGCAAGATGACTAAGACTCCATTCTCCAGAACAATGGAGCGAGCAACTGACTTATTGGAAATAATACATACTGATGTATGCGGTCCGATGAGTGTTGAGGATCACGGTGGGTATCGTTATTTTCTGACCTTCACAGATGATTTGAGCAGATATGCTTATATCTACTTGATGAAATATAAGTCTGAAACATTTGAAAAGTTCAAAGAATTTCAGAGTGAAGTGGAAAATCATCGTGACAAGAAAATAAAGTTTCTACGATCTTATCGCGGAGACGAATATTTGAGTTACGAGTTTAGTCTTCATTTGAAACAATGTGGAGTAGTTTCACAACTCACGCCACATGGAACACCATAGCATAATGGTGTGTCCGGACGTTGTAATCATACTTTATTGGATATGGTGCGATCTATGATGTCTCTTACCAATTTACCACTATCGTTTTGGGGTTATGCATTAGAGACAGCTGCATTCACGTTGAATAGGGCACCATCTAAATCTGTTGAGATGACATCGCATGAACTATGGTTTGGCAAGAAACCGAAGCTGTCATTTCTTAAAGTTTGGGGTTGCGATGCTTATGTGAAAAAGTTTCAACCTAATAAGCTCGAACCCAAATCGGAGAAATGTGTCTTCATAAGATACCCAAAGGAGACTGTTGGGTACACCTTCTATCACAGATCCGAAGGCAAGATATTCGTTGCTAAGAATGGATCCTTTCTAGAGAAGGAGTTTCTCTCGAAAGAAGTGAGTGGGAGGAAAGTAGAACTTGACGAGGTAATTGTACCTTCTCCCTTATTGGAAAGTAGTTCATCACTGAAATCAGTTCCAGTGATTCCTGCACCAATAAGTGAGGAAGTTAATGATGATGATGATCATGAAACTTCTGATCAAGTTACTACCGAACCTCGTAGGTTAACCAGAGTAAGATCCGCACCAGAGTGGTACGGTAATCCTGTTCTGGAAGCCATGTTACTAGACCATGACGAACCTACGAACTATGAGGAAGCGATGATGAGCCCAGATTCCGCAAAATGGCTTGAGGCCATGAAATCTGAGATGGGATCCATGTATGAGAACAAAGTATGGACTTTGATTGACTTGCCCGATGATCGGTGAGTCATTGAGAATAAATGGATCTTCAAGAGGGAGACGTACAATGATAGTAGTGTTACTATCTACAAAGCTCGAATTGTCGCAAAACGTTTTCGACAAGATCAAGGTGTTGACTACGATGAGATTTTCTCACTCATATTGATGCTTAAAAAGTCTGTCTGAATCATGTTAGCAGTTGCCGCATTTATGAAATCTGGCAAATGGTTGTCAAAACTGCATTCCTTAATGGATTTCTTAAAGAAGAGTTGTATATGATGCAACCAGAAGGTTTTGTCAATCCTAAAGGTGCTAACAAAATGAGCAAGCTCCAGCGATCCATCTATGGACTGGTTCAAGCATCTCGGAGTTGGAATATATACTTTGATAAAGTGATCAAAGCATATGGTTTTATATAGACTTGCAGTGAAGCATGCATTTACAAGAAAGTGAGTGGGAGCACTACAACATTTCTGATAAGTATATGTGAATGACATATTGTTGATCGGAAATAATGTAGAATTTTCTGGAAAGCATAAAGGAGTGTTTGAAAGGAGCTTTCCAAAGAAAGACCTCGGTGAAGCTACTTACATATTGAGCATCAAGATCTATAGAGATAGATCAAGACGCTTGATAACTTTTTTCAATGAGTACATACCTTGACAAGATTTTGAAATAGTTCAAAATGGAACAGTCAAAGAAGGATTTCTTGCTTGTGTTGCAAGGTGTGAAGTTGAGTAAAGACTCAAAACCCGACCACGGCAGAAAATAGAAAAGAATGAAAAGTCATTCCCTATGCCTCAGTCATAGGTTCTATAAAGTATGCTATGTTGTGTACCAGTCCTATTGTATACCTTAGCATGATTCTGGCAAGGGAGTACAATAGTGATCTAGGAGTAGATCACTGGACAACAGTCAAAATTATCCTTAGAGGACTAAGGAAATATTTCTCGGTTATGGAGGTGATAAAAGAGTTCCTCGTAAAGAGTTACGTCGATGCAAGCTTTTTACATCAATCTAGATGACTCTAAGTCTCGATTTGGATACATATTGGAAGTGGGAGCAATTAGCTAGAGTAGCTCCGTGTAGAGTATTGTAGACATAGAAATTTGCGAAATACATACGGATCTGAATGTTGTAGACCCGTAGACTAAACTTCTCTCACAAGCAAAACATGATCACTCTTTGGGTTTTAATCACATAGCGATGTGAACTAGATTATTGACTCTAGCAAACCCTTTGGGTGTTAGTCACATGGAGATGTGAACTAATCACATAAAGATGTGAACTATTGGTGTTAAATCACATGACAATGTGAACTAGATTATTGACTCTAGTGCAAGTGGGAGACTGAAGGAAATATGCCCTAGAGGCAATAATAAAGTTGTTATTTATATTTCCTTATATCATGATAAATGTTTATTATTCATGCTAGAATTGTATTAACCGGAAACTTAGTACATGTGTGAATATATAGACAAACTAAGTGTCACTAGTATGCCTCTACTTGACTAGCTTGTTGAATCAAAGATGGGTAAGTTTTCTAGCCATAGACATGAGTTGTCATTTGATTAATGGGATCACATCATTAGAGAATGATGTGATTGACTTGACCCATTCTGTTAGCTTAGCATTCGATCGTTTAGTATATTGATATTGCTTTCCTCATGACTTATACATGTTCCTATGACTATGAGATTATGCATCCCCCGAATACTGGAGGAACACTTTGTGTGCTACAAAACGTCACAACGTAACCGGGTGATTATAAAGGTGCTCTACAGGTGTCTCCAGTGGTACTTGTTGAGTTGGCATAGATCAAGATTAGGATTTGTCACTCTGATTGTCGGAGAGGTATCTCTGGGCCCTCTCGGTAATGCACATCACTATAAGCCTTGCAAGCAATGCAACTAATGAGTTAGTTGCGGAATTTAGAGAAGATTCAAATATTGTTCATAGATAGACTTTATCATAAACCCACAATTCATCGGATCTCGACAAACACACCGCAAAAAGAGTTACATCGAATAGATCTCCAAGAAGATCGAGGAGAACATTGTATTGAGATCCAAAGAGAGAGAAGAAGCCATCTAGCTACTAGCTATGGACTCGAAGGTCTGAAGTAAAATACTCACACATCACCGGAGAGGCCATGGAGTTGATGTAGAGGCCCTTTGTGATCGATGCCCCCTCCGACGGAGCTCCAGAAAAGGCCCCAAGATGGGATCTCTTGGGTACAGAAGGTTGCAGCGGTGGAAATAGGGTTTCGTGGTGCTCCTGGATGTTTGGGGGGTATATGGATATATATAGGAGGAATAAGTGCGCCGGTGGAGCAACAAGGGGCCCACAAGGGTGGAGGGCGCGCCCCCTGCCTCGTGGCCGCCTCGTTGATTGCTTGACGTCCACTCCAAGTCTCCTGGATCATGTTTGTTCCAAAAATAACGCTCCCGAAGGTTTCATTCCGTTTGGACTCCATTTGATATTCCTTTTCGGCGAAACTCTAAAATAGGCAAAAAAAATAGCAATTTGGGTTGGGCCTCCGGTTAATAGGTCAGTCCCAAAAATAGTATAAAAGTGTAAAAATAAGCCCAATAACATCCAAAATAGATAATATAATAACATGGAGCAATCAAAAATTATAGATACATTGGAGACGTATCAAGCAACCCCAAGCTTAATTCCTGCTCATCCTCGAGTAGGTAAATGATAAAAACAGAATTTTTGATGTGGAATGCTTCCTAACATATTTCTCAATGTAATTTTTCTTTATTGTGGCATGAATGTTCAGATCCGAAAGATTCAAGATAAAAGTTTAATATTGACATAGAAATAATAATACTTCAAGCATACTAACTAAGCAATCATGTCTTCTCAAAATAACATGGCCAAAGAAAGTTATCCCTACAAAATCATATAGTCTGGCTATGCTCTATCTTCATCACACAAAATATTAAATCATGCACAACCCCGATGACAAGCCAAGCAATTGTTTCATACTTTTGATATTCTCAAACTTTTTCAATCTTCACGCAATATATGAGCGTGAGCCATGGATATAGCACTATGGTGGAATAGAATGGTGGTTGTGGAGAAGACAAAAAAGGAGAAGATAGTCTCACGTCAACTAGGTGTATCAACGGGCTATGGAGATGCCCATCAATAGATATCAATGTGAGTGAGTAGGGATTGCCATGCAATGGATGCACTAGAGCTATAAGTGTATGAAAGCTCAACAAAAGAAACTAAGTGGGTGTGCATCCAACTTGCTTGCTCACGAAGACCTAGGGCATTTGAGGAAGCCCATCATTGGAATATACAAGCCAAGTTCTATAATGTAAAATTCCCACTAGTTTATGAAAGTGACAACACAGGAGACTCTCTATCATGAAGATCATGGTGCTACTTTGAAGCACAAGTGTGGAAAAAGGATAGTAACATTGTCCGTTCTCTCTTTTTCTCTCATTTTTTTATTTGGGCCTTTTCACTTTTTTATGGCCTCTTTTTCTTTTTTTCGTCCTGAGTCTCATCCCGACTTGTGGGGTAATCATAGTCTCCATCACCCTTTCCTCACTGGGACAATGTTCTAATAATGATGATCATCACATTCTTTTTTACTTACAACTCAAGAATTACAACTCAATACTTAGAACAAAGTATGACTCTATTTGAATGCCTCTGGTGGTGTACCGGGATATGCAATGAATCAAGAGTGACATGTATGAAAGAATTATGAACGGTGGCTTTTCCACAAATACGATGTCAACTACATGATCATGCAAAGCAATATGACAATGATGAAGCGTGTCATAACAAACGGAACGGTGGAAAGTTTCATGGCAATATATCTCGGAATGGCTATGGAAATGCCATAATAGGTAGGTATGGTGGCTGCTTTGAGGAAGGTATATGGTGGGTTTATGGTATCGGCGAAAGTTGCCCGGTACTAGAGAGGCTAGCAAATGGTGGAAGGGTGAGGGTGCGTATAATGCATGGACTCAACATTAGTCATAAAGAACTCACATACTTATTGCAAAAATCTATTAGTTATCTAAACAAAGTACTACGTGCATGCTCCTAGGGGGATAGATTGGTAGGAAAGACCATCGCTCGTCCCCAACTGCCACTCATAAGGAAGGCAATCAATAAATAAATCATTCTCCAACTTCATCACATAACGGTTCACCATACGTGCATGCTACCGGAATCACAAACTTCAACACAAGTATTTCTCAAATTCACAACTACTCAACTAGCATGACTCTAATATCACCATCTCCATATCTCAAAACAATCATCAAGTATCAAACTTCTCTTAGTATTCAATGCACTTATATTAAAGTTTTTATTATTGCCATGTTGTTCTAAAGGACTCTCAAAATAATATAAGTGAAGCATGAGAGATCAATTATTTCTATAAAATAGAACCACCGCCGTGCTCTAAAAGATATAACTGAAGCACTAGAGCAAAAACTATATATCTCAAAAGATATAAGTGAAGCACATAGAGTATTCTAATAAATTCCAATTCATGTGTGTCTCTCTCAAAAGGTGTGTACAGCAAGGATTATTGTGGTAAATTAAAAATCAAAGACTTAAATCATACAAGATGCTCCAAGCAAAACACATATCATGTGGCGAATAAAAATATTGCTCCAAGTAAAGTTACCGATGAACGAAGACGAAAGAGGGGATGCCTTCCGGGGCATCCCCAAGCTTAGGATTTTTGGTGTCCTTTTATTTTACCTTGGGGTGCCATGGGAATCCCCAAGCTTAGTCTCTTGCCACTCCTTGTTCCATCATCCATCAAATCTTTACCCAAAACTTGAAAACTTCACAACACAAAACTTAACAGAAAAATCTTGTGAGCTCCGTTAGGGAAAGAAAACAAAACACCACTTAAAGGTACTGTAATGAACTCATTCTTGATTTATATTGGTGTTAAACCTACTGTATTCCAACTTTTATATGGTTCATAAACTATATTACTAGCCATAGATTCATCAAAATAAGCAAACAACACACGAAAAACAGAATTTGTCAAAAACAGAACAGTCTGTAGTAATCTGTATCTAAGCAAACTTCTGGAACCCCAAAAATTCTAAAATAAAATTATGTATGTGAGGAATTTATCTATTAATCATCTGCAAAAATAATTAACTAAATAGCACTCTCCAATAAAAAATGGCAGCAATTCTCGTGAGCGCTAAAGTTTCTATTTTTTACAGCAAGATCAAAAAGACTTTCCCCAAGTCTCCCCAACGGTTCTACTTGGCACAAACACTAATTAAACAAAAATAACACAACAAAAACAGAGGATAGATAAATTATTTATTACTAAACAGGAGCAAAAAGCAAGGAATAAAAATAAAATTGGGTTGCCTCCCAACAAGCGCTATCGTTTAACGCCCCTAGATAGGCATAAAAGCGAAGATAGATCTAGGTATTGCCATCTTTGGTAGAAAATTCTTCGATAAGGCACCTATAACCCCTAGGAGTCTCTTTATTTTTATTAATTATCAAACTCCTAGGCACAAAATCAAGAAAATCATTTGTAGCAAAAGGTTCCTTAAGGATAGCAAGAAAGTTGGGGTGAACACTTATGGATTTGAGGTCCGCATTTCCCTTACTAGAAGTTTCACCCTTAATTTTAGGAACATACATCAATTTGGCAATCTTAGAATTAGAAGGAGTGTTTTTCACGGAAGAAAAGGCGGATCCTAGGTTGGTAATAATATCCTCAATTTTATCAATTCTAGTCAAATCTTGATCTATCTTTTCATTAACCATAGGTTCATTTTCTTTAAAAAAAATTAAGAGCCACTCCTACCTTAGATCCGTATTGGTAACATGGTTGTGGATCTTTCTATCCAAATTTTCAATCAACTCTATGGTAGCAACTTTATTTTCAACAATTTCAAGCCTTTGCATCACATGTTCCAAAGTTAAAGTAGTTCCATTAACCAAAAGAGGTGGTGGGCCAAACAAATCTATCATAGCATTATAAGGATCAAAAGTATGGCTACCCAAGAAATTTCCTCCGGTAATGGTATCAAGAATATATCTATTCCAAGGCGTGATGCCTAAATAAAAATTGCGAAGAAGAACGGAAGTAGATTACTTCCTAGTAGATCTATTTTGCGCATTGCAAATTCTGTACCAAGCATCTTTTAGATGTTCTCCCTCTCTTTGTTTAGAATTAAGAACTTCATTCTCGGGAGACAAGGGAGTAGATAAAGGACTAGCCATAACAATGAGGCAAGAGAAAAAGAGGCGAATGGAAAAGAGAGGGTGAATAAAATAGCAAGGGTGAAGTGGGGGAGAGGAAAACGAGAGGCAAATGTCAAATAATGTAATTCGAAGGATAAGAGTTGTGATGGGTACTTGGTATGTCTTGACTTGGCATAGATCTCCCCGACAACGGCGCCAGAAATCCTTCTTGCTACCTCTTGAGCACTGCGTTGGTTTTCCCTTGAAGAGGAAAGGATGGTGCAGTAAAGCAGTGTAAGTATTTCCCTCAGTTTTTGAGAACCAAGGTATCAATCCAGTAGGAGACCACGCGCGAGTCACCTCATACCTACACAAACAAATAAGAACCTCGCAACCAGCGTGATAAAGGGGTTGTCAATCCCTTCACGGCCACTTGCAAGAGTGAGATCTAATAGAGATGATAATAATAAGATAAATATTTTTGGTATTTTTATGATATAGATTGAAAGTAAAGATTGCAAAATAAAATAGATTGGAAACTTGTATGATGGAAAATAGACCCGGTGGCCATAGGTTTCACTAGTGGCTTCTCTCAAGATAGCATAAGTATTACGGTGGGTGAACAAATTACTGTCGAGCAATTGATAGAAAATCGAATAATTATGAGAATATCTAGGCATGATCATGTATATAGGCATCACGTCCGTGACAAGTAGACCGACTCCTGCCTGCATCTACTACTATTACTCTACACATCGACCGCTATCCACCATGCATCTAGAGTATTAAGTTCATAAGAACAGAGTAACGCCTTAAGCAAGATGACATGATGTAGAGGGATAAACTCATGCAATATGATATAAACCCCATCTTTTTATCCTCGATGGCAACAATACAATACGTGTCATTTCCCTTTCTATCACTGGGATCGAGCACGCAAGATCGAATCCAAATCTAAGCACTTCTCCCATTGCAAGAAAGATCAATCTAGTAGGCCAAACCAAACTGATAATTCAAAGAGACTTGCAAAGATAAACCAATCATACATAAAAAATTCAGACAAGATTCAAATATTGTTCATAGATAATCTGGATCATAAACCCAAAATTCATCGGATCTCGACAAACACACCGCAAAAAGAAGAGTTACATCGATAGATCTCCAAGAGAATCAAGGAGAACTTTGTATTGAGATCCAAAGAGAGAGAATAAGCCATCTAGCTACTAGCTATGGACCCGAAGGTCTGAAGTAAACTACTCATACATCATCGAAGGGTCCATGGAGTTGATGTAGAGGCCCTCCGTGATCAATGCCCCCTCCGGCGGAGCTCCGGAAAAGGCACCAAGATGGGATCTCTTGGGTACAAAAGGTTACGGCGGTGGAAATAGGGTTTCGTGGTGCTCCTGGATGTTTGGGGTATATGGATATATATAGGAGGAAGAAGTACGTCGGTGGAGCAACGAGGAGCCCACGAGGGTGGAGGGCGCGCCCAGGGGGTGGGTGCACCTCCTTGCCTCGTGGGCGCCTTGTTGATTGCTTGACGTCCACTCCAAGTCTCCTGGATCATGTTTGTTCCAAAAATAACGCTCCCGAAGATTTCATTCCGTTTGGACTCCGTTTGATATTCCTTTTCGGCAAAACTCAAAAATAGGCAAAAAAACAGCATTTTGGGTTGGGCCTCCGGTCAATATGTTAGTCCCAAAAATAGTATAAAAGTGTAAAAAGAAGCCCAATAACATCCAAAATAGATAAAATAATGGCATGGAGCAATCAAAAATTATAGATACGTTGGAGACGTATCACAGGACAAAGGGAAGGAGGCGCACGCCCCCCCTTGGGTCCGAATTGGACTAGGGGAAAGGGGGCGCCCCCCCTTGCCCTTTCCTACTCCCTCTCTCTTTCCTTCTTTCTTCCCCCCTACTCCGGAAAGGAAAAGGGGAATCCTACCAGGACTTGGGAGTCCTAGTAGGACTCCCCACACTTGGCGCGCCCCCTCTTGGGCCGGCCTCCTCCTCCTCTCTCCTTTATATACGGGGGCATGGGCACCCCATGGACACACAAGTTGATTGTTCCAAGCCGTGTGCGGTGCCCCCCTCCACCATAATCCACCTTGATCATATCGTAGCAGTGCTTAGGCGAAGCCCTGCATCGGTAGCAACATCATCATCGTCATCACACCGTCGTGCTGACGAAACTCTCCCGTGAAGCTCTACTGGATCGGAGTTTGTGGGACGTCATCGAGCTGACTGTGTGCTGAACTCGGAGGTGCCATACGTTTGGTACTTGGATAGGTCGGATCATGAAGACGTACGACTACATCAACCGCGTTCTCATAACTCTTCCGCTTACGGTCTACAAGGGTACGTGGACGATACTCTCCCCTCTCGTTGCTATGCATCACCATGATATTCCGTGTGCATAGGAATTTTTTTGAAATAACTGCGTTCCCCAACAGGCACCGGCCCGGACCCGGCTCGCGGCACGCCGTACATGACGAGGAAGGATTGGCTCGACCTCTGCATCGATCGAATGTAGTTTAGCTTAGTTTAAATTTATGTTTTATGTTCGGCTATGCAAAACTATCTATGTTTATGTTTGAATGCATGCTACTTTCGGTTGAACCTTCTTTGAACTTGATCAAATTGAAGCTTACAACATTAAGTTGAGGGGATCGACTAGAAAAGGCCAAAAATTGCTGGAGTATATATATATACATACATACATATATATATATATCCACTAAGGGGTTTAGTCCTTTAAGTTTTAAAGAATCGACTAGAGATGGCCTTATGACTTGTTTATTTTAGTTCTTCACAATGTGATGCTCTATATGTGCAACTATTTGACGTGCACTTCAATTTCATCAATAACAGTTTCAACAATACCACTATGAATTACGATATTTGGTTGCTGTTAAGGATATTGTAGTTAACATGCCTTTTCGTTTTTTAACAATAACTAGTGTACTTTAGACCTGCACGATACCAGTTTGAGTGACTATTTGCTTGTTTTTAAATGTTATGCCTGATGCAGTTAACACACCTTTCCACTTCTGTTTTTGCTTAACTAGCATGCTTAAGCCTGCACACTGAAGCTATCATTTGTAGATTATGTTGTCTACCATGGATATATTTGGTTGATGTTTAGCCTATTGTGCTTAACATGCCTTTATATGTACTCATGCAGGACAATATTGAGAACAGTGTTGTTTTCCATCGAGGTTAGTTTCATCGCATTGCTTATATGTACTCACTGTTCAGGATATCGGTAGCTGGTATCATATAGCCTGGGCTGATAAGGGATTAATCGTCAAATCAGACATTTCACTCAATATATTTGTAACCCATTTATTAGTAGGTTAACTAGGGCCATATTTAATATATCTAAGGCTACATAGCAACATGCATTGTACTGAATGACTAAATATGCAATCCCAGGCTACATAGCAACAAGGAAGAGTGTTACCTTAATGTTCTGATGATGTCTAGATATACATGTAATAAAATCTTATATAATGGGATGGAGGGAGTGTTGTACTAAATCATTTTTCAATTGTTGTTTAGCTTCTAACATTAACTTGATGCTTTTAGGTACATATATCATTGCCAAAGATCCACACTTCGACCCTTTCTGCGTATGGGGCAATGAGATATTCATGAACCAACATCAAGTGAGGAAACTGATAAAGATTGTTATTAAAATGGGTCCAAAGACGTCAATCGAACTATTTGTTTACACTTTATGCAAAACAACAGTGAACTACAGGATGGTAAGTAAGAACCCTGTAGCCTTATTTTTACTGCCCATAATGAGTTGTGTTAGATGATAGTGTCTGAATCTTTTTTCTTTTGCAGTGGATCCTGAAGCAGTTTACTCAAGATTATCTCTCAAACTACATGATTGGTGGCTGGCCATCACAAGGGGTTGGACTAGAGTCTTGCATGCCTTCTGCATCCAGGAGAGCGTAATAGGTCCATTCCGCTTCACCTTGTTCAGCAACCGGAATGTCTATCGCCTCTTTCTTTACCATCTGTAATAGTACAAGTCTAGAACCGTGGTTCATCATTCTTTATTTGGTGCTTATGTAATTCTTAAACATATGTACCTGTGAATCGAATAATGCATTGGTTGTTTGAACCTGATGGATATGAATAAAGCTATAGCCTACTTTCAAGTTCAAATTAGGTACAATTTTAAATAGCAACAATTACATTAGGGCGAAATTACGGTGTGTAGGTCATTACGGCACACACAGTTAATAAAGCACAGCGTGTGCGATATACATCATAATTCGACACAGATCACGGAGAGGAAACGTGTGTAACAATGCACGCAGTTGCCATTTGCAAAGCGTCTGTGATGTCAAACACTATCACATACGATGCGGAAAAACTAAATGTGTGTGGTTGTCTACCTATCGTACACAGTTTATAATCATGAACTGTTTGTGATGTGCCAGGCATCATAAAACTCCCGTGCCTGGAATCTACCTAGAAAACTCCCGTGCCTGGAATCTTCCTGATTTTAGGTAAAACCACAAAACTCTGACTGCGATGGCAATGCAAGCACAAACGAGTAGCAAGGATGAAGCATTTGGGATATTCGAGATATCAGAAACGGTTATATAGGGACAACTGTATGCATCAAGGCTCACTATCCCCGACGGTTTTTGGGTCGTGTGGGAAGGACCCCCTATCACCGTCACTCACTAGGCGACGGTTCCAAATGCCATCGCGGAAAGGGGTTAAAAATCATTTGTATAGCACCGACGCGTACCAGTGCTATCTAGCTACTAACTACGGACCCGCGGGTCTACAATGAACTACTCACGCATCATCGGAGAGGCACCAATGAGGATGATGAACCCCTCTGTGATGGTGTTTAGATTGGATTTGTGGTTTATGGAACTTGCGATGGCTGGAATTGATTTTCATCGACTCCCCTAGGGTTTCTGGAATATTTGGATATTTATAGAGCAAAGAGGCGGTGTGGGAGGCCACCAAGGTGGGCACAACCCACCAGGGCGCGCCTGGGCCCAGGCGCTCCCAGGTGGGTTGTGCCCCCCTCGGGGCATGTAACACCCTCGATGCGACTATAGCTCCCATGTGTCGAGGCATGACTTAGAGACATAATCGCATTGAAGGCATATGTCACAAGTTAGGCAATCTTCACAAACATCCCATGTAATGTAATAATAAAAGGGGAGATAACATAGTTGGCTTACACTCGCCACGTCAATCAAGTACATAAAAAACATTACATCATCCAAAACACTCATGGCCCGACTACGGCGACAAAATAAAAGAGAACCCAACATGCGACATGGTCCCAATCACCCCCAACTGGGCACCACTACTGATCATCGGGAAAGGAAACGTAGTATCGTCGAACTCCCACTTGAGCTCATACGCGTCTCCTGGGGCGGAATCATCAGGCCCTGCATCTGGTGTAATAGTAATCTGTGAGCCACAGGGACTCAACAATCTCGCACCCTCGCGATCAAGACTATTTAAGCTTATGGGTATGGCAAGGTAAAATATAAGTGGAGCTGCAGCAAGCGACTAGCAGATATGGTGGCTAACTTATTCGCAAAAGAGAGCGAGAAGAGGAGGCAAAGCACGAGCGACAAACTAGAGAGCAAGCTGCGCAAACATTACTCCAACACCGTGTCCACTTCCCGGACTCCACCGAGAAGAGGCCATCACGGTAACACACTTAGTTGATTCATTTTAATTATTTAAGGTTCAAGTTATCTACAACCGGACATTAATAAATTCCCATCTGCCCATAACCGCGGGCACAACTTTTGAAAGTTCAATCCCTGCAGGGGAGTCCCAACTTAGCCCATGACAAGCTCTCACGGTCAACAAAGGAATAGACCTCCTCCCAAGACGTTCCGATCAGACTCGGTATCTCGGTAACTCAAGACACTTCGACAGGTTAAAACAAGACCAGCAACACCGCCCGAATGTGCTGACAAATCCTGATAGGAGCTGCACATATCTCTTTCTCAAGGCACACTCAGATTGTCCTAGGTACGGGTAGGCCAGCCCAGAGTTTCCCCTGGTGGCCACCGGTAGCTGACAGGTGGACCAACACTCAGAGGAGCACTGGCCCGGGGGGGTTAAAATAAGATGACCCTTGAGTCTGCAGAACCCAAGGGAAAGAAAAGGCTAGGTGGCGAATGATAAAACCAATGTTGGGCATTGCTGGAAAAGCTTTAATCAAGGCGAACTATCAAGGGGTTCCCATTATAACCCAACCGCGTAAGGAACGCAAAATCCAGGAACATAACACCGATATGGCGGAAAACTAGGGCGACAAGAGTGGAACAAAATACTAGGCGAGAGGCCGAGCCTTCCACCCTTTACCAAGTATATATATGCATTAAGATAACATAGCAATATAATGATATCCCAACAAGTAAATAAATGTTCCAACAAGGAACGGCCTCCAATCTTCACCTACAACTAGCAACGCTATAAGAGGGGTGAGCAAAGCGGTAACATAGCCAATCAACGGTTTGCTAGGACAATGGTGGTTTAGAGGTTTGACATGGCAATTTGGGAGGCTGACAAGCAAGTGGTAGGCATCGTAGCAATGGCATAGCAAAAGAGCGAGCAAACTAGCATAGCAAAGATAGTAGTGATTTCGAGGGTATGATCATCTTTCCTGCACAGTTGTCAGAGTTGACTGGATCCTCACAAGAAAACTCAACGGGCTCCTCGGTAGCGAACTCGTCTCCCGGCTCTACCCAAACAAGACAAACAAGCAACAAGGACACAATCAACCACGTGCAAACTCAATCAACTCGATGCAAAGATGATATGCTATGCGGGATTCGATGCGGGATGTCAAATGCAAGATATGACAGGAAATGCATGAACCTGGCCTCAACTTGGAAATCCAAGTGTTCCACTGGAAAGATGGGTTGAAATCGCTTGAAAACGATATAAAGAACGCCGGAATCGGAGTTACGGTTTGGAAATGGCAAGCGATTCAAAAATGACACCGGTCTGCGATTTACAGCAAGTAGGCATCTAAATGCAATGAGATGAACATGCTACAGCCACCAAACATGACAACAAAATACATGGCAGGGATGCACACAGGATGCTTAAGAAAAGTCTAGCACTGAGCTACGGTCAAATCATCCATTATGAGGTTCAAACAAGCATGGCAGAAACGCAAATGCAAAACAGATCTCAGACTTAGTGAAATTAACACTTGTCTGAAATTTCAGATCATGAAGCTCTCTTCGGAGCAGCAAAACAACATGAAACATGACCTGATTATGACAAAGAAGAACATGGCATGGAGCTACTCAACAAGCTTAACAAAAGTCCCTAAGTGATCTGGGGCCAAAAGGGATCACAAAATATACTAACAAGCACACAAACATAGCAAAAACATAATCAGTTTTCAGACTTAGTGAAAACTGGGACATGCTGAAACATAACTCACGAAGGCATGTAAACGAGCTCGATGCACTCACTACGGTGCAAGTCATGGCAAGGCAAGTATACACCCATAAAGAAGGCACAAAATACAATCTAGAAATGGCAAGAGCAATGGCATAGCATGCACGGATCAACTACAATAACATCGGCAAAATCGCAAACTAGTTGACGATCTGCCCAGATTCACAACGAAGCAAAAGTAGAGCTCGATTGACTCAAGCTAGGGTGCTCCATAATTGCAAACAAAGACATGGATGGATATAGCATAACAAGATTAACAAAACTCTTTTACTGATCATCCTCAAAAGAGGCACGGATCACTAGGAAACAGCATGAACATATGGCATCATGAACTAAATAATCCCAGACTTAGTGAAAACTACTAAGTCCCTGAAAACAGATTTACCGGGTGCCTCACTTTGCAAGCTTGCACAAGTCACCACACACATCCTAAAAATGCATGGGTTGCACCTCTGGAAAGATAACAAGATGCTTAACAAAACATATGAAGGACTCACAGGCATATCATGCACACAACAATCATGGCAAAAATGACAAAAGTCTAAGATGAACTAGCAGATCTGACAATTAACTCACGAAGCCTCCTTCTAGCAGCATTTCGGGCACCAAGATGAGCTCAAATGAAAATGATGCAATGGAATAAAATGATGTACTCGTCGATACGAACATTTTGATATACTATATGCCCAAATGGGAGCTATGGATGCAAAGTTATGGCAGGTCAAAGTGTGCACAAAATTATAAGGGAGAGGGGAAAAAGTCAACCCAGATCTAGGGTTCCTCGCGGGCGCGCGAACCGAGGCGAGATCCGAGCTCGCCGGAGAAGACCTGTTCACCGGAGATGGTGGCCGCCGAGGGAAGGAGAAGCCGGGGCGGCTCCGGCCGGCGTGGATGCGGCGGCGGCGGCGCGTGGAGGCGGCGGCGGTGGAGCGTGGAGGTGGCGGTCGGTGGTGGTGGTGCCCGAGGCGGCGGCAAGGCGAGGTGGTGCGGCGCGGCGGCGGCAGAAGCCGGGCGCGAGGCGGCGGAGGACGGCGGCGCGGGCGGCGGAGGACGGCGGCGGGGCGGATCGGCGTCGGGGACGAGGTCCCGGGTGGCGGCGGCGGTGGCCCGGGCCTCGGGGGCCCAACGCAGGCCGGGCGGGCCGCGCGGGGAGGTGCCGGCGGGGAGGCCACGTGTCGGGAGGAGAGTTGCTGAGGCGGCATCGGATCTGAGATTTTAGGGTTAGGGGGGAGAATGAACCGCGAATTTGTGGAGGGGGGATGTATTTATAGGCATAAGTGGAGCTAGGAGAGTCCAAATGAGGTGCGGTTTTCGGCCACACGATCGTGATCGAACTCTCTAGGACATGGAGCAGAGTTAGGTGGTTTTGGGCCAAATTGGAGGGGTGTTGGGCTGCAACACACGCGAGGCCTTTTCGGTCCCTCGGTTAACCGTTGGAGTATCAAACGAAGTCCAAATGATACGAAACTTGACAGGCGGTCTACCGGTAGTAAACCAAGGCCGCTTGGCAAGTCTCGGTCCAATCCGGAAATGTTTAATCCCCACACACGAAAGAAAGCTAGAATTGGCCACCGGAGGAGAATGAAGCGCCGCAATGCAAAACGGACAACGGGGAAAATGCTAGAATGCATGAGACGAACACGTATGCAAATGCAATGCACATGATGACATGATATGAGATGCATGACAACGAAAAACAACACACGGAGACAAACCCGAACCCGAGAAATAAATATAACTTAACGCCGGAAACGGCAAGAGTTGGAGTACAAATTGGGAAAGTTACATCCGGGGTGTTACAACACTCCACCACTACGAAAAGATCTCGTCCCGAGATCTAGGACTGAAAGAACACCGGGTACTTAGAACGGAGGTGATCCTCGCGTTCCCAGGTAGCTTCATGGTCGGAATGGTGTGACCACTTGACTTTGAGAAATTTGATTGATTTGTTGCGAGTCTTGCGTTCAGACTCTTCAAGAATAGCAACTGGGTGCTCACGATAAGAGAGATCTTCTTGGAGCTCAATGTCCTCGAAGTTGACGGTGCGGTCAGGAGTCTTGAAGCACTTTCGAAGCTGAGAGACATGGAACACGTCATGAACATTTGCAAAGTTTGAAGGAAGCTCGAGTTGATAGGCGAGGTCGCCTCTCTTGCTGACAATCTTGAAAGGTCCCACGTATCTAGGGGCAAGATTCCCTTTGATACCAAAGCGGCGAGTACCTTTCATAGGAGAGACGCGGAGGTAAACATGATCTCCGATCTCAAAAGCCAAATCACGGTGCTTACTATCATAGTAGCTCTTCTGACGGGATTGGGCTGCTTTGAGGTTATCACGAATGACTTTGCACATCTCTTCTACTTCTGTGATTAAGTCATTACCCAAAAGCTGACGTTCACCGGTTTCAGACCAGTTGAGAGGGGTACGACACTTCCTGCCATACAGAATTTCAAATGGGGCCTTGTCTGAACTTGCTTGAAAACTGTTGTTCTAGGAGAATTCAGCATAAGGAAGACAATCCTCCCACTTCATGCCGAAGGAGATCACACAAGCCCTGAGCATATCTTCAAAAATCTGGTTGACACGCTCGACTTGACCGCTTGTTTGAGGATGGAAAGTTGTGCTGAAGCGGATGTTCGTGCCCATGGCCTTCTGAAAAGAATCCCAAAACTTCGAGGTAAAGATGCTGCCACGGTCTGAAGAGATCACTTGAGGAATACCGTGTAGAGAGACAATGCGAGAGGTATAGAGTTCCGCCAATTGAGCTGCAGTGATCGACTCTTTGATAGGCAGAAAATGAGCCACTTTGGTGAGTTTGTCGATGACAACGAATATAGTTGGACTTTGGAAACCCAGTCACGAAGTCCATCTCAATGTGGTCAAACTTCCATTCTGGAATGGCAAGAGGTTGGAGGAGACCAGCTGGCCTTTGGTGTTCTGCCTTCACTCTTCTGCAGACATCACATTCATTCACGAATTGAGCGATCTCGCGCTTCATTCGAGTCCACCAATAAGCCTGCTTAAGGTCCTGATACATCTTCGTGCTCCCAGGGTGGATGGAGAGGAGAGAATTGTGAGCTGCGTTCATGATCACTTTACGGAGGTCACCTTTGGGCACCACAATACGATCCTCGAAGAAAAGAGTGTCCTTGTCATCAAGGCGGTAGCACTTGTACTTGGAGTGACTCTTGGCAATCCCAATCTTCACCTTTTTCACCATAGCATCAAGAAGCTGGGCTTGGCGAATCTGGTCTTCTAAGGTAGGAGAGACTTGAAGGTTGGTGAGGAAACCTTGAGGAACAACTTGCAGATTAAGTTTGCAGAAAGCTTCACAAAGCTCGGGTTGATAAGGCTTGAGAATCAGACTGTTGCAGTAAGCTTTCCTACTCAATGCGTCAGCAATCACATTGGCCTTGCCTGGAGTATACTCGATACTTGGATTATACTCTTGAATCATTTCGACCCATCGAGTTTGCCTGAGGTTGAGATTAGGCTGAGTGAAGATGTACTTGAGACTCTTGTGATCAGTGAAAATGTCCACTTTTCTTCCCAATAAGAGATGTCTCCAAGTCAAAAGAGCATGCACAACTGCCGCCAACTCGAGATCATGAGTGGGGTAGTTCTTCTCATTAGGCTTCAACTGGTGAGAGGTATAAGCAACAACTTTCTTCTCTTGCATCAATACCGCGCAAAGACCTTGGAGAGAGGCATCACAAAAGACCTCGTACGGCTTGGGTTCATCAGGCGGAGTTAGAACTGGAGCAGTCATCAATTTCTCTTTCAAAGTGTTGAAAGCAATGTCACACTCCGGAAACCAAACGTACTTGATGTGCTTCTGGAGAAGATTAGAGAGAGGCTTCGCGATCTTAGAAAAGTTTTCAACGAATCTTCGGCAATAGCTTGCGAGAACAAGGAAGCTACGGAGTTGCTTCACGTTCTGAGGAGGTTCCCAATTCACAATTGCAGACACCTTCTCAGGATTCACGGCAATGCCCTTGGCAGAGATGATATGACCAAGATAAAGAACCTCATCGAGCCAAAATTCACACTTGGAGAACTTGGAGTAGAACTGATGTTCCCTGAGCTTATCAACCATCAAACGCAAGTGTTTGGCATGATCTTCCTTGTTCTTGGAGAAAACCAGAATGTCGTCGAGATAGACCAAAACAAAGTCATTGGTGTAGGCGTTGAAGATGAAGTTCATCATGCGAGAGAACGTCGGAGGAGCGCTGGCGAGGCCAAAAGACATGACAGTGTATTCATATGAACCAAAGCTTGTTCTGAATGCTGTCTTGGGAATATCTTCTTCACGAATGCGAATCTGGTGATAACCCATACGGAGATCAAGCTTTGAGAATACTTGAGCACCTTTGAGTTGTTCGAATAGCTCATTGATGTTGGGAAGTGGGTATTTGTTCTTGATGGTCTTCTTGTTCACTGGACGGTAATCAACACAAAGTTGGTCCGTTCCATCCTTCTTCTTCACAAAAAGAACACCACAACCCCACGGAGAAGAACTAGGCCAGATGAGACCCATTCTCTCTTGCTCATCGAGTTGCTTCTTCAGCTCCTTCAACTCTTCAGGTCCGAGCTTGTAAGGACGTTTGCACACAGGTTCCGTGCCAGGATCAAGATCAATAACGAATTCAACTGGCCGGTGCGGAGGCATTCCTGGGAGCTCTTCTGGAAAGACGTCTTGATATTCGCAAACGACTGGAATTTGAGAGATGGCATCCAATTCACCCTTCTCATTGAGAGAAAACAGATGGATAGTATCATCACGAGCGGCAAAGACAATTACATCATCAAACGAATGAGTCAATTGAATCTGCCTGGCTGCACAATCAAGCTGAGCCTTGTGCTTAGAAAGCCAATCCATCCCGAGAATAAGATCAATATCCGAGTCACCGAGAACCGTTGGAGAAGCCAAGAACTTGTAGTCACCCAAAGTGATAGAAACATCCGGAATGATGGAGTTAGCCTGCATGCGCTTACCGGGAGAAACAACTGCTAAAGGACTAGGCAAAACTTGCGAAACCAATTCATGCCTATTTGTAAACGGTCTCGAGATGAAGCAATGCGATGCACCAGTGTCAAAAAGAACTTTTGCGGGAATATCATTAACAGGAAGGTTACCCATGATCACATCTGACGAGTCCTCTGCCTGAGCTGCATTCATCAAATTGACCTTGGCATGCTTGGGGTTATGCTTGACCACAGCTGTACTTGCCGATCTGACAGGAGGAGGAGGAGGAAGACGCCTCTGGTTGAGACACTTGTTGGCATAGTGACCCTTCTGTTGGCACTTGTTGCACGTGACCTCTGAAAGCGGACGGTGATACGGAGCAGTCGATCTTGGAGGTTGAGACGGAGTCTTGTTCTGAAAGCCAGGGTTGGGTGGGTGGGAAGAACCACTGCCACCTTTGCTCTTCTGCTGAAACGGCTGACGGAATGGAGGAGGAGGAAGCGAAAACTTCTGCTGCTTGGCCACTTGAGTAGAGGAAGAAGGAGTAACATCTCTGACTCGCTTCCTGGAAGCATCACACCTCAACTGAGCAGCCTCTTGCTTCAGTGACATGTTGTAGAACTCATCGTATCTCAACGGCTCAAAGAGGACAAGAGCGAGCTGAATTTCTTCTCTGAGACCACCCCTGAACTGATATATCATGCTCTTCTCATCAGGCACGTCCTGCTTGGCAAAGCGGGCAAGCTTCTGGAACAACTTGTTGTAGTCATAGACAAACAAAGAGCCTTGCTTTAGATTGCGGAATTCCTCACGCTTGCTTTCAACCATGCTCTGCGGAATATGATGAGCTCGGAAATCTCGACGGAAATCATCCCAAGTGATAACACGTCCACCTCTGGAGTCCTTGTACTGCTGGAACCATTCTGCAGCTTGATCTTTGAGTTGGAAGGAAGCGAACTTAACAAAGTCCTCAGGCCTGACGTTACTGCACTCAAAATGCTTACACAGATCCACAAGCCAATCTTCAGCATCGGTTGCCTCAACACAATTGCTGAAAGTCTTTGGCCCATTAGCAAGGAACTGGTTGAGTGTAGCAAAGTGACTCTGATTGCTGCCTTGATTCCCTTGACTGCCTTGATTGCGCTCTTGAAGAATTTGCATGATCAGCTGTGTGTTTGCATTGGTTGCGGCCATCACAGCTTGCCATGCCTCTGGAGGAGGTGGAGGTGGAGGTGGATCAGGATTCGGAGTCGTGCGCGTTGGAGGAGCCATCCTGAAGAGGTTGACCACCATTAGCACATTGACAGATAAATTATTCAAGCTGAATCCAACGGAATGAAAATTGCAACATATAGTCTTCACATCCGAACAAAATAAACGAATGCATTCCTCTTGAAATGGTCACATATCCATAAATTGAGAAGCCACGTAGAATTAAGGTAGAGAAATAAATTAACAAGGTACGGATCAAGAACGAATAATTGGTAAGAAATCCCAATCTCAAACCAATATCCGTGGAATAAGAACTAGAGCTACTAGAATTCCCACCTATGAAACTCCCGAACTTTTCCGGTTATGCAATCAGGTGTTGGGGATACAGGGGAAGCATAATATCTCACCCAAACTAGCATATCCTACATCCAGCTGTATCCATCCTTCAACACATAACCAAGAAACCTTCGGAAACCATCTACCTCAACCTTCGAAAAGCATCCGTTATACAAGTTATGGCGATACTCCCGAACTCCCGCTCCAGTACTGGGTGGCGTCGAGGTTATCTCACCAACGAACTGCATAAAAGAGATTTTCGATGTCGGCGTACTAGACTCAGGTATTCCAGAACTGCAACAATAACATTATGATGACAACACCTCAGAGCTCAACTCCCCGGGACACTTCCACTAAACCCCTGACAGGAGGCACCAAGACAATGTTCTCATCATAAAACCATCGGAACGATTCCAAGATACCCACGTGATCCTAAAAAATTTTTAGTGAAATTTGAGAAGAGAAGAGTCAAAACTCTACGTCAGGATACCTTACCAGAGCGATAAGGAGACTGGGAAGTAAAAAGAATTCCTAAGCTCTCCGATATATAATTCCTAAATGACTCAAAACATTTTTCTAGACACAACTCGGCCGCTAAAAACGATCAAGCAATGGGGCTCCTAAGGTCGGGGAAGGCTCTGATACCAACTTGTAACACCCTCGATGCGACTATAGCTCCCACGTGTCGAGGCACGACTTAGAGATATAATCGCATTGAAGGCATATGTCGCAAGTTAGGCAATCTTCACAAACATCCCATGTAATGTAATAATAAAAGGGGAGATAACATAGTTGGCTTACACTCGCCACGTCAATCAAGTACATAAAAACATTACAGGGCACCCCTCTAGTACTTCTTTGGCCCAACGTGTGTCTTCTAACCCAGAAAAATTCTCCAAAAAGTTCCGTTGCGTTGGGACTCCATTTGGTATTGATTTTTTGTGAAGTAAAAACAAGAAAAAAAATAGCAACTGGCACTAGGCACTATGTCAATAGGTTAGTCCCAAAAAATGATATAAAATTGCTATAAAATGATTGTAAAACATCCAAGAATGATAATATAACAGCATGGAACAATCAAAAGTTATAGATACGTTGGAGACTATTAGGGTACGTACCGCCCGAACTGGCTTGTAGGTAGCAAAACCAACATCTCTAAGTTCGCTAGGGAAGTGAGACACCTTGCCTTAAAAAGTGATGAAAACAAGTCTCCGAGGGACCAATCTTTGTAGAATCCACCCCGGATTGCCAGGGTGGAGTCATCAACGCCATTGTACTCCCACATCGGCTGAGCCTAGTCTTGGAGGGATTGGATTCCTTGGCTGAGCTCCACCATCATCATGTCAACCAACATAATCATTTGTGATGTAATAGAGTCACCTTCTCGACCAGCTTGCCAACAATGGTGGAGTCTTCTTGCACCTAGCACCTTAGTCACTAGCAAAATGTCTTCTTGTGCGTGATCGGCTCGAAGGGGGTAATGACACCAATCTGAGGAGGATCAGTGAGTGGGTTGTCAGGGAGATATAGTGAACCACTCTTCCTACATTATTATTCATCTCCTCGGGCATGCCCTACAGATACCCTGTTCTAGCTACTACGATGATGACAGAGCCACCACAGTCAAGCCCCTGCCTCCGTTTGAATCGAGATTGTACGCACAAATTTTTACGCCACAAATCGAAGTATCGCTGGCAGCTGAGGAAGGCCTCACATAGTGTAACATAGCACACTATGCGAATGATAGAATTTTGGGAACGATGGTGGAGTTGAAGGTAGTAGAAGTGAAGAAGACCTCACAAGAAGGGGTGGATTGGAAAGCTTGGACCCCAGATCAAGAAGGACATGAAACATACTCGGTTAGTGCCTTGGGGGTTAGGGATGGACTCTACAGGGTATCCTGATCGACGATGATGAGTCCAAGACACGTATATGTGACTTCTGGTCATGGGAGATAACCGACATTAGAAAGCCGGTCTAGTTGATACTGTGCAAAGCTTCCACTCCGTCTTAGGAATAACTGCTCCCCGGGATGACGTGTCAATAGCTTTGCTCGTGGTCGCAGATTACCTTGGCTGGCGACCACCGGCCATGTGGGGCGGTGAAGCGGTGCCTTGGTAGAAGCACTAGGTGCGTGACAGGGTTTGGGTGCTAGAGCTTGAGGAGGAAGATGAATACATGGGAGAATGAGAGCATAAAGCCCCCGTCATCACCTTTCACCCATGCTTGAACGACTATAGAAGTGGAAGGATTCAGATGACTTGACGTATACTCCAAGAAACTGGATTCGTAGGAGACTTGGCTTCCTAGTACGTAGCCGAGGAGGACATTAGATTACTATCTATATAAACCGAGGGGTGAGGCTCGTAGAAGACATTACACTATGCTCTCTTGGTAGACGTATGTACTCTGTACTTACTCCAACATAATAAACACACAAGTAGGACTCTGGGTATTATCTCCTCAGTGAGCGCGAACCTGGGTAAAACCTCATATCCCTATTACCATCGTAGCTAGAGACTAAGCTTGGGACCCCATACCTCGAGATCTACCGGATTTACCCCTGTTAATGTCGGCTTGATGAAGCGATGGTGTGGCGATACCGGCGTAGGTCGAAATCTGTGGAGCAAGGATGTCGTGCGATATCAGTGTCAATGAAAAGTACCTCGGAAAAGGCTCAAATTTTATAGGCACGTGCTTAAAATCGTAGCATAATACCCCACAAAAATTCTCCTCAATCTAAGGTCGTCTTATTAGACGCTTATGGAAAGATGAACTAGGGTCGAATTTGTTTGTATGGAAATTAGATTTGCAAATTTGATGCACTTTTTGTACATTTTCCAGAGTTTAGACCTTTGGATTTGACCATCATTCAAAGATATAACAATCACAACTTATCCAGAGTTTAGAACTTTTTGTTTTCTTTCGCTAACGGAGCTTACAAGTTTTCTGTTAAGTTTTGTGTTGTGAAGTTTTCAAGTTTTGAGTAAAGATTCGATGGATTATGGAACAAGGAGTGGAAAGAGCCTAAGCTTGGGGATGCCCAAGGCACCCTAAGGTAATATCCAAGGACACCAAAAATCCTAAGCTTGGGGATGCCCCGGAAGGCATCCCCTCTTTCGTCTTCGTTCATCGGTAACTTACTTGGAGCTATATTTTTATTCACCACATGATATGTGTTTTGCTTGGAGCGTCAATTTATTTTGTTAGGTTTTTATTGATGTTTGAATAAAATACCAATATCTGAAATTATTAAATGAGAGAGTCTTCACATAGTTGCATAATTATTCGACTACTCATTGAGCTTCACTTATATTTTTCGGAGTAGTTTGTCGTTTGCTCTAGTGCTTCACTTATATCTTCTTAGAGCATGGTGGTAGTTTTATTTTTAAGAAATAATTGATCTCTCATGCTTCACTTATATTATTTTGAGAGTCTTTAGAACAGCATGGTAGTTTGCTTTGGTTATGAAACTAGTCCTAATATGATGGGCATCCAAGAGGGATATAATAAAAACTTTCATATAGAGTGCATTGAATACTATGAGAAGTTTGATGCTTGATGATTGTTTTGAGATATGGAGGTAACAATATCAAAGTCGTGCTAGTTGAGTAGTTGTGAATTTGAGAAGTGCTTGTGTTGAAGTTTGCAAGTCCTGTAGCATGCACGTATGGTAAATGTTATGTAACAAATTTGAAACATGGGGTGTTCTTTGATTGTCTTCCTTATGAGTGGCGGTCGGGGACGAGCGATGGTCTTTTCCTACCAATCTATCCCCCTAGGAGCATGCGCATAGTGACGAGGTTTTTGATGACTTGTAGATTTTTGCAATAAGTATGTGAGTTCTTTATGACTAATATTGAGTCCGTGGATTATACGCACTCTCACCCTTCCATCATTGCTAGCCTCTTCGGTACCGTGCATTGCCCTTTCTCACATTGAGAGTTGGTGCAAACTTCGCCGGTGCATCTAAACCCCGTGATATGATACGCTCTTTCACACATAAACCTCCTCATATCTTCCTCAAAGCAGCCACCATACCTACCTATTATGGCATTTCCATAGCCATTCCGAGATATATTGCCATGCAACTTTCCACCATTCCGTTTATCATGACACATTCATCATTGTCATATTGCTTAGCATGATCATGTAGTTGACATAGTATTTATGGCAAAGCCACCGTTCATAATTCTTTCATACATATCACTCTTGGTTCATTGCATATCCCAGTACACCGCCGGAGGCATTCATATAGAGTCATACTTTGTTCTAGTATCGAGTTGTAATCATTGAGTTGTAAATAAATAGAAGTGTGATGATCAACATTTTCTAGAGCATTGTCCCAAGTGAGGAATAAAAAAGAAAGGCCATAAAAAAAGAGAAGGCCCAAAAAAGAGAAAGGCCATAAAAAAAGAGAAGGCCCAGAAAAATGAGAGAAAAAGAGAGAAGGGACAACGCTACTATCCTTTGCCACACTTGTGCTTCAAAGTAGCACCATAATCCTCATGATAGAGAGTCTCTTGTTTTGTCACTTTCATATACTAGTGGGAATTTTTCATTATAGAACTTGGCTTGTATATTCCAACAATGGGCCTCCTCAAGTGCCCTAGGTCTTCGTGAGCAAGCAAGTTGGATGCACACCCACTTAGTTTCTTTTGTTGAGCTTTCATACATTTATAGCTCTAGTGCATCCATTGTATGGCAATCCCTACTCCTCGCATTAACATCAATTGATGGGCATCTCCATAGCCCATTGATTAGCCTCATTGATGTGAGATTTTCTTCCTTTTGTCTTCTCCACATAACCCCCATCATCATATTCTATTCCACCCATAGTTCTATGTCCATGGCTCGCGCTCATATATTGCGTGAAAGTTTATAGGTTTGAGATTACTAAAGTACGAAACAATTGCTTGGCTTGTCATCAGAATTGTGCATGATGAGAGCATTCTTGTGTGACGAAAATGGAGCATGACTAAACTATATGATTTTGTAGGGATGAACTTTCTTTGGCCATGTTATTTTGAGAGGACCTAATTGCTTAGTTAGTATGCTTGAAGCATTATTATTTTTATGTCAATACGAACTTTTGTCTTGAATCTTTTGGATCTGAATATTCATACCACAACTAAGAAGAATTACATTGAAATTATGCCAAGTAGCACTCCGCATCAAAAATTCTGTTTTTATCATTTACCTACTCGAGAACGAGCATGAATTAAGCTTGGGGATGCTGATACGTCTCCAACGTATCTATAATTTTTGATTGCTCCATGCTATATTATCTACTATTTTAGATGTTTATGGGCTTTATTATACACTTTTATATCATTTTTGGGACTAACCTATTAACCCAGAGCCCAGTGCTAGTTTCTATTTTTACCTTGTTTTAGAATATCGCAGAAAAGGAAAACCAAACGGAGTCCAATTGACTGGAAACTTCACGGAACTTATTTTTGGATCAGTAGATGCCTAGAAGACTTGGAGTGCACGTTAGGGGATCTACCAGGAGGCCACGAGGCAGGGGGCGCGCCCTCCACCCTCGTGGGCCCCTTGTGGCCCCCCTGACGTACTTCTTCCACCTATATATCTCCATATACCCTAAAACCATCAGGGAGCATAATAAATCGGGAGTTCCGCCGCTAGAAGCCTCCGTAGCCACCAAAAGCCAATCTAAACCCGTTCCGGCACCCTACCGGAGGGGGAATCCCTCTCCGATGGCCATCTTCATCATCCCGGTGCTCTCCATGACGAGGAGGGAGTAGTCTCCCTCGGGGCTGAGGGTATGTACCAGTAGCTATGTGTTTGATCTCTCTCTCTCTCTCTCTCTCTCTCTCTCTCTCTCGTGTTCTTAAGGTGGTACGATCTTGATGTATCGCGAGCTTTGCTATTATATTTGGATCCTATGATGTTTCCTCCCCCCTCTACTCTCTTGTAATGGATTGAGTTTCCCCTTTGAAGTTATCTTATCGGATTGAGTCTTTAAAGATTTGAGAACACTTGATATATGTCTTGCCGTGCGTATCTGTGATGACAATGGGATATCACGTGATTCACTTGATGTATGTTTTGATGATCAACTTGCGGGTTTCGCCCATGAACCTATGCATAGGGGTTGGCACATGTTTTCGTCGTGATTCTCCGGTAGAAACTTTGGGGCACTCTTTGAGGTTCTATGTGTTGGTTGAATAGATGAATCGGAGATTGTGTGATGCATATCGTATAATCATACCCAGGGATACTTGAGATGACATTGGAGTATCTAGGTGACATTAGGGTTTTGGTTGATTTGTGTCTTAAGGTGTTATTCTAGTACAAACTCTAGGGTTGTTTGTGACACTTATAGGAATAGCCCAACGGATTGATTGAAAAGAATAACTTGGAGGTGGTTTCGTATCCTACCATAATCTCTTTGTTTGTTCTCCATATTAGTGACTTTGGAGTGACTCTTTGTTGCATGTTGAGGTATAGTTATGTGATCCAATTATGTTATCATTGTTGAGAGGACTTGCACTAGTGAAAGTATGAACCCTAGGCCTTGTTTCCTAGCATTGCAATACCGTTTACGCTCACTTTTATTATTAGTTACCTTGCTGTTTTATATTTTCAGATTACAAATACTCATATCTACTATCCATATACCACTTGTATCACCATCTCTTCGCCGAACTAGTGCACCTATACAATTTACCATTGTACTGGGTGTGTTGGGGGCACAAGAGACTCTTTGTTATTTGGTTGTAGAGTTGCTTGAGAGAGACCATCTTCATCCTACGCCTCCTACGGATTGATAAACCTTAGGTCATCCACTTGAGGGAAATTGGCTACTGTCCTACAAACCTCTGTATTTGGAGGCCCAACAACGTCTACAAGAAGAAGGTTGTGTAGTAGACATCATCCTCTTGCGTAGAACGATTTGGAACGACCCATTTGTATTTCGAAATGACACCAGTCACGACCGACGGCTTGTTCCCTCCTACGAGCAGGGCGGGTGGCTCGGAGGCGATCGCCAGGCCAGACGTGCCCAAGTCCATGTCGACGACCTCCTTCTCCGTTGTTTCCCAAACACGTTGTCGGGCACCCTACTCCTTCCGGGAAATGTTCTCCGTCTTGCAAATGGCGATGGTGGGTAATGCGATACTCGACGTCGACATCTAGGACAACCGACGAGGACGACATCACGGACAGGGAGGAAGGGTGGAGGAAGGCAACAACTCAGATGCGAGAAATGAATGACGAACACGAGAGCAGGGCGGTCGATTAGATGGACTTTGTCAATTTGAAGCATATTTGGAGTAGGTCCGATCTGTAGGAGGACCCGACATGACAGAGGCATCTAGGCGTCCCCAAATTCGCCTCAGATATGTATTGGGTTTCACGGTTGCCGAATAACACACATGCTTGATGTGACTTTGAGAAATCTGGTTGGATGCCTATTTTGTGAGCGAGCACAGACCGAGTTGTTCGCTCGAATGTTTGGAGAAGGGTCTGCCGGTTGCAGATGTTCTTATGGTGCTAAACCAGATAGAGGAAAACTTGTTTCCTAAGTGAACTGAGCTTAGCTCAGATGGTTTGGTTCCTTGTGCTGGAACCAGTCCATGGGGTTCAAGTTTTAGACTTGATACTGTGTATGCATTTTTCTGGATTTATTTCAGTCATTTCTGCGATGTTCGTTCAGTGAGAGGAGACATTTTCGTCAAGTGCGAGACGTCTACGATGACTACTTTAATCCAAGATATTGTGCTGAGCCACGATTTGAAATGTGTTTATAGAGATCGAGTGTGCATACATGCATTTAAAGCAACCTATGCAATTCTAAATACCACCCGTTATCCAAAGAAAAAAACCTATGCGCCGCCGGTTCCCCGCCTCCCCTTCCCCTCCTCCCCCGCCGCCGCCGACAGCCGTCGTCGGGCTTGCTCATGCGGCGGTAGGCGGCGGCGGGGGCTTCCCCGCGCACCCGCCTCGACCTCTAGAGAGCCCCCCACCCCGCATTCGGCATCGCCGCCCGCTTCCCCTGCTCCCCTGGTGGCCGCTGAGGCCAGCCCTCTGCGGCGGCTGTAGCCGCCGGTGTTGTCGCCCCGCGCCTGCCCTGCGTCGAGTTGTTTAGGACAGATCCCCCCGTCAGATCCGGCCGCCTCGGCCCTAGGATCGGGGCCAGCTACTCCGATCTGGCGGCTGGTGGGCCCTCGTTCTTTGGATAACGTTTTTTTTTTGGAAGACCCCCGGTTGAAGTTCTTTCCCTTCCCTACAAACGCGAAGAAACCCCAAATCCCCCAAAGCCCCCAACCATGGATTCCACTGCCGACCTCAAGGGCAAGCGCCCTCTCTTGCAGCCTGACGACGTGTCTGCCGCCGCCGCTGCCGCGGCGGTGCCGGATGAGGCGGAGGCGAAGCCCTCGTCTTCTTCGGAGGAGGTGAAGGAGGCGGAGCCGGGGACAGAGAAGCAGGAGGAAAAGCCCGCCTTGGTGCTGGTGGCCGAGGACGGCGTGGAGGTGTGCATCTCGGAGCCCGCGGCGCGGATGTCGCAGATGCTCAGCCACATGATGGAGGACGGCTGCGCTGACGGCCGCATCCCAACCGCCAACATCCACTCCGACATCCTCGAGATGGTCGTTGAGTACTGCGAGAAGCACGGGCCGTTCTACGACCCCGAGGCCTCTGAGCGCGACCGGTACCCCTTCCCGCCCTTCCCCGTCGAGCTCACCCCTACCGTCTCCTCCATCAAGCCCGTCACCTACGTCGACCCGGACCCCCACGGTCTCAAGGACTGGGACAGCGACTTCATCTCCCTCGACAACTCCACCCTCTTCGAGATCATCCTGGTAAAGCGACCTAGCCGATTGTTTACATTCTTTGCTCTATATTCTACCCCAAGTAAGAAAATGCGATGAAATCGAAATCTTTATGAGTAGTATGTGTTGTGAATAGCAACGATGGTATATGTGCAAATAGAAGGAAAGTTCGGTCGGTAACTGTGCGCACAATGTGGAATAGCTCATAGATTTTGATAACGGTTGCAGACTCCAAACATGACTACATAGATAAAATAGTTGAACAGAAAAATGGCCAGTAACCATGATCATTTGGCAAATGGGGCAAATGTATTACTATGATTTTTCTTTTCACGAATATGCAAAAGACTTGTGTATTACTCCCTCCGTATCAAAATATAAGACGTTTTCTGACACTAAAAAACGTCTTATATTTTGACACAGGGAGTATTTCATTACTAGGGAGGTCATTACAGACACATACATGTGCTCATACAATATGACGCATACATGGGTGCTCAACGGAGCACAACCGGAGGAGTGCAATTGATTAAGAATCTACGACCTATGCGCATTATGATGTGAGAATCAGAACTACAGGGAACATAATGTATGGAATGTTTTGGTCATGATGCAAATTATAGATGTGAAATGTTGGAAGGAGCATCAATAATTGTCCAAAGAGTTTAATTAATTTTACAAACCACAATAAAATTGTATAGGAAGGAAGCAATATTTGATTGAACAGAGAGGAATTAAGAGAGATAGATAGAGGGAACGGGCATAGGAAAGTCTATGTGTCAGTGATTTGTTAGATCTGATGTGCACAGTGCAGTGAATTTTTTTGTGTGTGTTTGTGGTGGTTAATTGTAATGGTGGCAAAATAACTAGTGTGGTTTTTCTATGCAAGATATATAGATTGGGGATAAATTTATTTGATTGGGGTTTGTGCAGGCCGCAAACTACTTGAACATTGAGGATCTGCTGGACCTGGGCACCTCGGCTGTGGCTGACAAGATGAGGGGGAAAAAGCCAGAGGAGATCCGTGAAATCTTTGAGATCGAGAACGACTACACACCAGAGCAGGAGGCTGAAGTCAGGAAGGAGAATGCATGGGCCTTTGAGAACTAAAAGATGATGGTTGATCTATCTTTTGTCTATGCTGCTATTCTTGGTTTCAAGTACAAGTCCTTACCTCCAGTTCTGTTCCAAGTAGTTTGATAGATAGATAGATAGATGGATGAGTCGGTGAAAATAGAAAACTGAGAAGCACCGTATGGGTTAGTTAATCATTGTATACAGCAGAGTTTTGGTGTGAATTGTGGATGTGTGGATGGATGGTTTCGAAATGGTTGAATCGGCAGAACCTTAATGGCAACCTGTGTTCAATTAAGTTATACTATTCGCCAATTGCACATTTTTTGCAGTTAAGTTGTTGCTGGATCGTATCTTGGATAACCTGTTTGGTTACATTTTATTGTTGGTGTTGCCATGCTTGGCCTTATCTACGTATTGGGAACCTGTGTGTTGTACACAATTAATTCTGTAGAGTAGGACACAGTTGTTTGGTCTGAGCAGAAATTATCACCTTGAGTTTATAGATAAGTTGGAGAAAACTGCAGACTAGGGTACAAATTAAGCTTGTAACATATGATGCATGTTTTTTTGTGTAAATGTCTCCTGTCTGTTGAGAAATGTTTGTGGTTTTTGAGCAAGGCTTTGTAACAGGGGAAAATGCAGTATATACAAACTAGACTTGGTGCTTGTATAGTGTTTAATTTAATATAGTTTTGGCCATTTGAAACTTGGTAAACTATTCTATCTATTCGTAGTTTGTATTATCTTGTAGGCATGTATAGAATTTTCATATTAATATATGGCTGTTGCCTGCGAAGGACATTCATGTTCTAACTTGCAAGAGATGCATAGAAGATACATCAGGTACTAGCATCTTTCCATTCTGTGTTTTTTTGGGTGGCTTATGGCATTAAGCTTTCTAATTCCATTGTGCTACGCAATTCCATAGGAGCAATTTCACAGCTCAAACATTTCTGTGCCACGAACTAGCAAGATTTCCAGTCAGCTGCTGAGCAGTCAAACAAGAATAGCTGCAGTTGCAGGGAAGAAGAGAGAACATAAATCATGCATTGTGAAGAAGCTGCAGGTGATCATCACATGAACCAGGTCGACCGCAGGACCAACGCCGGAGTCCGCTTCTCCCCCTCCATGACATACACCAGGCCGGGCTGCAGCTTGCCGCCCCTGCCGAGGTTGAAGCTGAGGAATCCTTCCAGGTGCGGGCAGTGCGTATCCCCCTCCGCCGTGCCGCCCATCCTCACTCCCCATCCCAGCTCATGCTCAGGGGTGTCGGACAGGCAGCAGCCCCACCGCACCGGCCCACGCCCGCACCACCCTTCCATCTCAACCCAGCCTTGTGCTCTCATGGCTTCAAACAGCTCACACTCCACCATCGCAGCAGCGATTGACTGCGCAGGCCTGGGCCCCGGTCCTTGTGACGCAGGGTCTGTCCTCGGCATGGGAGCAAGAAGAATGTCCGGAGGAGTGCTCCTTTGTGGTTTTAGGCTGCCAAAGGGAATGGCAAGCGTCCCGAGGTTGTTGAGCCGGGACAACAGCGGGCGGATCTGCCATAGCCCCGACAAGCTGAGCTTGACATCTTGGGCCGGTTCGTAGCGCACCTGCCCAAACGTTGTCATGCGGTTAGCCACCCCATGATCGCCGTCCTGTGCCCCTGAACCGAAGACAAGCTCGGCGAGCGACACGGTGAAGTTGGACCCCCTCATACTGAAACCAGCGGCACAGTTGTGTTGTTCCGAGAACGAAGGCGGACCGTCGAGAGAGGCCTGGCTCCGGAGATTCTGACAAGAAAACCTCAACCGGATTAACTCGCCGAGATGCGCCAGTGGAAAAAAAAGATCTCTGGCCAGATGCTGGACATGGGAGACGTTACCTGGATCAAGCTCCTGCCGTGCAGGAAGCCGTTGCATTGAGCTCCGAAGGGAACCAGGATGATGGACAGCCAGTGGTTGACGTGGGCGCAGTACTGCAACCTGGTCAGCTCCAAAGGCCTCCTCTCGGTGTCTTCTTCCCTGACGCTCGCGCCTATCCCGAGCCTGGTGGAGAACTCTGCTGCAATGGTGTCGCTGCCCCTGGTCTTGGACTCCAGCACGAACCTGGAGTTGAGGCCCGTCCTGTTCCCCGCCTCGCCGAGGATCTCCCTGGCCTGGTCGAACTCTTCGTCGTCGACGAGGAGCAGCGCCCCGACCGCGTCAAGCACGACCTTCGCCCGGACCGGGAGCTCCGGGAAGTGGAACCCCTTGCCGCTCCTGCACATGGAAAGGATGCGGTCGATCTGCTCGTGCTTGTCCATGAGCCTCATCACATCAGGGAACGTCTCGCGCTGCAGCCGCTTCATGATTTCACCCTGCAGCCAAAGCCAAAGGCAACGCCAGTGAGACTACAAGATGCTCGGTCGTGTTGGTGAATCACAGTACGGCATTATAAAAGTTATACAGGATGGTTGCGGTGATGCTGCTGCTGCGGCGGCTGCTGCTGCTGCTGAGACGTCGGCGGCCCTGGAGGAGACGCACGTCGGGAGTTGCCCCGGAAGGCTCCGCGAATGAACGACTCCCCGGACCTGAGCAGACTCAGGACGCCGTCCAACACCGTGGGCCTCGGGTTGGCTCTGGCCGCCGGTGGTACGAGCGCCTGCTCCGGCACCGGTGGTGGCAGCAAAAGAAGCGGAGGAGGCAGCGCAGGGTCGGAGGAGGCCATGGCGGCGCTGTCGCGCTGCTGCCGCTTCCTTAAGGACACGTCACAGGTGGATATCCGCTCGAAGAAACCAAGTGGCGGCGCGTCAGGCTGCTGCTGCTGTGCCATGCTCCGCTAGAAGAAGGCGACCTCGGGAGACAGACCGGCGGTTCGCTTCCCGCCTTTTTCTTTTCTTCACGGTGCCTTCTTCGGTTATTCCCCTTGAGGCTTTTGCTTTTTGTCGCTTTAGCTTTCGCTTTTTTGTTTTATTGGTTACCTGTGTACTGTGCATTCAAAAGGAGAGGAGAGGCGTTTACACAGGAGCAAGCAATCGCTCAATCTCATATTGCAAAAGATCCGTTCATTTCTGGGTGCACTAGCAGTATGAGAATAGGTTTAGGGTTTCCCGTGAGGCAAAGCCTCTCCACGTTTTTCTATATATAATGATCAGCATATACAAGTTACATACGTACATAATACGTGTACATGACACGCTAGACCTATTTTAACATACCCCCTCAATCTGAACTTCTACTCTGTATAAGGTTTAGATTGGTACTAAATCGGTCTAGCATCTGTCGAGTGACTGGCTTGGTAAATACATCAGCCAGCTGATCATTAGAAGAAATGAACCTGACCTCAAGAGCTCCAGAAGCAACACGCTCACGCACAAAGTGAAAATCAATCTCAATGTGCTTGGTGCGTGCATGAAAAACTGGGTTGGCAGTCATATATGTGGCTCCTAAATTATCACACCATAGAACAGGAACACGCTGCTGGGAAACACCAAGCTCCTTGAGTAGTGATTCTACCCAGATGGCCTCAGCAGCTCCATTTGCCAAAGCTTTGTACTCGGCCTTCGTACTAGATCTCGACACTGTCGGTTGCTTCTTAGAACTCCAGGAGATGAGATTGGGGCCAACAAAGATGGCAAAGCCTCCAGTGGATCGTCGATCATCAGGACACCCAGCCCAGTCTGCGTGAGTGAAAATACTAATGCTGGTGGAGACAGCCTTCCGAAACTTCAATCCAGTTTGCAATGTTCCCTTTACATAGTGCAGAATGCGCTTAACAGCTTCCCAATGAACATCAGTGGGCTGTGAGAGAAACCGGCATACCTTGTTCACTGCAAATGAAATATCTGGGCGAGTAAGAGTCAAATACTGCAATCCACCAACGATACTGCGATACCGGAAAGAATCATCGGCACCAAGAGGCTGTCCAGACACCCGTGCAAGCTGGTCGGAGGTAGACAACGGTGTGGAAGTGGGCTTACAATTCTCCATGTCCACTCGGTGTAAAAGATCCATGGCATACTTCCGTTGTGTCAAGGTCATCCCCCCTGAATTGTATGACGCTTCCAAGCCAAGAAAGTACTCCAACAGCCCAAGATCCTTGATAGGAAAGGTGGCCGCAAGTGAATGAACAAGACCGTCAACTGCACGGGGAGAAGATCCAGCAATAACGATATCATCCACGTAGACAAGCATATAGATCTGAACATCCCGATGGCAGAAGAAGAACAGAGAGGCGTCGGCTCGGGAGGGAACAAAACCCAACTGGAGAAGACGGGAACTGAGCCGAGCATACCAGGCGCGAGGAGACTGTTTGAGTCCATAGAGAGCCCGCTGCAACTTGCACACATGAGAGGGATACCGAGCGTCCTCAAAACCTGGTGGCTGCTGCATGTAGACATCCTCAGACAAGTAACCATGAAGGAAAGCGTTGCTGACATCAATCTGTCGGAGGATCCAGCCGCGAGACACAGCCAGAGCAAGAACCAGTCGAACGGTGGCTGGCTTGACAACCGGACTAAACGTATCACCATAGTCAATGCCAAGCTGCTGTGTGAAGCCACGCGCGACCAAACGAGCTTTATGCTTATCAATGGAGCCATCCGAACGATGCTTAGTCTTGAAAATCCACTTGCTCCCAACGACATTAACACCACGTAGACGAGGCACAAGAACCCAAGTCCTGTTGCGACGAAGGGCGTCGAGCTCATCCAGCATCGCGGTGCGCCAAGCATGCTCACGGAGGGCATCGCGGTGAGAGACAGGCAAAACGTGAAAAGCACGACGGCGAGGGTCGTAGCGGACAGTTCCATCAGTTGGGACAAGCGCACGACGAGTATGATCTCGGGTACGCGTGACCATGGTGTGACTCGGGGCAGCTAGAGGCGTCGCGGTCGAGGGGACATGGCTGCCCTCAACAGAACGCGACGCGAGCTGGTTGGACGGTGAGGAGGGAGCAGCAACCTCCTGCACCGAGGACGGCGTAGAAGCAAGCGGTGAGGTGACCGGCGATGGGCCCGGGGAGGCCGGCGCGGGCGCTGATGATGGGCCAGGCGATGGGGCAACCAATGGGCCAAGTGACGCGGTGTAACACCCTCGATGCGACTATATCTCCCACGTGTCGAGGCACGACTTAGAGGCATAATCGCATTGAAGGCATATGTCGCAAGTTAGGCAATCTTCACAACATCCCATGTAATATGATAATAAAAGGGGAGATAACATAGTTGGCTTACACTCGCCACGTCAATCAAGTACATAAACAACATTACATCAACCAAACACTCATGGCCCGACTACGGCGCCAAAATAAAAGAGAACCCAACACGCGACACGGTCCCGATCACCCCCAACTGGGCACCACTACTGATCATCAGGAAAGGAAACATAGTAACGTTGAGAGTCTTCGTCGAACTCCCACTTGAGCTCAATCGCGTCACCTGGAGTGGAATCATCGGGCCCTGCATCTGGTGTAATAGTAATCTGTGAGCCACAGGGACTCAGCAATCTCGTACTCTCGCGATCAAGACTATTTAAGCTTATAGGTAAGGCAAGGTAAATATGTGGAGCTGCAGCAAGCGACTAGCAAATATGGTGGCTATCTTGTTCGCAAGAGAGAGCGAGAAGAGGAGGCAAAGCGCGAGCGAGAAACTAGAGGACAACCTGCGCAAACATTACTCCAACACCGTGTTCACTTCCCGGACTCCGCCGAGAAGAGGCCATCACGGTAACACACTCAGTTGATTCATTTTAATTAAGTTAAGGTTCAAGTTATCTACAACCGGACATTAACAAATTCCCATCTGCCCATAATCGCGGGCACGGCTTTCGAAAGTTCAAATCCCTGCAGGGGAGTCCCAACTTAGCCCATGACAAGCTCTCACGGTCAACGAAGGAATATACCTCCTCCCAAGACGTTCTGATCAGGCTCGGTATCTCGGTTCTTCAAGACACTTCGACAGGTTAAAACAAGACCAGCAACACCGCCCGAATGTGCCTACAAATCCCGATAGGAGCTGCACATATCTCTTTCTTAGGGCACACTCAGATAGGTCAAGCTACGAGTAAAACCAACCCTCGAGTTTCCCCGAGGTGGCCCCGCAGGCTGCCTGGTTCGGACCAACACTCAAAGGAGCACTGACCCGGGGGGGGGGGGGGGTTAAACAAGGTGACCCTCGGGCTTCGGAAACCCAAGGGAAAAAGAGGCTAGGTGGCAAATGGTAAAACCAAGGTTGGGCATTGCTGGAAAAGCTTTAATCAAGGCGAACTATCAAGGGGTTCCCATTATAACCCAACCGCGTAAGGAACGCAAAATCCGGGAACATAACACCGATATGACGGAAACTAGGGCGGCAAGAGTGGAACAAAACACTAGGCGAGAGGCCGAGCCTTCCAACCTTTACCAAATATATAGATGCATTAATTAAATAATATATATAGTAATATCCCAACAAGTAAATAAATGTTCAAACAAGGAACGGCCTCCAATCTTCACCTGCAACTAGCAACGCTATAAGAGGGGCTGAGCAAAGCGGTAACATAGCCAATCAATGGTTTGCTAGGACATGGTGGGTTAGAGGTTTGACATGGCAATTTGGGAGGCTTGAAAGCAAATGGTAGGCATCGTAGCATTGGCATAGCAAAAGAGCGAGCAAACTAGCATATCAAAGATAGTAGTGATTTCAAGGGTATGATCATCTTGCCTGCACAGTTGTCAGAGTTGACTGGATCCTCGAAAGCAAACTCAACGGGCTCCTCGTTAGCGAACTCGTCTCCCGGCTCTACCCAAACAAGACAAACAAGCAACAAGGACACAAATCAACCACGTGCAAGCTCAAACAACACGATACAATGATGATATGCTACGCGGGATGCGATGCGGGATGCATATGCAAGATGTGACAAGGAATGCATGAACCTGGCCTCAACTTGGACAACCAAGTGTGCCACTGGAAATATGAGATGAAATCGCTTGAAAACGATATAAAGAACGCCGGAATCGGAGTTACGGTTTGGAAATGGCAAGCAATTCAAATATGACACCGATCTGTGATTTACAGCAAGTAGCCATGTAAATGCAACGAGATGAACATGCTATAGCCCCCAAACATGACAATAAAATACATGGCACGGATGCATTCAAGATGCTTAACAAAAGTCTAGCACTGAGCTACGGCCAATTCATCCATTAACAGGTTCAAACAAGCATGGCAAAAATGCATATGGCAAAATAGATCTCAGACTTAGTGAAATTAACACTTGTCTGGAATTTCAGATCAGGTAGCACTCTTCGGAGCAGCAAAACTATATGCTACAGGACCTGAACATGGAAAAGTAAAGAATGGCATGGACCTACTAAAAGAGCTTAACAAAAGTCCCTTAGTGACCTTGAGCCAAAAGGGATCAGAAAATACAATTGCAAGCATGTGAACATGGCAAAAACATAATCAGTTTTCAGACTTAGTGAAAACTGGCACATGCTGAAATATATCTCAAGTAGGCATGTTTACGAGCTCGATGCACTCACTACAGAGCAAGTCATGATAAGCTAAGCATACACCCATCAATAGTACACAAAATTCAAGCTAGACATGGCAAGAACAATAACATAGCATGCACGGATCAACTACAACATCATCGACAAAATTGCAAACAAGTTGACAATCTGCCCAGATTCACAAAGTAGCAAAAGTAGAGCTCGATTGACTCAAGTTAGGGTGCTCCATAATTACAAACAAAGACATGGATGTATAGAGCACTACAAGATTAACAAAACATCCTTACTGATCATCCTCAAAAGAGGCACGGATCACTAGGAAACAACATGAACATATGGCAACATGAGATAAACAGCTCAAGGACTTAGTGGAATTGCTAAGTCCCTGAAATCTGAATTACCAAGTGCCCCACTTTGCAAGCTTGTGCTAGTCACCACACACATCACAAAAATACATGGGTTGCACCTCTGGAAAGATGACAAAGCCCTTAACAAAACATATGTAGTACTCATGGGCATATCATGCACACAATAATCATGGCAAAAATGACAAATATCTAAATGGAGTAGCAGATCTGACAATTATCTCAAGTAGCCCTCTTCTAACAGCATTTCGGGCATCAAGATGAAATCAAATGAAAATGATGCAATGGAATGAAATGATATACACTCTGAGATGAACATTTTGATATGCTATATGCCCAAATCGGAGCTACGGATGCAAAGTTACGGCAGGTCACAGTATGCAACATGAATCTGAGAGAGGGGGAGAAAGTCAACCCTCGGGTTAGGATTTCAGATCAGATCTGGATCGGGGGCACGCGAATCGAGGTGGCCGGACTCTCGCCGGAGTCGGCGCCGGAGTTCGCGGGGAGGCGGCTGCCGGAGCTCACCGGAGAAGCGGAGGGCGGCGGGGTCGCCGGAGCTCGGTCGCCCGCGCATGGCGGCGCCGACCAGCGGGAGCGGCGTGGTGGGGCCCGGCCGGAGCTAGGGCGCCGAGCCTCGCCGGAAAGGGCGGCGCGGCGGAGGAGCAAACCGCGGGGCGACAGCGCGAGGTAGGAGAAGCAGCGACGGCGGGGCGCGGTAGGCGGCGGCGGGCTGCCGCGGGCCGCGAGGGCCGGCCTTGGGCTTCACGGGCCTCCGCGGTGGGAGGAGGCGGAGGGACACGTGGCGGCGGGTGATTGGGCGGCGGTGGCGGCGCGGACGCGTCCGGCCCGGACGGACAATGTCCGGCGCGGCGCGAGGGGGTGGATCTAGGGTTTTTTTTGGGGATGGAGAAGGAGATTTTCGGGGGTGTCTATTTATAGGCATAGAGGGAGCTAGGAGAGTCCAAATGAGGTGCAGTTTTTGGCCACGCGATCGTGATCGAACGCTCTAGATGATGGAGAGAGTTTAGGTGGGTTCTAGGCCAAATTGGAGGGGTGTTGGACTGCAACACACACGAGGCCTTTTGGTCCCTCGGTTAACCGTTGGAGTACCAAACGAAGTCCAAATGGTATGAAACTTGACAGGCGGTCTACCGGTAGTAAACCAAGGCCGCTTGGCAAGTCTCGGTCCTACCCGGAAATGTTTAATCCCCACACACAAAAGAAAGGTAGAAATGACCACTGGAGGAGAACGAAGCGCCGGAATGCAAAACGGACAACGGGGAAAATGCTCGAATGCGTGAGACGAACACGTATGCAAATGCAATGCACATGATGACATGATATGAGATGCATGACAACGACAACAACACACGGAGACAAAGACCCGAACCCAAGAAAATAAAATAACTTAAAGCTGAAACGGCAAGAGTTGGAGTACAAATTGGGAAAGTCACATCCGGGGTGTTACAACACTCTACCACTACGAAAGGATCTCGTCCCGAGATCTAGGACTGAAAGAATGCCGGGTACTCAGAACGGAGGTGATCCTCGCGTTCCCAGGTAGCTTCACGGTCGGAATGGTGTGACCACTTGACTTTGAGAAATTTGATTGACTTGTTGCGAGTCTTGCGTTCAGTCTCTTCAAGAATAGCAACTGGGTGCTCACGATAAGAGAGATCTTCTTGGAGATCAATGTCCTCGAAGTTGACGGTGCGGTCAGGAGTCTTGAAGCACTTTCGGAGCTGAGAGACATGGAACACGTCATGAACATTTGCAAAGTTTGAAGGAAGCTCGAGTTGATAGGCGAGATCGCCTCTCTTGCTGACAATCTTGAAAGGTCCCACGTATCTGGGGGCAAGCTTCCCTTTGATACCGAAGCGACGAGTACCTTTCATAGGAGAGACGCGGAGGTAAACATGATCTCCGATCTCGAAAGCCAAATCACGATGCTTACTATCATAGTAGCTCTTTTGGCGGGATTGGGCTGCTTTGAGGTTTTCACGAATGACTTTGCACATTTCCTCTGCCTTTGTGATTAAGTCATTACCCAAAAGTTGACGTTCACCGGTTTCAGACCAGTTAAGAGGGGTACGGCACTTCCTGCCATACAGAATTTCAAATGGGGCCTTGCCTGAACTTGCTTGAAAACTGTTGTTGTAGGAGAATTCAGCATAAGGAAGACAATCCTCCCACTTCATGCCGAAGGAGATCACACAAGCCCTGAGCATATCTTCAAGAATCTGGTTGACACGCTCGACTTGACCGCTAGTTTGAGGATGGAAAGTTGTGCTGAAGCGGATTTTGGTGCCCATGGCCTTCTGAAAAGAATCCCAAAACTTGGATGTAAAAATGCTGCCACGGTCTGAAGAGATCACCTGTGGAATACCGTGTAGAGAGACAATACGAGAGGTATAGAGTTCCGCCAATTGAGCTGCAGTGATTGACTCTTTGATAGGCAGAAAATGAGCCACTTTAGTGAGTTTCTCGATAACAACGAATATAGCATCATTGCCACGCTTGGACTTTGGAAACCCAGTCACGAAGTCCATTTCAATGTGGTCAAACTTCTATTCTGGAATGGCAAGAGGTTGGAGGAGACCTGCTGGCCTTTGGTGTTCTACCTTCACTCTTCTGCAGACATCACACTCATTCACGAATTGAGCAATCTCGCGCTTCATTCGAGTCCACCAATAAGCCTTCTTGAGGTCCTGATACATCTTCGTACTCCCTGGGTGGATGGAGAGGAGAGAATTGTGAGCCTCATTCATGATCACTTTACGGAGGTCACCTTTGGGAACAACAATACGATCCTCGAAGAAGAGAGTGTCCTTGTCATCAAGGCGGTAGCACTTGTACTTGGGTTGACTCTTGGCAATCCCAATCTTCACCTTTTTCACCATAGCATCAAGAAGCTGGGCTTGGCGAATCTAGTCTTCCAAGGTAGGAGAGACTTGAAGGTTGGCGAGGAAACCTTGAGGAACAACTTGCAGATTAAGTTTGCGGAAAGCTTCACAAAGCTCGGGTTGATAAGGCTTGAGAATCAGACTGTTGCAGTAAGCTTTCCTACTCAATGCGTCAGCAATCACATTGGCCTTGCCTGGAGTATACTCGATACTTGGATTATACTCTTGAATCATTTCGACCCATCGAGTTTGCCTGAGGTTGAGATTAGGCTGAGTGAAGATGTACTTGAGACTCTTGTGATCAGTGAAAATGTCCACTTTTCTTCCCAATAAGAGATGTCTCCAAGTCAAAAGAGCATGCACAACTGCCGCCAACTCGAGATCATGAGTGGGGTAGTTCTTCTCATTAGGCTTCAACTGGTGAGAGGTATAAGCAACAACTTTCTTCTCTTGCATTAATACCGCGCAAAGACCTTGGAGAGAGGCATCACAAAAGACCTCGTACGGCTTGGGTTCATCAGGCGGAGTTAGAACTGGAGCAGTCATCAATTTCTCTTTCAAAGTGTTGAAAGCAATGTCACACTCCGGAAACCAAACGTACTTGATGTGCTTCTGGAGAAGATTAGAGAGAGGCTTCGCGATCTTAGAAAAGTTTTCAACGAATCTTCGGCAATAGCTTGCGAGACCAAGGAAGCTACGGAGTTGCTTCACGTTCTGAGGAGGTTCCCAATTCACAATTGCAGACACCTTCTCAGGATTCACGGCAATGCCCTTGGTAGAGATGATATGACCAAGATAAAGAACCTCATCGAGCCAAAATTCGCACTTGGAGAACTTGGCGTAGAACTTGTGTTCCCTGAGCTTATCGAGCACCAAACGCAAATGCTTGGCATGATCTTCCTTGTTCTTGGAGAAAACCAGAATGTCGTCGAGATAGACCAAAACGAAGTCATTGGTGTAGGCGTTGAAGATGAAGTTCATCATGCGAGAGAACGTCAGAGGAGCGTTGACGAGACCAAAAGACATGACAGTGTATTCATATGAACCATAGCTTGTCCTGAAAGCCGTCTTGGGAATATCTTGCTCACGGATTTGAATCTAATGATAACCCATACGGAGATCGAGCTTGGAGAATACTTGGGCACCTTTGAGTTGTTCGAACAGGATGTTGGGAAGTGGGTATTTATTCTTGATGGTCTTCTTGTTCAATGGACGGTAATCAACACAAAGTCGGTCCGTTCCATCCTTCTTCTTCACAAAAAGAACATCACAACCCCATGGAGAAGAACTAGGCCGGATGAGACCCATTCTCTCTTGAATATCGAGTTGCTTCTTCAACTCCTTCAACTCTTCAGGTCCGAGCTTGTAAGGACGCTTGCACATAGGTTCCGTGCCAGGCTCAAGATCAATAATGAATTCAACTGGCCGGTGCGGAGGCATTCCTGGAAGCTCTTCTGGAAAGACGTCTTGATATTCACAAACGTCTGGAATCTGTGAGATAGCATCCAGTTCACCCTTCTCATTGAGAGAAAATAGATGGATGGTATCATCACGAGCGGCAAAGACAATTACATCCTCAGACGAATGAGTCAATTGAATCTGCCTGGCTGCACAATCAAGCTGAGCCTTGTGCTTAGAAAGCCAATCCATTCTGAGAATAAGATCAATATCCGAGTTGCCAAGAACCATTGGGGAAGAAAGAAACTTGTAATCGCCCAAGGTGATAGTAACATCTGGCACCTCCATACTTGCACTCAAACGTTTGCCAGGAGAAACGATATCCATTTGTTTACCCAAATGAGAAGAAACGAACTCATGCTTGGTAAAAAATGGCTTTGACATGAAACAATGCGATGCACCAGTGTCAACAAGAACTCTAGCTGGAATATCATTAACAAGAAGGTTACCCATGATGACATCTGATGAATCCTCTGCCTGAGCTGCATTCACCATATTGACCTTGGCGTGCTTGGGGTTATGCTTGACCACAGCTGTACTTGCCGATCTGACAGGAGGAGGAGGAGGAGGAAGACGCCTCTGGTTGAAACACTTGTTGGCATAGTGACCCTTCTGTTGGCACTTGTTGCACGTGACCTCTGAAAGCGGACGGTGATACAGAGCACTCGATCTTGGAGCTTGAGACGAAGTCTTGTTCTGAAAGCTAGGGTTGGGTGGGTAGGAAGATCCACTGCCACCTTTGCTCTTCTGCTGATACGGCTGACGGAACGGAGGAGGAGGAAGCCAATACTTCTGCTGCTTGGCCACTTGAGTAGAGGAAGAAGGAGTAGCATCTCTGACTCACTTCTTGGAAGCATCACACCTCAATTGAGCAGCCTCTTACTTCAGTGACATGTTGTAGAACTCATCGTATCTCAAGGGCTCAAAGAGAACAAGAGCAAGCTGAATTTCTTCTCTGAGACCACCCCTGAACTGGTATATCATGCCCTTCTTATCAGGGACGTCCTGCTTGGCAAAGCGGGCGAGCTTTTGAAACAACTTGTTGTGGTCATAGACAGACAAAGAGCCTTGCTTCATGTTGCGGAATTCCTCACGCTTTCTTTCAACCACGCTTTGGGGAATATGATGAGCTCGGAAATCTTGACGGAATTCATCCCAAGTGATCACACGTCCACCTCTGGAATCCTTGTACCGCTGGAACCATTCCGCAGCTTGATCTTTGAGTTGGAAGGAAGCAAACTTGACAAAGTCCTCAGGCCTGACATTACTGCACTCGAAATGCTTGCACAGATCCACAAGCCAATCGTTAGCATCGGTTGCCTCAACACAATTGCTGAAAGTCTTTGGCCCGTTAGCAAGGAACTGGTTGAGTGTAGCATAGTGATTCTGATTGTTGCCTTGGTTCCCTTGGTTGCCTTGATTGCGCTCTTGGAGAATTTGCATGATCAACTATGTGTTTGCATTGGTTGCGGCCATCACAGCTTGCCATGCCTTCGGAGGAGGTGGAGGTGGTGGCGGATCAGAATTCGGAGTCGTGCGCATTGGAGGAGCCATCCTGAAGAGGTTGACATCCATTAGCACATTGATAGACAAATATTGAAGCTGAATCCAACGGAATGAAAATTGCAACGTATAGTCTTCACATCCGAACAAAATGAACGAATGCATTCCTCTTGAAATGGTCACATATCCATAAATTGAGAAGCCACTTAGAATTTAGGTAGAGAAATAAATCAACAAGGTACGGATCAAGAACGAATAATCGGTAAGAAATCCCAATCTCAAACCAATATCCGTGGAAAAAGAACTAGAGCTACTAGAATTCCCACCTATGAAACTCCCGAACCTTTCCGGTTATGCAATCAGGTGTTGGGGATACAGGGGAAGCATAATAACTCACCCAATTCTAGCAAATCCTACATCCAGCTGTATCCATCCTTCAAGACATAATCGAGAAAAACTTCGGAAACCATCTACCTCAACCTTCGAAAAGCATCCGTTATACAAGTTATGGCGATACTCATGAACTCCCGCCCCAGTACTGGGTGGCGTCGAGGTTATCTCACCAACGAACTGCATAAAAGAGATTTTTGATGTCGGCGTGCTAAAACTCAAGTATTCCAAAACTGCAACGATAAAATTATGACGACAACACCTCAGAGCTCAACTCCCCGGGACACTTCCACAAAACCCCTGACAGGAGGCACCAAGACAATGTTCTAATCATAAAACCATCAGAACGATTCCAAGATACCCGCGTGATCCTAAATTTTTTTAGTGAAATTTGAGAAGAGAAGAGTCAAAACTCTACGTCAGGATGCCTTACCAGAGCGATGAGGAGACTGGGAAGTAAAAAGAATTCCCAAACTCTCCGATATATAATTCCTAAATGACTCAAAACATTTTTCTAGACACAACTCGGCTGCTACAAACGATCAAGCAATGGGGCTCCTAAGGTCGGGGAAGGCTCTGATTACCAACTTGTAACACCCTTGATGCGACTATATCTCCCACGTGTCGAGGAACGACTTAGAGGCATAATCGCATTGAAGGCATATGTCGCAAGTTAGGCAATCTTCACAACATCCCATGTAATATGATAATAAAAGGGGAGATAAGATAGTTGGCTTACACTCGCCACGTCAATAAAGTACATAAACAACATTACATCAACCAAACACTCATGCCCGACTACGGCACCAAAATAAAAGAGAACGCAACATGCGACACGGTCCCGATCACCCCCAACTGGGCACCACTATAGATCATCAGGAAAGGAAACATAGTAACGTTGAGAGTCTTTGTCGAACTCCCACTTGAGCTCAATCGCGTCACCTGGAGTGGAATCATCGGGCCCTGCATCTGGTGTAATAGTAATCTGTGAGCCACAGGGACTCAGCAATCTCGTACTCTCGCGATCAAGACTATTTAAGCTTATAGGTAAGGCAAGGTAAATATGTGGAGCTGCAGCAAGCGACTAGCAAATATGGTGGCTATCCTGTTCGCAAGAGAGAGCAAGAAGAGGAGGCAAAGCGCGAGCGAGAAACTAGAGGACAACCTGCGCAAACATTACTCCAACACCGTGTTCACTTCCCGGACTCCGCCAAGAAGAGGCCATCACGGTAACACACTCAGTTGATTCATTTTAATTAAGTTAAGGTTCAAGTTAACTACAACCGGACATTAACAAATTCCCATCTGCCCATAACCACGGGCACGGCTTTCGAAAGTTCAAATCCCTGCAGGGGAGTCCCAACTTAGCCCATGACAAGCTCTCACGGTCAACGAGGGAATAGACCTCCTCCCAAGACATTCCGATCAGGCTCGGTATCTCAGTTCTTCAAGACACTTCGACAGGTTAAAACAAGACCAGCAACACCGCCCGAATGTGCCGACAAATCCCGATAGGAGCTGCACATATCTCTTTCTTAGGGCACACTCAGATAGGTCAAGCTACGAGTAAAACCAACCCTCGAGTTTCCCCGAGGTGGCCCCGCAGGCTGCCTGGTTCGGACCAACACTTAAAGGAGCACTGGCCCGGGGGGGGGGGTTAAACAAGATGACCCTCGGGCTTCGGAAACCCAAGGGAAAAAGAGGCTAGGTGGCAAATGGTAAAACCAAGGTTGGGCATTGCTGGAAAAGCTTTAATCAAGGCGAACTATCAAGGGGTTCCCATTATAACCCAACCGCGTAAGGAACGCAAAATCCGGGAACATAACACCGATATGACGGAAACTAGGGCGGCAAGAGTGGAACAAAACACTAGGCGAGAGGCCGAGCCTTCCACCCTTTACCAAGTATATAGATGCATTAATTAAATAATATATATAGTAATATCCCAACAAGTAAATAAATGTTCAAACAAGGAACGGCCTCCAATCTTCACCTGCAACTAGCAACGCTATAAGAGGGGCTGAGCAAAGCGGTAACATAGCCAATCAATGGTTTGCTAGGACATGGTGGGTTAGAGGTTTGACATGGAAATTTGGGAGGCTTGAAAGCAAATGGTAGGCATCGTAGCATTGGCATAGCAAAAGAGCGAGCAAACTAGCATAGCAATGATAGTAGTGATTTCGAGGGTATGATCATCTTGCCTGCACAGTTGTCAGAGTTGACTGGATCCTCGAAAGCAAACTCAACGGGCTCCTCGTTAGCAAACTCATCTCCCGGCTCTACCCAAACAAGACAAACAAGCAACAAGGACACAAATCAACCACGTGCAAGCTCAAACAACACGATACATTGATGATATGCTATGCGGGATGCGATGCGGAATGCGATGCGGGATGCATATGCAAGATGTGACAAGGAATGCATGAACCTGGCCTCAACTTGGACAACCAAGTTTTCCACTGGAAAGATGAGATGAAATCGCTTGAAAACGATATAAAGAACGCCGGAATCGGAGTTACGGTTTGGAAATGGCAAGCAATTCAAATATGACACCGGTCTGCGATTTACAACAAGTAGCCATCTAAATGCAACGAGATGAACATGCTACAACACCCAAACATGACAACAAAATACATGGCAGGGATGCATTCAAGATGCTTAACAAAAGTCTAGCACTGAGCCACGGCCAATTCATCCATTAACAGGTTCAAACAAGCATGGCAAAAATGCATATGGCAAAACAGATCTTAGACTTAGTGAAATTAACACTTGTCTGGAATTTCAGATCAGGAGGACTCTTCGGAGCAGCAAAACTATATGCTACAGGACCTGAACATGGCAAAGTAAAGCATGGCATGGAGCTACTAAAAGAGCTTAACAAAAGTCCCTTAGTGACCTTGAGCCAAAAGAGATCAGAAAATACAATTGCAAGCATGTGAACATGGCAAAAGCATAATCAGTTTTCAGACTTAGTGAAAACTGGCACATGCTGAAATATATCTCAAGTAGGTATGTTTACGAGCTCGATGCACTCACTACGGAGCAAGTCATGATAATCTAAGCATACACCCATTAATAATACACAAAATGCAAGCTAGACATGGCAAGAACAATAACATAGCATGCACGGATCAACTACAACATCATCGACAAAATTGCAAACAAGTTGACAATCTGCCCAGATTCACAAAGTAGCAAAAGTAGAGCTCGATTGACTCAAGTTAGGGTGCTCCATAATTTCAAACAAAGACATGGATGTATAGAGCACTACAAGATTAACAAAACATCCTTACTGATCATCCTCAAAAGAGGCACGGATCACTAGGAAACAACATGAACATATGGCAACATGAGATAAACAGCTCAAGGACTTAGTGGAATTGCCAAGTCCCTGAAATCAGAATTACCAAGTGCACCAGTTTGCAAGCTTGTACTAGTCACCACAAACATCACAAAAATACATGGGTTGCACCTCTGAAAAGATGACAAAGCCCTTAACAAAACATATGTAGTACTCATGGGCATATCATGCACACAATAATCATGGCAAAAATGACAAATATCTAAATGGAGTAGCAGATCTGACAATTATCTCAAGTAGCCCTCTTATAACAGCATTTCGGGCATCAAGATGAAATTAAATGAAAATTATGCAATGGAATGAAATGATGTACTCTCTGGGATGAACATTTTGATATGCTATATGCCCAAATCGGAGCTACGGATGCAAAGTTACGGCAGGTCAAAGTATGCAACATGAATCTGAGAGAGGGGGAGAAAGTCAACCCTCGGGTTAGGGTTTCAGATCGGATCTGGATCGGGGGCACGCGGATCGAGGTGGCCGGACTCTCGCCGGAGTCGGCGCCGGAGTTTGCGGGGAGGCGGCTGCCGGAGCTCACCAGAGGAGCGGAGGGCGGCGGGGTCGCCGGAGCTCGGTCGCCCGTGCGTGGCCGCGCCGGCCAGCGGGAGCGGCGCGGCGGGGCCCGGCCGGAGCTAGGGTGCCGAGCCTCGCCGGAAAGGGCGGCGCGGCGGAGGAGCAAACCGCGGGGCGGCGGCGCGAGGTAGGAGAAGCAGCGACGGCGGGGCGCGGTAGGCGGCGGCGGGCGGCCGCGGGCCGCGGGGGCCGGCCTTGGGCTTCGCGGGCCTCCGCGGTGGGAGGAGGCGGAGGGCCACGTGGAGGCGGTGGCGGCGCGGACGCGTCCGGCCCGGACGGACAATGTCCGGCGCGGCGCGAGGGGGTGGATCTAGGGTTTTTTTTGGGGAAGGAGAAGGAGATTTTCGGGGGTGTCTATTTATAGGCATAGAGGGAGCTAGGAGAGTCCAAATGAGGTGCGGTTTTCGGCCATGCGATCGTGATTGAACGCTCTAGATGATGGAGAGGGTTTAGGTGGGTTTTGGGACAAATTGGAGGGGTGTTGGGCTGCAACACACACGAGGCCTTTTCGGTCCCTCGGTTAACCGTTGGAGTACCAAACGAAGTCCAAATGGTACGAAACTTGACAGACGGTCTACCGGTAGTAAACCAAGGCCGCTTGTCAAGTCTCGGTCCAATCCGGAAATGTTTAATCCCCACACACGAAAGAAAGGTAGAAATGACCACCGGAGGAGAACGAAGCGCCGGAATGCAAAACAGACAACGGAGAAAATGCTTGAATGCATGAGACGAACACGTATGCAAATGCAATGCACATGATGACATGATATGAGATGCATGACAACGACAACAACACACGGAGACAAAGACCCGAACCCGAGAAAATAAAATAACTTAAAGCCGAAACGGCAAGAGTTGGAGTACAAATTGGGAAAGTCACATCCGGGGTGTTACACGCGGCCGGGGAGGTCGGCGCGTCCGCAGCGGGTTGACCAGCCGAGCGGCCCGCGGAGGGCGGGCACGTCGTGGATGATGGGCCGGGCGATGAAGCAGCCGACGAGCCGGGCGACGTGCATGCGACATGCATGTCGATCGCCGAGGAGGAAAGAGCGGCGTCCTGGGTTGCCTACACAATAGCAATAGGGCCTGGAACAGGCGGATCAGTAGACAGGTAGGATAAGTCATATTTACGCATATGGTCACCCGTAACCGGCTCATTGGAAGGAAACGAGAGAACATTAGCCCAAGGAGGAGATATCAACGGTGACCCCAGGGGTGGCATATGGAAACAGGGACTCATCAAACACAACATCACGAGAGCTCCACGGTCAAGACATTTGTACCCCTTATGCAGCTGGCTATAGCCTAAGAACACACACATAGTGGACCGAAAAGCAAGCTTGTGGGCGTTATATTTGCGCAAGCTAGGCCAACAGGCGCACCCAAAGGTGCGGAGAAAGGTGTAATCGGGTTGGACCTTAAGGAGACGATACAAGGGTGTATCTTGTTGGATAACAGGTGTAGGCATGTGATTAATCAGGTAGCATGCAACAAGGAAAGCTTCGTCCCAATACCGTAAAGGGAGAGACGAATGAGCCAGTAAGGCCAGACCTATTTCCACAAGATGACGATGTTTGCATTCAGCAATCCCGTTTTGCTGAGAGGTGTGTGGGCAGGACACACGATGAGAGATCCCAGTGCATTGGAAATAGCGGTGTAATTTGTGGTACTCGCCACCCCAGTCTGACTGAACGGAGATGATTTTAGTGCGAAGAAGACGCTCAACATGAGCCTGAAAGGCATAAAATACTTGCTCAATGTCAGACTTGTGCTTAAGAAGATATATCCAAGTGAAACGTGAATAATCATCGATAAAGCTCACATAATACTTATAGCCTCCGGAGGAGGCAAGGGCAGGCCCCCAAACATCAGAATGAATTAACTCAAGAGGCATAGTAGAAACATGAGTGGATAAAGTATATGGTAATTGTCTACTCTTAGCACGCTGACAAGCATCACACACTGAAAGATGACGTTCAGACGAACACAGTAAATCATTGCTCTTAACAATGTTTTGAACAATATTATTCGAGGGATGACGCTGATGCCACTGGGACGGAGTGGTCTTGACACTGAGAGACGCTTGGTGAGTGGAGGAAGATGATGCGTGACCAAACGGGATGGGGTAGAGGCCGCCACGACTTCTACCGCGAAGGAGAATGTTCTTCGTGGCCGTGTCCTTAACAAGGAAAAAGAAACGGTGAAATTCCACAAAAACATCATTATCAAGAACAAGTCGATAAACAGATAATAGATGTTGATGGATATGTGGAAGACAAAGAATATTTCGTAAGCGAAGGGATGAACTAGGTATAGTGGAATGACCAATATGCGAAATAGACAAACCTGCACCATTCGCCACTTGCACTTGATACTTCCCACCATAGCGCTCATGGAAGTGAAGACGATCGAGATCGCTCATCAGGTGGTCCGTCGCACCGGTGTCCAGGATCCAGTGCGGCGGTTCATGCGTGGAGGAGTGGGAGGCAGAGTTGGCGGTGCGGTGGTCGCGGTCATAGCGGCTGCGACAGTCTGATGCCTCATGTCCCCATTTCTTACATATCTGGCACCTAGGGTGCCAGCGACGGCGGCCGCCCCCATTGCCTCCTCCATTGCGGCCATTGCCGCCGGTGTTGCCGTTGTTACGGCCAGGGGGACCGCCCTGGGCGGAGCCGTAGCTCGCCGATCCAGGCGGAAGAGAGACGGCGGAGGAGCGGCCGCCACCTGGGCATCCGGAATCGGGAACACGACCGGCGTGATCGTGGTAGGCCGGTCGGGAGGCGGCGTTCACGGAGGACTGCCAGTCCTCAACTTCCGATTGCTGCTGCTGTAGGGCCTCGTAGTGGAGGACGCTAGAGTAGAGCGCAGGAAACGTGACCGGCACGCCGGCGAAGTTCATCGAAGCAGCGATGGGGTTGAACGCCGAGCCGAGCCCGGTCAGCATGTAGTCGATGATCTCGTCATCGCGAAGAGGAGAACCGACGGCGGCCATCGAATCAACGAGAGATTTAACCTTCTACATGTACTCACCGGCGGGTTTATCTCCTTTGCGTAGCGCCTGAATCTGACGCTGAAGGTTGCGCATGCCGGCGCTGTTCTCAGCGGCAAACATGGTGTGCACGACAGCCCATGCAGCAGCCGCCGTCCTGCAGCCGATCAGCTGTGCGGAGATCTCCACGCTCATGGAGCCGAGGAGATGCCCGAGGACCTTTTGATCAAGAGTCCACCACTGCTCATATTCGGGGTTGGTGGTGGTACTAGCAGCATCACCGGTGCTTGTCGTCACGGTCGGCTCCGGCGCCTTGGCCGAGCCATCGAGGAACACATGGAGGCATACGCCGGTGAAGTTGGGAAGGGCAAGAGCCCTCCACAGCATGAAATTACTGCGGTCAAGAGAGACCGCGATGGGCGGATGGACGGGAGCGAGAGCCGACGCCGAGGGTGGAGCGATGACGGGGGCGGACGTGGTGGTGAGGGCGAGGGAGGAGGACGTGGTCATCGCGGTGGCCGATGGGGAGGACTGATCGGCGGCGGGGGACGTGGTCATCGCGGCGGCTGCGAGGAGGGGCTGGCGGCGGCGGCGGAGGGAGGAGAGGCGGCGGCGGCTAGGTAGGCTCTAATACCAAGTTTGAGAATAGGTTTAGGGTTTCCCGTGGGTCAAAGCCTCTCCACGTCTTTCTATATATAATGATCAGCATATACAAGTTACATACGTACATAATACATGTACATGACACGCTAGACCTATTTTAACACTAGCACGAGCAAGAAACTGTTTCAATGTCTACTCTTTGAAAGAGAGCAAGGTCATCTCCAACACTGACCCATAAACTGAACACCACGGATCATAGGAGGACCAGTTCATGGACACTGATGTAAAATCTGCCCATGCAACCATATCCGTATACCTTTCAAACCGGATTTCAAAAAAACAGATGAATAACATGCAAACCAAATGATTTTCATCTAAAATGAAGCACATTCATTACATTTTTGACATATTTTAATTAAAAAAGTGCTTGGACATAAACCTAGCCTACAGCGGTGCCATTCCCACATCCTTGTTGTTCCCTTCTGGCGATCAACGGGCTCATCTCATTCTCTCCATGCGCAGTGGCGATAAGACCCGCGAAGTGAAGGCGTGGTCGCCGGTGAGGAAGAGTAGAACATGTTAGACAGACTGGCCCACTTAGGACTCGAGGCCCCGCTGCCTCCCATGCCCTACTCATCCTTGTCGGAGTCTGCGACCTATTCGTCCCCGGTAGACGTGAGGTCCACAACGGAAGTGCATGGGTCGGCACGCTCATCGTCCCACCGGCGCGGTTAAACAACGTTTAGCGGCGCGTCGGACATGGAGTTGGCGTCATTCTCGTCCGCGATCGCCTGCGCCTCAAGTGCCGCCTCCGCATCCGCGTCCGGCTACGCCGCATGTATGTTGCGAGCAGTGGCTTGAGTGTGGGCAGCCTCGTGGAGTGCCTATTGCTCGGCGATGAAGTTGGGGTTCGCCGTGGCCATGGCCATCATGGCTTCCTCGCTCGGGCACTTGCCATAACCCATACTTGTATGGGATCAATTGTAGCCCTTTCGATAAGTAAGAGTGTCAGACCTAACGAGGAGCTAAAGATAAAATTGATATTCTTTCAAGTTCTATGAACCACTTATACAATGCGCACTTAATGTTTGCTTTACCTAGAACTGAAAATAAAACTATTTGGTGGTATTAAAAATATAGTTTTGCAAGAACATAAAGAGCATGGAAATAAAATTTAGGTGTTGTTTAAATAAAGAACAATAAAATAAATATAGCAAGTGTGGTAAAGTGATGGTAGGATGTGCGGAATTGTCCCAAGGCAATGGATAACCAAAAAGATAGTCATCATTGTAGTTTTATGTGTGGGAGAGCCCTCTCTGCTAGCATGTCATCCCTTACTCGAAATTTTATGCACTTATGATTGGAACTATTAGCAAGCATCTGCAACTACTAAAGAATTCATTAAGGTAAAACCCCACCACTGCATTAAGATAAATTGGTCCCCCTTCATACCATATGTATAGATCCTTACGCTCAACCTCGGTAATTTTTGTCGCTCCAGCAGGCCTATGCATAGTTCTCTTCAACATACAACTAGGCCTGAAGTGTGATCCCTATACGTGCGCACTCATAATATGGGCGCAAAAGGACAACAACAAAATAAAACATGCAACTCAAACCAATCATGATCATCAATTAACCATAGGACAAAAACCTACTTAGATATAATAGAGGTGATACAAATCATTGCATAATAATTTATAGCGTCAAAGACCATGTTCAAGTAGGGAACTACAACCGGTTGCTGGAGGGTGGACCGCTGAATACAAAGCGAGAAAGGTGTTGGGGGTATTGATGAAGACGGTGAAGTTGATGGAGATGATCTCCGTGACGGTGGTTCCCCAACACGGTGCCATTAGCAGTGAGCGGGAGAGAGCCCCTGATACGTCTCCAACGTATCTATAGTTATTCATTGCTCCATGCAATTATATTATCTGTTTTGGATGTTTTATATGCATTAATATGCTATTTAATATTATTTTTGAGACTAACCTATTAACCTAGAGCCCAATGCTAGTTTCTGTTTTTTCCTTATTTTTGACTTTTAAAGAAAAGGAATATCAAACGGAATAAAACTTTACGATGATTTTTTTGGACCAAAAGACACTCACGTAACTTGGAGAGAGGGCCAGAAGATCCCCGAGGAGGCTACAAGCCTTAGGGGGCGCCCTGAGGGTGTGTGGTCCCCTCGGGAGTCCTCCAACCATAAAACCACTTCTACATATTCTCAAATATTCCCCCAACATTAGAAGCGTCCACCAAAATACTTTTCCGCCGCCGCAAGCCTCTGTTCCCATGATATCCCATCTTGGGACCTTTTTTGGCACCCTGTCGGAGGGGGATTCGATCATGGAGGGCCTCTACATCAAGCTTGTTTCCCTTCCAATGAAGCGTGAGTAGTTTACCACAGACCTACGGGTCCATAGCTAGTAGCTGGATGGCTTCTTCTCTCTCTTTGATCTTCAATACAATGTTCTCCTCGATGTTCTTAGAGTTCTATCCAGTGTAATATTCTTTTGCGGTGCGTTTGTTGAGATCTAATGAATTGTGGATTTATGATCAGATTATGTATGAATACTATTTGGGTCTTCTGTGAACTCTTTAATGCATGATTAAAATATCTTTGTATTTCTCTTCGAACTATTGGTTTGGTTTGGCCAACTAGATTGATTTTTCTTGCAATGGGAGAGGTTCTTAGTTTTGGGTTCAATCTTGACGGAAGGGGTAGCGAGGCACACATTGTTGTTGCCATCAAGGATAAAAAGATGGGGTTTTCATCATATTGCTTGACTTTATCCCTCTACATCATGTCATCTTACTTAAGGCGTTACTCCGCTCTTATAAACTTAATACTCTAGATGCATGCTAGATAGGGTCGATGTGTGGAGTAATAGTAGTAGATGCAGGCATGAGTCGGTCTTCTTATTGTTGGAAATATGCCCTAGAGGCAATAATAAAAGCATTATTATTATATTTCCTTGTTCATGATAATTGTCTTTATTCATGCTATAATTGTGTTATCCGGAAATCATAATACATGTGTGAATAACAGACACCAACATGTCCCTAGTGAGCCTCTAGTTGACTAGCTCGTTGATCAACAGATAGTCATGGTTTCCTGACTATGGACACTAGATGTCATTGATAACGAGATCACATCATTAGGAGAATGATGTGATGGACAAGACCCAATCCTAAACATAGCACAAGATCATATAGTTCGTTTGCTAGAGTTTTGAATGTCAAAGTATCTTTTCCTTAGACCATGAGATCGTGTAACTCCCGGATACCGTAGGAGTGCTTTGGGTATGCCAAACGTCACAACGTAACTGGGTGACTATAAAGGTAGACTACGGGTATCTCCGAAAGTGTCTGTTGGGTGACATGGATCAAGACTGGGATTTGTCACTCCGTATGACGGAGAGGTATCACTGGGCCCACTCGGTAATGCATCATCATAATGAGCTCAAAGTGACCAAGTGTCTGGTCACGGGATCATGCATTACGGTACGAGTAAAATGACTTGCCGGTAACGAGATTGAACGAGGTATTGGGATATCGACGATCGAATCTCGGGCAAGTAACATATCGATAGACAAAGGGAATATCGTACGGGATTGATTGAATCCTCGACATAGTGGTTCATCCGATGAGATCATCGTGGAGCATGTGGGAGCCAACATGGGTATCCAGATCCCGCTGTCGGTTATTGACCGGAGAGTCGTCTCGGTCATGTCTGCTTGTCTCCCGAACCCGTAGGGTCTACACACTTAAGGTTCGGTTACGCTAGGGTTGTAGGGATATGTATATGCAGTAACCCGAATGTTGTTCGGAGTCCCGGATGAGATCCCGGACGTCACGAGGAGTTCCAGAATGGTCCGGAGGTAAAGATTTATATATAGGAAGTCCTGTTTCGGGCATCGGGACAAGTTTCGGGGTTATCGGTATTGTACCGGGACCACCGGAAGGGTCCCGGGGGCCCACCGGGTGGGGCCACCTGTCCCGGGGGGCCACATGGGCTGTAAGGGGGTGCGCCTTGGCCTAATGGGCCAAGGGCACCAGCCCCACATAGGCCCATGCGCCTAGGGTTAAGAGGGGGAAGAGTCCTAGGAGGGTAAGGCACCTCCTAGGTGCCTTGGGGGGGAGGAAAACCCCCTTGGCCGCTGCACCCCCTAGGAGATTGGATCTCCTAGGGCCGGCCACCCCCCTAGGCACCCCTATATATAGTGGGGGAGAGGAGGGACTTCATACCTGAACACCCTGGCCTTTGGTTGCCTCCTTCTCCCTCCCCAACACCTCCTCCACCTCCATAGTGCTTAGCAAAGCTCTGCCGGAGTACTGCAGCTCCATCAACACCACGCCGTCGTGCTGCTGCTGGTGCCATCTCCCTCAACCTCTCCTTCCCCCTTGCTGGATCAAGAAGGAGGAGACGTGGCTGTTCCGTACGTGTGTTGAACGCGGAGGTGCCGTCCGTTCGGCGCTGGTCATCGGTGATTTGGATCACGTCGAGTACGACTACATCATCACCGTTCTTTGAACGCTTCCGCTCGCGATCTACAAGGTACGTAGATGCATCCAATGACTCGTTGCTAGATGAACTCCTAGATGATCTTGGTGAAACGAGTAGGAAAATTTTTGTTTTCTGCAACGTTACCCAACAGTCGCATCATGAGCTAGGTCTATGCGTAGTTCTTCTTGCGCGAGTAGAACACAATTTGTTGTGGGCGTAGATTTGCCAACTTTCTTGCCGTTACTAGTCCTTTCTTGCTTCAGCGGTATTGTGGGATGAAGCGGCCCGGACCAACCTTACACGTACGCTTACGTGAGACCGGTTCCACCGACTAACATGCACTAGTTGCATAAGGTGGCTGGCGGGTGTCTGTCTCTCCTACTTTAGTTGGAGCGGAATCGATGAACAGGGTCCTTATGAAGGGTAAATAGAAGTTGACAAATCACGTTGTGGCTTTAACGTAGGTAAGAAGACGTTCTTGCTAGAACCCTAATTCAGCCACGTAAAACTTGCAACAACAATTAGAGGACGTCTAACTTGTTTTTGCAGCAAGTGTTTTGTGATATGATATGGCCAAAGTTGTGATGAATGATGAATGATCTATATGTGATGTATGAGATGTTCATGCTATTGTAATAGGATTCACGACTTGCATGTCGATGAGTATGACAACCGGCAGGAGCCATAGGAGTTGTCTTTATTCTTTTATATGACCTGCGTGTCATCGAGAAACGCCATGTAAATTACTTTACTTTATTGCTAAACGCGTTAGCCATAGTAGTAGAAGTAATAGTTGGCGAGCAACTTCATGGAGACACGATGATGGAGATCATGATGATGAAGATCATGATGTCCAGCCGGTGACAAGATGATCATGGAGCCCCAAGATGGAGATCAAAGGAGCTGTGTGATATTGGCCATATCATGTCACGTTTATTATTTGATTGCATGTGATGTTTATCATGTTTTGCATCTTGTTTACTTAGAACGACGGTAGTAAATAAGATGATCCCTCATACTAATTTCAAGAAGTGTTCCCCCTAACTGTGCACCGTTGCGACAGTTCGCTGTTTCAAAACACCACGTGATGATCGGGTGTTTTATTCAGACGTTCACATACAACGGGTGTAAGACAGATTTACACATGCAAACACTTAGGTTGACTTGACGAGCCTAGCATGTACAGACATGGCCTCGGAACACAGAAGACCGAAAGGTCGAGCATGAGTCGTATAGAAGATACGATCAACATGAAGATGTTCACCGATGTTGACTAGTCCGTCTCACGTGATGATCGGACACGGTCTAGTTTAACTCGGATCATGTAATACTTAGATGACTAGAGGGATGTCTAATCTAAGTGGGAGTTCACTAATAATTTGATTAGTAGAACTTAATTATCATGAACTTAGTCTAAATATTTTACAATATGTCTTGTAGATCAAATGGCCAACGTAGTGCTCAACTTCAACGCGTTCCTAGAGAAAACTAAGCTGAAAGACGATGGCAGCAACTATACGGACTGGGTCCGGAACCTGAGGATCATCCTCATAGCTGCCAAGAAAGATTATGTCCTACAAGCACCGCTTGGTGACGCACCCGTTCTCCCTGCGGAACAAGACGTTATGAACGCTTGGCAGGCACGTTCTGATGACTACTCCCTCGTTCAGTGCGGCATGCTTTACAGCCTAGAGCCGGGGCTCCAAAAGCGTTTTGAGAGACATGGAGCATATGAGATGTTCGAAGAGCTGAAAATGGTTTTCCAAGCTCATGCCCGGGTCGAGAGATATGAAGTCTCCGACAAATTCTTCAGCTGTAAGATGGAGGAAAACAGTTCTGCCAGTGAGCACATACTCACTATGTCTGGGTTGCATAACCGCTTGACTCAGCTGGGAGTTAATCTCCCGGATGATGCGGTCATTGACAGAATCCTCCAGTCGCTTCCACCAAGCTACAAGAGCTTTGTGATGAACTTCAATATGCAGGGGATGGAAAAGACCATTCCTGAAGTATTTGCTATGCTGAAATCAGCGGAGGTAGAAGTCAGGAAGGAACATCAAGTGTTGATGGTCAATAAAACCACTAAGTTTAAGAAAGGCAAGGGTAAAAAGAACTTCAAGAAGGACGGCAAGGAGGTTGCCGCGCCTGGCAAGCAAGCTGCCGGGAAGAAGCCAAAGAATGGACCCAAGCCCGAGACTGAGTGCTTTTATTGCAAGGGAAGCGGTCACTGGAAGCGGAACTGCCCTAAGTACTTAGCGGATAAGAAGGCCGGAAAAACAAAAGGTATATGTGATATACATGTAATTGATGTGTACCTTACTAGTGCCCGTAGTAGCTCCTGGGTATTTGATACCGGTGCAGTTGCTCACATTTGTAACTCAAAGCAGGGGCTGCGGAATAAGCGGAAACTAGCAAAGGACGAGGTGACGATGCGCGTCGGGAATGGTTCCAAGGTCAATGTGATCGCCGTCGGCACGCTACCTCTGCATCTCCCTTCGGGATTAGTTTTAAACCTTAATAATTGTTATTTAGTGCCAGCTTTGAGCATGAACATTGTATCGGGATCTCGTTTAATTCGAGATGGCTACTCTTTTAAATCTGAGAATAATGGTTGTTCCATTTTTATGAGAGATATGTTTTATGGTCATGCTCCTATGGTGAATGGTTTATTCTTTATGAATCTCGAACGTGATGCTACACATATTCATAATGTGAGTACCAAAAGAAGTAAGGTTGATAATGATAGTCCCACATACTTGTGGCACTGCCGCCTTGGTCACATAGGTGTTAAATGCATGAAGAAGCTCCATGCTGATGGACTTTTAGAGTCTCTTGATTATGAATCATTTGACACGTGCGAACCATGCCTTATGGGTAAAATGACCAAGACTTCGTTCTCAGGAACAATGGAGCGAGCAACCGACTTATTAGAAATCATACATACTGATGTGTGCGGTCCAATGAGTGTTGAGGCTCGCAGTGGCTATCGTTATGTTCTCACCCTCACTGATGATTTAAGTAGGTATGGGTATATCTACTTAATGAAACACAAGTCTGAAACCTTTGAAAGGTTCAAGGAATTTCAGAGTGAGGTTGAAAATCAACGTGACAGGAAAATCAAGTTTCTGCGATCAGATCGTGGAGGAGAATAGTTGAGTCACGAGTTTGGGGCACACTTAAGAAAATGTGGAATAGTTTCACAACTCACGCCGCCTGGAACACCTCAGCGTAATGGTGTGTCCGAACGTCGTAATCGCACTCTGTTAGATATGGTGCGATCTATGATGTCTCTTACCGATTTACCGCTTTCTTTTTGGGGCTATGCTTTAGAGACTGCTGCATTCACTTTAAATAGGGCTCCGTCGAAATCCGTTGAGACGACACCGTATGAATTGTGGTTTGGAAAGAAACCTAAGCTGTCGTTTCTAAAAGTTTGGGGATGCGATGCTTATGTCAAGAAACTTCAACCTGAAAAGCTCGAACCCAAATCGGAAAAATGTGTCTTCATAGGATACCCAAAAGAAACTATTGGGTACACCTTCTACCTCAGATCCGAAGGCAAGATCTTTGTTGCCAAGAATGGGTCCTTTCTGGAGAAAGAGTTTCTCTCGAAAGAAGTAAGTGGGAGGAAAGTAGAGCTTGATGAAGTATTGCCTCTTGAACCGGAAAATGGCGCAACTCAAGAAAATGATCCTGAGGTGCCAGCACCGACTAGAGAGGGAGTTAATGATAATGATCAAGATACTTCTGATCAAGCCCCTACTGAAATTCGAAGGTCCACAAGGACACGTTCCGCACCAGAGTGGTACGGCAACCCTGTCTTGGAAATCATGTTGTTAGACAACGGTGAACCTTCGAACTATGAAGAAGCGATGGCGGGACCAGATTCCGACAAATGGCTAGAAGCCATGAAATCCGAGATAGGATCCATGTATGAAAACAAAGTATGGACTTTGACTGACTTGCCCGTTGAGCGGCGAGCCATAGAAAATAAATGGATCTTTAAGAAGAAGACAGACGCGGATGGTAATGTGACCATCTATAAAGCTCGGCTTGTTGCTAAGGGTTATCGACAAGTTCAAGGGGTTGACTACGATGAGACTTTCTCACCGGTAGCGAAGCTGAAGTCCGTCCGAATCATGTTAGCAATTGCCGCATTCTATGATTACGAAATATGGCAAATGGACGTCAAAACGGCATTCCTTAATGGTTTCCTTAAGGAAGAATTGTATATGATGCAGCCGGAAGGTTTTGTCGATCCTAAAAATGCTGACAAAGTGTGCAAGCTCCAACGCTCAATTTATGGGCTGGTGCAAGCATCTCGGAGTTGGAACATTCGCTTTGATGAGATGATCAAAGCGTTTGGGTTTACACAGACTTATGGAGAAGCCTGCGTTTACAAGAAAGTGAGTGGGAGCTCTGTAGCATTTCTCATATTATATGTAGATGACATACTTTTGATGGGAAATGATATAGAACTCTTGGACAGCATCAAGGCCTACTTGAATAAAAGTTTTTCAATGAAGGACCTTGGAGAAGCTGCTTATATATTAGGCATCAAAATCTATAGAGATAGATCGAGACGCCTCATAGGTCTTTCACAAAGCACATACCTTGATAAGATATTGAAGAAGTTCAATATGGATCAATCCAAGAAAGGGTTCTTGCCTGTGTTACAAGGTGTGAAATTGAGCTCAGCTCAATGTCCGACCACGGCAGAAGATATAGAAGAGATGAGCGTCATCCCCTATGCCTCAGCCATAGGTTCTATTATGTATGCCATGCTGTGTACCAGACCTGATGTTAACCTTGCCGTAAGTTTGGTAGGAAGGTACCAAAGTAATCCCGGCAAGGAACACTGGACAGCGGTCAAGAATATCCTGAAGTACCTGAAAAGGACTAAGGAAATGTTTCTCGTTTATGGAGGTGACGAAGAGCTCGTCGTAAAGGGTTACGTCGACGCTAGCTTCGACATAGATCTGGATGACTCTAAGTCACAAACCGGATACGTGTATATTTTGAATGGTGGGGCAGTAAGCTGGTGCAGTTGCAAGCAAAGCGTCGTGGCGGGATCTACATGTGAAGCGGAGTACATGGCAGCCTCGGAGGCAGCACATGAAGCAATATGGGTGAAGGAGTTCATCACCGACCTAGGAGTCATACCCAATGCGTCGGGGCCGATCAAGCTCTTCTGTGACAACACTGGAGCTATTGCACTTGCCAAGGAGCCCAGGTTTCACAAGAAGACAAGGCACATCAAGCGTCGCTTCAACTCCATTCGTGAAAATGTTCAAGATGGAGACATAGAGATTTGTAAAGTACATACGGACCTGAATGTAGCAGATCCGTTGACTAAACCTCTCCCTAGAGCAAAACATGATCAACACCAGAATTCCATGGGTGTTCGATTCATCACAATGTAACTAGATTATTGACTCTAGTGCAAGTGGGAGACTGTTGGAAATATGCCCTAGAGGCAATAATAAAAGCATTATTATTATATTTCCTTGTTCATGATAATTGTCTTTATTCATGCTATAATTGTGTTATCCGGAAATCGTAATACATGTGTGAATAACAGACACCAACATGTCCCTAGTGAGCCTCTAGTTGACTAGCTCGTTGATCAACAGATAGTCATGGTTTCCTGACTATGGACACTAGATGTCATTGATAACGAGATCACATCATTAGGAGAATGATGTGATGGACAAGACCCAATCCTAAACATAGCACAAGATCGTATAGTTCGTTTGCTAGAGTTTTGAATGTCAAAGTATCTTTTCCTTAGACCATGAGATCGTGTAACTCCCGGATACCGTAGGAGTGCTTTGGGTATGCCAAACGTCACAACGTAACTGGGTGACTATAAAGGTAGACTACGGGTATCTCCGAAAGTGTCTGTTGGGTGACATGGATCAAGACTGGGATTTGTCACTCCGTATGACGGAGAGGTATCACTGGGCCCACTCGGTAATGCATCATCATAATGAGCTCAGAGTGACCAAGTGTCTGGTCACGGGATCATGCATTACGGTACGAGTAAAGTGACTTGCCGGTAACGAGATTGAACGAGGTATTGGGATATCGACGATCGAATCTCGGGCAAGTAACATATCGATAGACAAAGGGAATAGCGTACGGGATTGATTGAATCCTCGACATAGTGGTTCATCCGATGAGATCATCGTGGAGCATGTGGGAGCCAACATGGGTATCCAGATCCCGCTGTTGGTTATTGACCGGAGAGTCGTCTCGGTCATGTCTGCTTGTCTCCCGAACCCGTAGGGTCTACACACTTAAGGTTCAGTTACGCTAGGGTTGTAGGGATATGTATATGCAGTAACCCGAATGTTGTTCGGAGTCCCGGATGAGATCCCGGACGTCACGAGGAGTTCCGGAATGGTCCGGAGGTAAAGATTTATATATAGGAAGTCCTGTTTCGGGCATCGGGACAAGTTTCGGGGTTATCGGTATTGTACCGGGACCACCGAAAGGGTCCCGGGGGCCCACCGGGTGGGGCCACCTGTCCCGGGGGGCCACATGGGCTGTAAGGGGGTGCGCCTTGGCCTAATGGGCCAAGGGAACCAGCCCCACATAGGCCCATGCGCCTAGGGTTAAGAGGGGGAAGAGTCCTAGGAGGGTAAGGCACCTCCTAGGTGCCTTGGGGGGGAGGAAAACCCCCTTGGCCGCCGCACCCCCTAGGAGATTGGATCTCCTAGGGCCGGCCACCCCCCTAGGCACCCCTATATATAGTGGGGGAGAGGAGGGACTTCATACCTGAACGCCCTGGCCTTTGGTTGCCTCCTTCTCCCTCCCCAACACCTCCTCCACCTCCATAGTGCTTAGCGAAGCTCTGCCGGAGTACTGCAGCTCCATCAACACCACGCCGTCGTGCTGCTGCTGGTGCCATCTCCCTCAACCTCTCCTTCCCCCTTGCTGGATCAAGAAGGAGGAGACGTGGCTGTTCCGTACGTGTGTTGAACGCGGAGGTGCCGTCCGTTCGGCGCTGGTCATCGGTGATTTGGATCACGTCGAGTACGACTACATCATCACCGTTCTTTGAACGCTTCCGCTCGCGATCTACAAGGTACGTAGATGCATCCAATGACTCGTTGCTAGATGAACTCCTAGATGATCTTGGTGAAACGAGTAGGAAAATTTTTGTTTTCTGCAACGTTCCCCAACACTTATCACATACGTGATGCCTATGTTCATCATCATTGCCTTAGATATCGTCATAACTTTGCGCTTTTCTATCAATTGCTCAATGAAAATTTGTTTATCCATCATATGTTTTCTTTCAAGAGAGAAGCCTCTAGTGACACCTATGGCCCTCGGGTCTATTTTCCATCATATATTTTCAGATCTATAAACCAAAAAACCAAAAAAAACCTTGCTGCAATTTATTTATATTTACTTTAGTTTGCTCTTTTATTTATATTTTATACCTATCTCTATTAGATCTTACTCTTGTTCGTGACCGTGAAGGGATTGACAACCCCTTTTTCGTGTTGTGTGCAAGTGTTTGTTAGTTTGTGCAGGTGCTTATATTGGAGACTTGCTTGTGCCTCCTATTGGATTGATACCTTGGTTCTTAACTGAGGGAAATACTTATCTCTACTTCGCCGCATCACCCTTTCCTCTTCAAGGAAAAAATCAACGCAAACTCAAGTAGTGGCCCCTCTTCTTCTTGCTAGGCATTCCCACTAGATGGCAGAAGGTTCCCCATCTGGTACTTGGCCTCCAGGGCTCCCGGAGGGCGAGATCCCCTCTGACATTAGATCTCTCCCCATTGCTTCTCTCTGTTCTCGGTCAAGTGCTAAGGTCGAGCACCGTTTCTTGAATATTCGGAGATGCGTAAATTCCATCGGCTAATTTTTTTACATGATTTTTCCCTACAAATTAGCTATCTTGTGCCCGAAGTAGAACCTCAGCCAACCTACTATCTCTCCACATAGACACATGGCACGGGTGGGCCGTAGGTTGCATCCTAGGCCATGTGGGGCCCATGGGCACCGTCTTGCATCAATTCTTTTGCCAAAAATTCAGATATATTCCAGAAAAAAAATCACAATGATTTTTAGGTCATTCTGGCTCCGAGAATTTTTTACCTATATATTTCCAAAACACTAGAAAACACGAAGTGGCCTTTGGCATAGATTAGGTAAATAATATAAATTTTTAACAAAAATATATAGAAGTGGTATGATAATAGCATGAAACAATCAAAATTATAGATACAACAAAGACATATCAGCATCCCCAAGCTTAATTTCTGCTTGTCCTTGAGAAGGTAAATTATAAATAAAGTTAATTTTTGATGTGGAATGCTACCTAGGATAATTTCAATCAGATAATTAATCATGGTATGAACTTATGATAAAAGTGATTCATGGCAATATTCTATCAATTTGACACTAAATAATAATACATGAGCATGCAAATAAACAATCATCGCCTTTTCAGAATAAAGATGCTAAAGAAAGCGACTCCGCACACACTTAATCATAATAGCATAGCTCGCCCAGTCTTCCAGGCATAAAGACATTGAATCATGAACTACCCAGGTGCTCAATAAGGCAGTCAAATCACGCTTTTCTCACTTTGGCTATTCAACTCCCACACACTACTTGAGTGCGAGTTACGGTCTTGACACTTTGGTTGGCAAATAGAATGATGATGGAGGTTTTAAGAGGAGTAAAATGCATGTGTGGTCCTAATTCTTTCACGAAAGTGTCGATTGGGTCCTAATTCTTTAAAAATGCATGTCTGGGTCCTAAATATTTTAAGTTCTTCATCCAAGGCCCTAATTCCTTCTGACCACTATTGACCTGTCTGTGTGGCGCCTTGACCCTGGTCACATAGACAGGAGGTCCAACGCAGTTGGATACTTATGCAAAGTGACCCCTGTAACATTTCTCCTTCTCAATCCCCGGTCCCTAGGTCTTCTCCCTCACCAAAGCTTGCCTCCCATCACAACTAGCCCGAGTTGGAGCTTGTCTCTACCCGTCGCCCGTAGCAGCAGCTGCGCCCTAGCATCGCCCATTTCCCCCTTACTCGTATTCCTTCCTTCACCTCCTCCTCACCCCCGGTCTCTCATCCCCCTATCTCTCCAGGTGCAGGAATCTCTATGGATGAACGCCCAGCTCCCCTGTCACCCATCTAGACGCCATCGATCGGAACCCTTGCATTGTTGGCCAGATCTGCGCATCCACGCTGTTGTAGCTCTTCTGTTCCTCAGCTCCGATGAGTCCCATCATCCTCGTCGCCTAGTCATGGTGCGGTCACACCAAAGAAGATGACGAAAACCCTTGCTGCCTCGCTCATCCCCAGCGAGTGTGTGAGCGCCCTTGCATGCACACGTGCGATGATGGACATGACAGACAATGGATTATTCCTAGCAGATTTGGTGTCATCCTAATAGCCGACCCTGCCGGACTACCGCCACCGATGACCTCTACTTCTGACCGGAGCAGCACTGCCGCCGTCGCCCACCTTCGAGTTCGCCAAAGTGGGATGGGGAAGCGGAAAAGGACCGCGACTATGAAAAATTAGTGTTTGATGGATTTTTTGCAAATATGCATGGCCGGCCGTTACTCCTCCTAGGCCCTCATGTCCATACGGCCACGGTCAATGTGCCATGCGGTCAGGTTAGCGTTGGTCAGGCAGATTTAGTACCTCGGATGAAAAACTTAAAAAGATTTAGGACCCATACGTGCATTTTGAAAGAATTAGGACCCAGTCGACACTTTGGTGAAAGAATTAGGACCGCCCATGCATTTTACTCTTTTAAGAGAAGATAAAAATTAAGAAAGTCACTCACCAATGCAGATAACCATTAGGTAATGGAGAGGCCTTACAATCGATATTGATGTGAGAAGTGGGGATTGCCATGCAATGGATGCACTAGAGCTATCAATGTATGAAATCTCTCCTCATTCAACTAAGTGTGTGTGCATCTAACTTGCTCACTCACATCATTGAGCATTTGAGGAAGCTCATAATAGGACTATGCAAGTCAAGTTCTATACTACGAAAATCCCACTAGCATAATCATGAAGTATATGAAAACTCTCTATATGAAAATCTGTTGGGAAACAAAGTAGAAAACAAAAAAGTTCGCCCTACGATCAATCAGGAACACTATGAAGATGTGGTTTGGATCGGATCGTTGCCAACTCTGAGTTGCATCAGAAGAAGAGTTGGTGTAGATCGTACTTGAAGTCCCTCGAAGCATAATGAACAGTCCCTCGAACTGTCCATGAACAGTATCTCTAACGGAAGACCGAAACCATGACCTCTCCACAGTTTACAAGTGTATGGTCTTCTCGATCTGGCGGTGCTTCGTCGTCCAGAGCTAATCATCAGTAGAGAATTAGAGGGAGGAGATTGCAACCACTCTAGGATTCTGATTATGAGGATTGGAGAGGATCTAGATCAAGCTCTAATTGAACCAATTATAACTAGAGAATTAGAGGATAATCCAAAACTTATGTACCAAAGTGCCCAAAACCTCTAGTATACATAGGTTGAAGGAGAGGTAGGGCGCCACAAGGGGGAAGGAAACTGATGTATACTACACAACTTTATTCTTGTAGACTCTGTTGGGCCTCCAAGCGCAGAGTTCTGTAGGACAACAACAAATTTCCCTCAAGTGGATGACCTCAGGTTTATCAATCCGTGGGAGGTGTAGTATCAATATAGTCTCTCTCAAACAACCCGGCAATCAAATACAAGAAATCTCTTATGTCCACAACACACCCAATACAGTTGTCAATTGTATAGGTGCACTAGTTCGGCGAAGAGATTGTGATAGAAGTGTAGTATGGATAGTAGATATAGGTTTTTTAACCTGAAATAATAAAAACAGCAAGGTAACAAGTGACAAAAATGAGCACAAATGGTATTGCAATGCTTGGAAACAAGGCCTAGGGTTCATACTTTCACTACTGCAATCTCTCAACAGTGCTAACATAATAGAATCATATGACAATCCTAAAGGAAATATGCCCTAGAGGCAATAATAAAGTTATTATTTATTTCCTTATATCATGATAAATGTTTATTATTCATGCTAGAATTGTATTAACCGGAAACATAATACATGTGTCAATACATAGACAAACAAAGTGCCACTAGTATGCCTCTACTTGACTAGCTCGTTAATCAAAGATGGTTATGTTTCCTAACCATGGACAAAGAGTTGTTATTTGATTAACGGGATCACATCATTAGGTGAATGATCTGATTGACATGACCCATTCCATTAGCTTAGCACCCGATCGTTTAGTATGTTGCTATTGCTTTCTTCATGACTTATACATGTTCCTATGACTGAGATTATGCAACTCCCGTTTGCCGGAAGAACACTTTGTGTGCTACCAAACATCACAACGTAACTAGGTGATTATAAAGGTGCTCTACAGGTGTCTCCAAAGGTACATGTTGGGTTGGCGTATTTCGAGATTAGGATTTGTCACTCCGATTGTCGGAGAGGTATCTCTGGGCCCTCCCGGTAATGCACACCACATAAGCCTTGCAAGCATTGCAACTAATGAGTTAGTTGTGAGATGATGTATTACGGAACGAGTAAAGAGACTTGCCGGTAATGAGATTGAACTAGGTATTGAGATACCGACGATCGAATCTCGGGCAAGTAACATACCGATGACAGAGGGAACAACGTATGTTGTTATGCGGTCTGACTGATAAAGATATTCGTAGAATATGTGGGAGCCAATATGAGCATCCAGGTTCCGCTATTGGTTATTGACCGGAGACATGTCTCGGTCATGTCTACATTGTTCTCGAACCTGTAGGGTCCGCATGCTTAAGGTTTTGATGACAGTTATATTATGAGTTTATGAGTTTTGATGTACCGAAGTTGGTTCGGAGTCCCGGATATGATCGCGGACATAATGAGGAGTCTCGAAATGGTCGAGACATAAAGATTGATATATTGGACGGCTATATTCGGACACCGGAAGTGTTCCGGGGAAGTTTCAGATAAAACCGGAGTACTGGGGGGTTACCGGAACCCCCCGGAGGGTTAATGGGCCTCATGGGCCTAAAGTGGAGAAGAGGAGGGGCTGCCAGGGCAGGCCGCACGCCCCCTCTCCCCCTAGTCCGAATTGGACAAGGAGGGAGGGGCGGAGCCCCCCTTTCCTTCCTCTCCTCTCTCCCTTCCTTCCCCCTCTCCTACTTGGACAAGGAAAGGGAGGGGAGTCCTACTCCCGGTAGGAGTAGGACTCCTCCTGCGCGCCTCCTACTAGGGCCGGACACACCCCCCTTGGCTCCTTTATATACGGAGGCAGGGGGCACCCCTAGACACACAAGTTGATCCACGTGATCGTTTTCTTAGCCGTGTGCGGTGCCCCCTTCCACCATAATCCTCGATAATATTGTAGCGGTGCTTAGGCGAAGCCCTGCGATGGTAGAACATCAAGATCATCACTATGCCGTCGTGCTGACGGAACTCTTCCCCGTCACTTTGCTGGATCGGAGTCCGGGGATCGTCATCGAGCTGAACATGTGCTAAAACTCGGAGGTGCCGTAGTTTCGGTGCTTGATCGGTCGGGCCATGAAGACGTACGACTACATTAACCGTGTTGTCATAACGCTTCCGCTATCGGCCTACGAGGGTACATAGACAACACTCTCCCCTCTCGTTGCTATGCATCACCATGATCTTGCGTGTGCATAGGATTTTTTTTGAAATTACTACGTTCCCCAACAGTGGCATCCGAGCCTAGGTTGTATGTGTTGATGTTATATGCACGAGTAGAACACAAGTGAGTTGTGGGCGATATAAGTCATACTGCTTACCAGCATGTCATACTTTGGTTCGGCGGTATTGTTGGATGAAGCGGCCCGGACCGACATTACACGTACACTTACGCGAGACTGGTTCTACCGACGTGCTTTGCACACAGGTGGCTGGCGGGTGTCAGTTTCTCCAACTTTAGTTGAACCGAGTGTGGCTATGCCCGGTCCTTGTGAAGGTTAAAACAACACCAACTTGACAAACTATCGTTGTGGTTTTGATGCGTAGGTAAGATTGGTTCTTGCTTAAGCCCGTAGCAGCCACGTAAAACTTGCAAAAAACAAAGTAGAGGACGTCTAACTTGTTTTTGCAGGGCATGTTGTGATGTGATATGGTCAAGGCATGATGCTAAATTTTATTGTATGAGATGATCATGTTTTGTAACCAAGTTATTGGCAACTGGCAGGAGCCATATGGTTGTCGCTTTATTGTATGCAATGCAATCGCCCTGTAATGCTTTACTTTATCACTAAGCGGTAGCGATAGTCATAGAAGCATAAGATTGGCGAGACGACAACGATGCTACGATGGAGATCAAGGTGTCGCGCTGGTGACAATGGTGATCATGACGGTGCTTCGGAGATGGAGATCACAAGCACAAGATGATGATGGCCATATCATATCACTTATATTGATTGCATGTGATGTTTATCTTTTATGCATCTTATCTTGCTTTGATTGACGGTAGCATTATAAGATGATCTCTCACTAAATTTCAAGATAAAAAGTGTTCTCCCTGAGTATGCACCGTTGCCAAAGTTTGTCATGCCCAGATACCATGTGATGATCGGGTGTGATAAGCTCTACGTCCATCTACAACGGGTGCAAGCCAGTTTTGCACATGCAGAATACTCAGGTTAAACTTGACGAGGCTAGCATATGCAGATATGGCCTCGGAACACTGAGACCGAAAGGTCGAGCGTGAATCATATAGTAGATATGATCAACATAGCGATGTTCACCATTGAAAACTACTCCATTTCACGTGATGATCGGTTATGGTTTAGTTGATTTGGATCACATAATCACTTAGAAGATTAGAGGGATGTCTTTCTAAGTGGGAGTTCTTAAGTAATATGATTAATTGAACTTAAATTTATCATGAACTTAGTCCTGGTAGTATTTTGCAATTTATGTTGTAAATCAATAGCTCGCGTTGTTGCTTCCGTGTGTTTATTTTGATATGTTCCTAGAGAAAATTGTGTTGAAAGATGTTAGTAGCAAAGATGCGGATTGGATCCGTGATCTGAGGTTTATCCTCATTGCCGCACAGAAGAATTATGTCCTTGATGCACCGCTAGGTGACAGACCTATTGCAGGAGCAGATGTAGACGTTATGAACGTTTGGCTAGCTCAATATGATCACTACTTGATAGTTTAGTGCACCATGCTTAATGGCTTAGAATCGGGACTTCAAAGACGTTTTGAACGTCATGGACCATATGAGATGTTCCAGGAGTTGAAGTTAATATTTCAAGCAAATACCCGAGTTGAGAGATATGAAGTCTCCAACAAGTTCTATAGCTAAAAGATGGAGGAGATTCGCTCAACTAGTGAGCATGTTCTTAGATTGTCTGGGTACTACAATCGCTTGAATCAAGTGGGAGTTAATCTTCCAGATAAGATAGTGATTGACAGAATTCTCTAGTCACCATCACCAAGTTAGTAGAACTTCCTGATAAACTATAGTATGCAAGGGATGACGAAAACGAATCCCGAGCTTTTCATGATGATGAAATCGATGAAGGTAGAAATCAAGAAAAAGCATCAAGTGTTGATGGTTGACAAGATCACTAGTTTCAAGAAAAGGGCAAAGGGAAAAGGGGAACTTCAAGAAAAACAGCAAGCAAGTTGCTGCTCAAGTGAAGAAGCCCAAGTCTGGTCCTAAGCCTGAGACTAAGTGCTTCTACTGCAAAGGGACTGGTCACTAGAAGCGGAACTACCCCAAGTGATTGGCAGATAAGATGGATGGCAAAGTGAACATAAGTATATTTGATATACATGTTATTGATGTGTACTTTACTAGTATTTATAGCAGCCCCTCAGTATTTGATACTAGTTCAGTTGCTAAGAGTAGTAACTCGAAACGGGAGTTACAGAATGAACAGAGACTAGTTAAGGGTGAAGTGACGATGTGTGTTGGAAGAGGTTCCAAGATTGATATGATCATCATTGCACACTCCCTATACTTTTGGGATTAGTGTTGAACCTAAATAAGTGTTATTTGGTGTTTGCATTGAGCATAAATATGATTGGATCATGTTTATTGCAATACGGTTATTCATTTAAGTAAGAGAATAAATTGTTGTTCTGTTTACATGGATAAAACCTTATATGGTTACACACCCAATGAAAATGGTTCGTTGGATGTCGATCGTAGTGATACACATATTCATAATATTGAAACCAAAAGATGCAAAGTTAATAATCATAGTGCAACTCATTTGTGGCACTGCCGTTTAGGTCATATTGGTGTAAAGCGCATGAAGAAACTCCATGCTGATGGACTTTTGGAATAACTTGATTATGAATCAGTTGATGCTTACGAACCATGCCTCATGGGCAAGATGATTAAGACTCCGTTCTCCGGAACAATGCAGCAAGCAACAGATTTGTTGGAAATCATGCATACTGATGTATGTGGACCGATGAATATTGAAGCTCGCAGCAGGTATCATTATTTTCTGATCTTCACAGATGATTTGAGCAGATATGAGTATATCTACTTGATGAAACACAAGTCTGAAATATTTGAAAACGTTCAAAGAATTTCAGAGTGAAGTGGAGAATCATCGTAACAAAAATAAAAGTTTCTACGATATGATCGCAGAAGTAAAATATTTGAGTTACGAGTTTGGCCTTCAGTTAAAAACAATGTGAAATAGTTTCACTACTCACGCCACCTGGAACACCACAATGTAATGGTGTGTCCGAATGTCATAACCGTATTTTATTAGATATGGTGCGATCTACGATATCTCGTACCGATCTACCACTATCGTTTTTGGGGTTATGCATTAGAGACAGCTGCATTAACGTTAAATAGGGCACCATCTAAATCCATTGAGATGACACCGTATGAACTATGGTTTGGCAAGAAACCTAAGCTGCCGTTTCTTAAAGTTTGAGGTCGCAATGCTTATGTGAAAAAGTTTCAACCTGATAAGCTCAAACCCAAATCGGAGAAGTGCGTCTTCATAGGATACCAAAAAGAAAATGTTGGGTACACCTTCTATCACAGATCCGAAGGCAAGATATTCGTTGCTTTGAATGGATCCTTTCTAGAGAAGGGGTTTCTCTCAAAAGAAGTGAGTGGGAGGAAAGTAGAACTTGACGTGGTAACTATACCTGCTCCCTTATTGGAAAGTAGTACATCACAGAAACCGGTTTCTGTGACACCTAAACCAATTAGTGAGGAAGTTAATGATGATGATCATAGAACTTCAGATCAAGTTGCTACTGAACCTCATAGATCAAACAGAGTAAGATCCGCACCAGAGTGGTACGGTAATCCTGTTCTGGAAGTCATGCTACTAGATCATGATGAACCTACGAACTATGAAGAAGCGATGGTGAGCCCAGATTCCGCGAAATGGCTTGAAGCCATGAAATCTGAGATGGGATCCATGTATGAGAACAAAGTGTGTACTTTGGTTGACTTGCCCGATGATCGGCAAGCAATTGAGAATAAATGGATCTTCAAGAAGAAGACTGACGCTGACGGTAATGTTACTGTCTACAAAGCTCGACTTGTTGCAAAAGGTTTTCGACAATTTCAAGGGATTGACTACGATGAGACCTTCTCACCCGTAGCGATGCTTAAGTCTGTCTGAATCATGTTAGCAACTGCCGCATTTTATGATTATGAAATTTGGCAAATGGATGTCAAAACTGCATTCCTGAATGGATTTCTGGAAGAAGAGTTATATATGATGCAACCAGAAGGTTTTGTCGATCCAAAGGGAGCTAACAAAGTGTGCAAGCTCCAGCGATCCATTTATGGACTGGTGCAAGCCTCTCGGAGTTGGAATAAATGCTTTGATAGTGTGATCAAAGCATTTGGTTTTATATAGACTTTTGGTGAAGCCTGTATTTACAAGAAAGTGAGTGGGATCACTACAGCATTTCTGATAAGTATATGCGAATGACATATTGTTGATCGGAAATAATGTAGAATTATTCTGCAAAGCATAAAGGAGTGTTTTGAAAGAAGTTTTTCAAAGAAAGACCTCGGTGAAGCTGCTTACATATTGAGCATCAAGATCTATAGAGATAGATCAAGACGCTTGATAAGTTTTTTTCAATGAGTACATACCTTGACAAGATTTTGAAGTAGTTCAAAATGGAATAGTCAAAGAAAGAGTTCTTGCCTGTGTTACAAGGTGTGAAATTGAGTAAGACTCAAAGCCCGACCACGGCAGAAGACAGAAAGAGAATGAAAGTCATTCCCTATGCCTCAGCCATAGGTTCTATAAAGTATGCCATGCTATGTACCTATTGTATACCCTACACAGTTTTTGGCAAGGGAGTACAATAGTGATCTAGGAGTAGATCACTGGACAACGGTCAAAATCATCCTTAGTTGAATAAGGATATGTTTCTCGATTATGGAGGTGACAAAAGGTTCATCGTAAAGGATTACGTCGATACAAGATTTTCGCACTGATCCGGATGACTCTAAGTCTTCATCTGGATACATATTGAAAGTGGGAGCAATTAGCTAAAGGAGCTCCGTGCAGAGCATTGTAGACATAGAAATTTGCAAAATACATATGGATCTGAATTTTGGAAGACTCGTTGACTAAGCTTCTCTCACAAAGGAAAACATGATCACACCTTAGTACTCTTTGGGTGTTAATCACATAGCAATGTGAACTAGATTACTGACTCTAGTAAACCCTTTGGGTGTTGGACACATGTGGATGTGAACTATGGGTGTTAACCACATAAAGATGTGAACTATTGATGTTAAATTACATGGAGATGTGAACTAGATTATTGACTCTAGTGCAAGTGGGAGACTGAAGGAAATATGCCCTAGAGACAATAATAAAGTTATTATTCATTTCCTTATATCATGATAAATGTTTATTATTCATGCTAGAATTGTATTAACCGGAAACATAATACATGTGTGAATACATAGACAAACAGAGTGTCACTAGTATGCCTCTACTTGACTAGCTCGTTAATCAAACATGGTTATGTTTCCTAACCATGGACAAAGAGTTGTTATTTGATTAACGGGATCACATCATTAGGTGAATGATCTGATTGACATGACCCATTCCATTAGCTTAGCACCCGATCGTTTAGTATGTTGCTATTGCTTTCTTCATGACTTATACATGTTCCTATGACTATGAGATTATGCAACTCCCGTTTGCCGGAAGAACACTTTGTGTGCTACCAAACGTCACAACGTAACTGGGTGATTATAAAGGTGCTCTACAGGTGTCTCCAAAGGTACATGTTGGGTTGGCATATTTCGAGATTAGGATTTGTCACTCCGATTGTCGGAGAGGTATCTCTGGGCCCTCTCGGTAATGCACATCACATAAGCCTTGCAAGCATTGCAACTAATGAGTTAGTTGTGAGATGATGTATTACGGAACGAGTAAAGAGACTTGCCGGTAACGAGATTGAACTAGGTATTGAGATACCGACGATCGAATCTCGGGAAAGTAACATACCGATGACAAAGGAGACAACGTATGTTGTTATGCGGTCTGATCGATAAAGATCTTCGTACAATATGTGGGAGCCAATATGAGCATCCAGGTTCCGCTATTGGTTATTGACCGGAGACATGTCTCGGTCATGTCTACATTGTTCTCGAACCCGTAGGGTCCGCACGCTTAAGGTTTCGATGACAGTTATATCATGAGTTTATGAGTTTTGATGTACCGAAGTTGGTTCAGAGTCCCGGATATGATCGCGGACATAACGAGGAGTCTTGAAATGGTCGAGACATAAAGATTGATATATTGGACGGCTATATTCGGACACCGGAAGTGTACCGGGGAAGTTTCAGATAAAACCGAAGTACTGGGGGGTTACCGGAACCCCCCCGGGGGGTTAATGGGCCTCATGGGCCTAAAGTGGAGAAGAGGAGGGGTTGCCAGGCAGGCCGCGCGCCCCCTCTCCCCCTAGTCCGAATTGGACAAGGAGGGAGGGGCGGCGCCCCCTTTCCTTCCTCTCCTCTCTCCCTTCCTTCCCCCTCTCCTACTTGGACAAGGAAAGGGAGGGGAGTCCTACTCCCGGTAGGAGTAGGACTCCTCCTGCGCGCCTCCTACTAGGGCCGGACGCACCCCCCCTTGGCTCCTTTATATACGGAGGCAGGGGGCACCCATAGACACACAAGTTGATCCACGTGATCGTTTTCTTAGCCGTGTGCGGTGCCCCCTTCCACCATAATCCTCGATACTATTGTAGCGGTGCTTAGGCGAAGCCCTGCGACGGTAGAACATCAAGATTGTCACTATGCCGTCGTGCTGACGGAACTCTTCCCCGACACTTTGCTGGATCGGAGTCCGGGGATCATCATCGAGCTGAACGTGCGCTAAAACTCGGAGGTGCCGTAGTTTCGGTGCTTGATCGGTCGGGCCGTGAAGACGTACGACTACATCAACCGCGTTGTCATAACGCTTCCGCTATCGGTCTACAAGGGTACGTAGACAACACTCTCTCCTCTTGTTGCTATGCATCACCATGATCTTGCGTGTGCGTAGGAATTTTTTTGAAATTACTACGTTCCCCAACAAATCCCTCAGTGTGTGACAAAGAATCACTCCAAAGTTCCTATCAGAGAAAGTAGGACAAAAACGTGTATCAGCCTCTATGCCTAGATTACCCCAGTGTCACCACGAGAATCTGCAAGTTGATTACCAAAACATATATCAAATGACTCAAGAGAATACCCCATAGTCACCATGGGTATCTGCATGCAATACATACATCACACTACTGCAGGATACTGCTAGCGCGACACTACAATCAGCGACCCTTTGACGAAACTATGTGCGATGCAATAATAGCAAATGGTGGTGTAAAAAAATGTCAAAAAAGGTGCAAAACATTTGCGATGGCGGAGCCATCAAACACGATTCAGATTTTAGTTGCGTGTGCGATGCAGGGCACACGGTTAATCCATTGAACCGTTTGCAATAGGCAGAACAACAGAAACGGGCAGCCATATCAATGTGTGTGCGATATACGACTTACGGTTCACTCGGACAAACTGTTTTCAATTAGGGAACACAACAGAAACGATTCAACTTAACAAGATGTGTGTGATATGTGGCATACAGTTCACATGGATGAACTATTTGCGATGAGCCAAAAGAACACAAACGAGTCGTGTAAACAAGATGCGTGTGATACGTGGGAAACAACCGACTCGGATGAACTGTTTGCGATGAGAAATTACATCATAGACGGTTAATACAGTTAGTTCGTGTGTGATTCTGTGTGTACAAAATCTTTGAAAAATGCAAACTAGTTGCTTGCGGCGGCTAGGAGTATCACACACGATGCGTCTGCGAGTACCCGTGTGCGATGATTAGTAAGTTACACATATGTTTCCTTATGTTAACATTTGTGTGAATATGCAATATGGACAGTTAATATGCAAATGCCTTCTGGACATCGGGCACATGCTTAAACTCAATGAACAGTGTATGATACTAATACTTTCCATGAAAATTTAAGAACTTGGGTAACAACATTTGTGTAACATATATATAGTGGTTACACTATTCGACAAAAGGAGGATCTTTGTAACACGGTTTTGACAACCTTATGGTCCATATCTACATACTTAACATAGTAACAACTATCACATTTTAAGAGGCTAAGGGCCAACAACCATATGGTCTATATCTACATACTTAACATAGTAACAGCTAGCACATTTTAAGAGGCTGAGGGCCAACAACCACAACTATCCGCTAGAAGCAGCTTGATCATGGCGACTCGGCATCTCGACAATGAAAAGGAACAGCCCTCATGTGCCTTGGTAGAGCATGCGTAGAACAGTGTCTCCAATTTCCAATATGGATGCATTGCCACGTCAAGCGAGAACTTGTTAATTTGAATGGTTCCATTTCTGCGGGAAATGCAGTACCTTGCAATCACTTTGGCGTTATTAGAAGGCACACGTGTAATTCGACCACGCCGGGAAATCGATCCAGGAACTGCTACAACGGGAAATTTCTGTTGACATGTAGAATAAAAACCAACCGTAACATATCATTGAAGATATATATAGTTTATGAGCATCAACATTAAAATAAGACTTTTTACCAGCGTTTTGTGCACACAATTGGTCTTGTTCAATGTGTGCACCATAGGTCTAATTAATCCCATCCAAAATCCAGCGTTCATACGATGTGCTATCTCTGACAGATTATCAACAAAGTTTATGACATGCTTCAAGTCCTTCCAGTGAAATTTGGTACGCTTAGTAACACTGTGCCAGGCGTTCCTGTCCTTATTGCTCTCTTTCTTCATCTTCACGTAGTAGGGGTCGATCATGGCCGAGGCGAGGTTAACCAGGGAGTTCAGTTTGATTTTGTCGCTGCCCCAGACCTTGTGGTGGTGCTGGATGTTGACAAGATTCGGGAATTTCAAGTCACTAACCTTGAGCGCTTTTAGATCGTTGGTGGTGTAGACCATAGCGAAACTATAGTCGGAGATGTTGATAAACCTGGAGAAACTCTCACAAGGTCTTGTGGCAAGGTGGAAGTGATAGACGAGGACGTCATGTCGCATGCACAACTGGGCAACGACAACCTTCTGATCGTGCCCGGCACGACCGATGGTGTACTCGAGGTTGAAGCCGACCACTCGGTACTTGTCCTTGGCAAGGAACTGCTCCATAGTTTGGATGGATCTCTCCACCGAGACCGGATCATTTGTGTATACCACCGAGAGGGCCTTCCCCCTCACGTGGGTGTCCACTACGTGATGCGTGGTGAACTGCCCGCCGTTGTCGTCATCGGCCGCTGGGAGCGCCATTGGAACCGCTGGATGTCCTCTCTATATGTGTCCTCGTGGGTGTGCTTATTGTGACATGTGAGACGAGAGATGAAGGTAAATGGCCACAGGAATAAAAGGGGGCTGGGCGGCATGGATTCTCGGCGCGTCCGCATGGCAGTTTTTGCAGCGAGTAACTTCATCGTCGCGCCGCGGCGGCACAACCGCTTGCACACGAACACACGTGATCGTGCGCCGGCCCAAAACACCGGCAGCGCGCGTGGAAGGATGAGGGTAGAGGACCCGGAGGGACGCGAGAGCAGAGCGCGCGTGGCGGGACGCGAGCAGAGCGTGTTGCGCCCTCCTGAACCGCAAGCAACCACACACATGGAGCAGTTGAACACGCAACAAATGGTCGCCTACAAGCCGGCCGACAGTTGCGTCGCTGCGTAGAGAGCGGCCGTGTGGTACCACCTCCGTCTAGTCTATAGTCTCCTTTATATTCCGTGCCATACTTTGCCCTCAAATTTAACCAACAAAATGTTAATGCATGTTTTAAAAATTATATAATTGGAAACAATGTTCAAATACAAATCCAACTATATAATCTTTGGCGGCATGCATTCATATTTTATTAGTTAAATCATACTTATAAACCAGGACGGTGGTATAGTAGGTAATTAAATCACAAACATTTTTTTATTAACCGTATGTGTACGTGACCTTTCGTCCTCCTCTCGCACGTCCTGCCACCCCGCTGCCGCAGATGGCTTACAACGCAAGCTTGCGCAGCGCGCGGGGCGTTCTTTTTGCCAAACGGTGGCGCCAATGAATTGTCAGTGAGCCCATTCCCGCGCAACCTCGTAGGTTCCCGCACAAGCTTCCCGCCCGACTCGGTGAAATCCCCCAAAATCCCAATGCTTACCGGTTAGCTATAAAAACCCTCACGGTCGGCGAGTCATGCGTCGCATTTTCCCCTCCATCCTTGTAGCTTATCTCGTCTGCTTCTCCCACATTCGCCAATGGTACCGGTCCGTCGTCGTCGCTCAGCCACTCCGCCGTCATCAGAGGACAGCTCCAGCTGGGAGGCTGCACCGCGGCGGCGGCACAGTCCCCGACATAGTGTAGTGCACGTGGCATCCCTGTTGGGTGTGCGCGGAACACCCTCCACACGCTCCGCCGCCGATGCCCATCGGCAGCTGTTGCCGGTCGCCGTTGGCGCCACCACCGTCAAAAGCCAGGGCCATCGTCCGCTCCGTCACCGCGGCCCGAAGACGGGAGATGGCCGTCATGGCCGCCACCCCACTGCCGGCCACTGTGGCCATCAACCGCTCCGCCACTTCGGCCTGAAGGCGGGAGGTGGTGGTCGTGGCCGCCACCCCGTGGTTGGCCGCCATGGTCGCCAGCCCACTGTCGGCCGCCGGGGTCATCACGCGCTCCGCCACCACCGCCCGAAGGCGGGAGGCGGAGGTGGATGCCCGCACGTGCGACAGCGACCTTGCGCGCTACACCGAGTTCCCGCGGGAGGAGGAGGAGCACCTCGTCGAGCATGCAAAGAGCCTTGCCGCCGCAGTGGCAGCGGCACACGCCGACTCAGAGACGAGGAATCAGGAGATCTACGAGGAGAACCACCGCTTTGAGAGGGGTCGTCTGGAGCGGCAGAGGGCGTTCGAGGGGAGCGTCGCTGAAGCTGCATTAGCGGCAGGCACCGCATTGCGGTTGCCCAGCTCGTCGGTAGGCTCCTCCTCCTCCGCCTCTTACTGAGCACGCTCGGCAGATGAGAGGCAGCTGGAATTAGTACAAACCTCCTCCGCAATAGTAGTAGTATTTAGGGGCTATTTTGTTTTGTTCATCTGACTATAGATGTGGTGGAACTGTACAACAAACTCAAAATAAGCTAGTATATATAGTTGAACTAGCTATTTCAGTACGTGGTTGACAACAATTAGGGAAAAGTTTGGTCGGTTCAGCTATCGAGTTGAACTGTTTGTATAAATTAAGAACGACTGCTTAATCTATGAATTAAATATATGCTTAATTACTGAATTTTAGTTGCAAAAAATAGATACTTCTAGTGATTTTTAGCTTCATATTTTGATAAATCGCAGTGTTACAAGGATTGACAAATCTTACCAAATTGTTTGTACATGGTTCCACACGGGTCATCCAAACAATCGTCTGCGTTGGAGGGATGCACAAATTCTGCGCTGCTCTCACTTTGCATACGGGTGTTCTATCTAAAACGTTTGCAATCAAGAGCTGCAGAAATCCTGCTCGGCACATTTTCTCTTGGCTTCCTGGGGAAGCTGTCGTTTTGCATAAGGGTGTTCTAACTAAAACGTTTGCGATGAGTGTTTTATATTTAAAAAGCGAATTAAACCTGCGTAGAAGTCAGAGGAGAGGATGCGTAGAAGCACCATTAATGGAGAGGATGCGAGCAAGGCGAGCAGCCATGGAAGTCAAAGGGCTCGCTTCCGAGTGAACCTGCGTAGCTTACAGCTCGCACGCTTCTCGGTGAGCTTGCGCACTCAAGGACAGCTTGCATTCCTCTCGGTCAGCCTGCGCATCGGACGGCGCTCGCACGCCTCCTGTTCAGTCAAGGTCAAGCAGCTGTCCGCACGGCACCTCCTACAGCCATTAAAACCAAGACACGTGGCGTCAAGTGAATGGTTAACAGAATTTTGGATTTACTAGAATTTAAAAACCAGGCATCTCAATGTTTTGCCGGCAATCAACGGTGCCCCGGTGTTTGAAATTCATTCCCATTTCTTGCATGGTACCTAAGCATGCACCTAAGGACACATATTTGATTTTTCAACCAATTTATATATACTGGAGCATGTGCATGTAGTTCAAATTTGAATTATGCACATAAATGCATTGAAAACTCAGTTAATGCATAAAAATGTCCAAACGAACCCCGAAAAATCACAAAAAATCACACAACACTCTTGTTGTTCTATGTTTACACGAGAAAAAAATTTGAAACCAATAAGAGGCAATGGATATCGTTTCGTCCACAAATGTGGGACGTTCCCGACCGAAAACCATCATGTTTGTTGTGAGAAGCTCCGGTCTGTGAGAAGCATATACCCAAACCTTCCCCATATAGGACAAAATTTGTACCACAACATCTTGATGCTGCTCCATGATAGCATGCCAAGTTTCATGAATTTCAGACGAGTTTTGGATTCACTAGAATTTAAAAACCAGACATCTCAATGTTTTGCCGGCAATCAACGGTGCCCCGGTGTTTGAAATTCATTCCCATTTCTTGCATGGGACCTAAGCATGCACCCAAGGGCAGATATTTGATTTTTCAACCAATTTATATGCACTAGAGCATGTGCATGTAGTTCAAATTTAAATTATGCACATAAAATGCATTGAAAACTCAGTTAATGCATAAAAATGTCCAAACGAACCCCAGAAAATCACAAAAAATCACACAACACTCCTGTTGTTCTATGTTGACACGAGAAAAAAATTGAAAGCAATAAGAGGCAATGGATATTGTTTTGTCCACAAAGGTGGGACGTTACCTACCAAAAACCATGATGCTTGTTGTGAGAAGCTCCGGTCTATGAGAAGCATATACCCAAACCTGCCCCAAATGGGAAAAATTTGTACCACAACATGTTGATGCCGCTCCATGATAGTATGCCAAGTTTCATGAATTTCAGACGAGTTTTGGATTTACTACAATTTAAAAACCATGCGTCTCAATGTTTTGCTGGCAATCAACGGTGTCCCGGTGTTTGAAATTCATTCCCATTTCTTGCATGGGACCTAAGCATGCACCCAAGGACACATATTTGATTTTTCAACCAATTTATATGCACTGAAGCATGTGCATATAGTTAAAATTGGAATTATGCACATAAATGCATTAAAAACTCAATTAACGCATAAAAATGTCCAAACGAACCCCGAAAAATCACAAAAATTCACACAACACTCCTGTTGTTCTATGTTGACACGAGAAAAAATTCTGAAAGTAGTAAGAGGCAATGGATATTGTTTCGTCCACAAAGGTGGGACGTTCCCTACCGAAAACCATCATGCTTGTTGTGAGAAGCTCCGGTTGTGAGAAGCATATACCCAAACATGCGCCAAATGGGACAAAATTTGTACCACGACATGTTGATGCCGCTCCGTGATAGCATGCCAAGTTTCATGAATTTCAGACGAGTTCTGGATTTACTAGAATTTAAAAACAATGCATCTCAATGTTTTGCCGGCAATAAACGGTGCCCCGGTGTTTGAAATTCATTCCCATTTCTTGCATGGGACTTAAGCATGCACCCAAGGACACATATTTGATTTTTCAACCAATTTATATGCACTGGAGCATGTGCATGTAGTTCCAATTTGAATTATGCACATAAAATGCATTGAAAACTCACTTAATGCATAAAAATGTCCAGACGAACCCCGAAAAAATCACACAACACTCCTGTTGTTCTATGTTGACACGAGAAAAAATTTGAAGGCAATAATAGGCAATGGATATCGTTTCTTCCACAAAGGCGGGACGTTCCCTACCGAAAACCATCATGCTTGTTGTGAGAAGCTCCGGTTTGTGAGAAGCATATACTCAAACCCGCCCCAAATGGGATAAAATCTGTACCACGGCATGTTGATGCTGCTCCATGATAGCGTGCCAAGTTTCAAGAATTTCAGACGAGTTTTGGATTTACTAGAATTTAAAAACCATGCATCTCAATGTTTTGCCGGCAATCAATGGTGCCCCGATGTTTGAAATTCATTCCCATTTCTTACATGGGACCTAAGCATGCACCCAAGGACACATATTTGATTTTTCAACCAATTTATATGCACTGGAGCATGTGCATGTAATTCAAATTTGAATTATGCACATAAATGCATTGAAAACTCAGTTAATGCATAAAAATGCCAAACGAACCCTGAAAAATCACAAAAAATCACACAACACTCCTGTTGTTCTATGTTGACACAAGAAAAAATTTGAAAGTAGTAAGAGGCAAATGGATATCATTTCATCCACAAAGGTGGGACATTCCCTACTGAAAACCATCATGCTTGTTGTGAGAAGCTCTGGTTTGTGAGAAGCAATACCCAAACCTGCCCCAAATGGGACTAAATTTGTACCATGGCATGTTGTTGCCGCTCCATGATAAGATGCCTAGTTTCATGAATTTCAAACGAGTTTTGGACTTACTAGAATTTACAAATCAGGCATCTCAATGTTTGGTCGGCAATCAACAGTGCCTCGGTGTTTAAAATTCATTCCCATTTCTTGCATGGGACCTAAGCATGCAACCAAGGACACATATTTGATTTTTCAACCAATTTATATGCACTCGAGCATGTGCATGTAGTTCAAATTTGAAATATGCACATAAAATGCATTGAAAACTCAGTTAATGCATAAAAATGTCCAAACGAACCCCAAATAATCACACAACACTCCTGTTGTTCTATGTTGACATGAGAAAGAAATTTGAAAGCAATAAGAGGCAATGGATATCGCTTCGTCCGCAAAGGTGGGACGTTCCCTACCAAAAACCATCATGCTTGTTGTGAGAAGCTCCGGTCTGTGAGAAGCATGTACCCAAACCTGCCCCAAATGGGACAAAATTTGTACCACAACATGTTGATGCCGCTCCATGATAGCATGCCAAGTTTCATGAATTTCAGACGAGTTTTGGATTTACTAGAATTTAAAACTCATGCATCTCAATGTTTTGCCGGCAATCAATGGTTCCCTGGTGTTTGAAATTCATTCCCATTTACATATTTGATTTTTCAACCAATTTATATGCACTGGAGCATGTGCATGTAGTTCAAATTTGAATTTTTCACCTGAAATGGCTAGAAAACCAATTTAATGTATAAAATGTTCAAACGAACCCTGAATAATTCCAATTCTTTTACGACACACATATAGTTGCATGTTCACTCCAGATAAAAGGTCTATCAATTCAAACACCGTCCATTGCCGCTGTGACCCCATTATGTAATTCAAATCAAGATGAAAAATCAAGTAGATTGCACATAGTTTATTATCAACAACCGTGTGAGATGTAGTACAAAATATCTTGGAGGACCGTCGGTGTATAGTATGCCTATGGCTTACGCGAGAAGGGCGTCGGCTACAGTCCACAGCCAGCGTCTCAAGCACACTAGCTCGCTCCCCAAATATCATTTCACTATTCAATCCTCACCGGTGAAAGATGGGCACGTGGGCCCGAGTCGTGAGGGCAACTTCGGTGGCCCACTCCGGCGAGAGCGCGGCCGCAGCCGCCATGCGCGTGCTAACAAGGTGCATGAGCGCGGCCGCAATTTGCGATCAGGCTTCAAAGGCAGCCCAAACGGCCATTGTTGCTTCTCAGGTGGCGGCAGCAACACTGCCTCGGGGATAGCAACTGGCGAGAGTGGCACATCAATTGTCCGTTCCGCAGAGACGACCTTAGCCCTGTTGGAGGCTGCCCACGACCATGTCGAGGCCGCTCACGCCCAGCTCCTGGCGGTCACCGCACAAATCGAACGAAGCTTCTTCGACAACGGTCAGCAACCTTCGGCCGAAGAGCTGGCAATCGCCGAGAGTGTTCGAGCAGCCGTCCGTTCCTCCGCCGCATACCTTGCGACAACGGAGCCCGTCCAAGCCCAGATCGCATCCACCCACGCCCAGCTCGTGGCGGCCTTTTCCAAAGAGATGGCGGACGTAGATGGTGAGATGCTTGCCGAGTATGGGGCAACATTCCGCGTGTGCAACTATTTTGCACCCGTTGTATTTGAACGTAGAGCCTATCACACCCGATCATCACGTGGCGTCTCAGCACGAAGAACTTTCGCAATGGTGCATACTCAGGGAGAACACTTCTTGATAATTAGTGAGAGATCATCTTAAAATGCTACCATCAATCAAAGCAAGATAAGATGCATAAAAGATAAACATCACATGCAATCAATATAATTGATATGATATGGCCATCATCATCTTGTGCTTGCGATCTCCATCTTCGAAGCACCATCATGATCACCATCGTCACCGGCGCGACACCTTGATCTCCATCATAGCATCGTTGTCGTCTCGCCAATCTTATGCTTCTATGACTATCTCTACAGCTTAGTGATAAAGTAAAGCATTACAGGGCGATTGCATTGCATACAATAAAGCGACAACCATATGGCTCCTGCCAGTTGCCGATAACTCGGTTACAAAATATGATCATCTCATACAATAAAATTTAGCATCATGTCTTGACCATATCACATCACAACATGCCCAGCAAAAACAAGTTAGACGTCCTCTGCTTTGTTTGTTGCAAGTTTTACGTGGCTGCTACGGGCTTAAGCAAGAACCAATCTTACCTACGCATCAAAAACCACAACGATAGTTTGTCAAGTTGGAGCTGTTTTAACCTTCGCAAGGACCGGGCATAGCCACACTCAGTTCAACTAAAGTTGGAGAAACTGACACCCGCCAGCCACCTGTGTGCAAAGCACGTCGGTAGAACCAGTCTCGCGTAAGCGTACGCGTAATGTCGGTCCGGGCCGCTTCATCCAACAATACCGCCGAACCAAAGTATGACATGCTGGTAAGCAGTATGACTTATATCGCCCACAACTCACTTGTGTTCTACTCGTGCACAACATCAACGCATAAAACCAGGCTCGGATGCCACTGTTGGGGAACATAGTAATTTAAAAAAAATTCCTACACACACGCAAGATCATGGTGATGCATAGCAACGAGAGGGGAGAGTGTAGTCTATGTACCCTCATAGACCGACAGCGGAAGCGTTATGACAACGTGGTTGATGTAGTCGTACGTCTTCACGGCCCGACCGATCAAGCACCGAAACTACGGCACCTCCGAGTTCAAGCACACGTTCAGCTCGATGACGATCCCCGGACTCCGATCCAGCAAAGTGTCGGGGAAAAGTTCCGTCAGCACGACGGCGTGGTGACGATCTTGATGTTCTACTGTCGCAGGGCTTCGCCTAAGCACCACTACAATATTATCAAGGACTATGGTGGAGGGGGGCACCGCACACGGCTAAGAGAACGATCTTGAAGATCAACTTGTGTGTCTAGAGGTGCCCCCTGCCCCCGTATATAAAGGAGCAAGGGGGGAGGCCGGCCGGCCCTTGGGGCGCGCCAAGGAGGAGGTGTCCTCCTCCTAGTAGGAGTAGGACTCCCCTCTCCCATCTTTCCTACTCCTACTAGGAGGGGGAAATGAAGGGGCTGAGGGAGAAGGAAAGGGGGGCGCCGCCCCCCTCTCCTAGTCCAATTCGGACCAGAGGGGGAGGGGCGCGTGGCCCACCCTGGCTGCCCCTCTCTCTCTCCACTAGGGCCCATAAAGCCCATTACTTCTCCCGGGGGGGGGGGGGGTTCCGGTAACCCTCCGGCACTCTGGTTTTCTCCGAAATCACCCGGAACACTTCTGATGTCTGAATATAGCCGTCCAATATATCAATCTTTATGTCTCGACCATTTCGAGACTCCTCGTCATGTCCGTGATCACATCCGGGACTCCGAACAAACTTCGGTACATCAACATATATAAACTCATAATGAAACTGTCACCGTAACGTTAAGCGTGCGGACCCTATGGGTTCGAGAACAATGTAGACATGACCGAGACATGTCTCCGGTCAATAACCAATAGCGGAACCTGGATGCTCATATTGGCTCCCACATATTCTACGAAGATCTTTTATCGGTTAGACCGCATAACAACATACTTTCTTCCCTTTGTCATCGGTATGTTACTTGCCCGAGATTCGATCGTCGGTATCTCAATACCTAGTTCAATCTTGTTACCGGCAAGTCTCTTTACTCGTTTCGTAATACATCATCTCGCAACTAAATCATTAGTTGCAATGCTTGCAAGGCTTATGCGATGTGCATTATCGAGAGGGCCCAGAGATACCTCTCCTACAATCGGAGTGACAAATCCTAATCTCGAAATACGCCAACCCAACATGTACCTTTGGAGACTCCTGTAGAGCTCCTTTCTAATCACCCAGTTACGTTGTGATGTTTGATAGCACATAAAGTGGTCCTCCGACAAACGGGAGTTGCATAATCTCATAGTCATAGGAACATGTATAAGTCATGAAGAAAGCAATAGCAACATACTAAACGATCGGGTGCTAAGCTAAGGGAATGGGTCATGTCAATCACATCATTCTCCTAATGATGTGATCTCGTTAATCAAATGACAACACATGTCTATGGTTAGGAAACATAACCATCTTTGAATAACGAGCTAGTCAAGTAGAGGCACACTAGTGATGTTTAGTTTGTCTATGTATTCACACAAGTATTATGTTTCCGGATAATACAATTCTAGCATGAATAATAAACATTTATCATGATATAAGGAAATAAATAATAACTTTATTATTGCCTCTAGGGCATATTTCCTTCAAGAAAGACACAGGGTTTATATTGGTTCGGGCCACCGTTGTGGCGTAATACCCTACTCTAGTGTGGTGGTGGTGGACTGCCTCTCGGGCTGATGATGAACAGTACCAGGGGAAGAACAGCCTCCGAAGGTTGAGGTGTTCTTGTCCGTATGGACTTGTGTGGGAGGATTCGATCTCTGGGTCTGATGAGTATGTCTCCCTACTATGGTGGCTACCTCTACTTATAGAGGCCCTAGTCCTCTTCCCAAATATTGAGCGGGAAGGGAGCCAACAATGGCGGGCTAATTCGAAGGGGGACAGCTAGTACAAGCTATCCTGACAAAAGCGGTCTTCGCCTGCGAAAAGCTCTGGTGGTGATGCCATCTTGGGCTCCACGATGACCTCAGTCTTGCAGTCCTCCTGGTCTTGGTCTTGTTGCACCGAAATGGCAACCTTTGCCTGATGCCTCGGTACACCATGGCCGCGCTTGCCTCCTTTGCACCAAAGAGGAAACAAGGATGCTGCGGATGCTGGCGCCCGCCTAGCGTCGATCGTCATGGCTCACGTCACGAGAGCCTCGCGAGGTTTGCCCTGCCTTGATATCTCCGCTCCTCGCGAGCCCGCCTGACTAGGCTGCTCGGGAGGAGGTCTTGCGTTGTCCGCCTCGCGAGGTTTGACCCCTCATGAGGGTCTTGGATGCCTTGTTGGTGAAGATGGGCCGTACAACCTGCTGGCTCCGCCATGCCGCGGGCCGCAGGCAGGCAAGTCCGGGGACCCCCGTTCCCAGAACACTGACAGTAGCCCCCGGGCACAAGCTGTGTGTGGGCTTTGCTTCGCGGTGAAGCCAAGGGTCAAGTTCGAAGCACTGTGGCCCCCCAAAAGCATGTGGCCTCAGTTGACGTGCGGCGGTTGATTAGACGTGGGCGTCTCCGCTTCCCCATGCTGCCTCAGCAACTACACGACTTGACAAGTCCCTACGACATGCAAGGGAAACAATCATTACTTGCGATCGTGGGAGGTGCCGGTTGGCCTTCTTCCGCTATAAATGGAGAGGGGGGGGGGGCGGAGCCCCCGTTGCCCATCTCTTCCTCGCTTGCTTGCTTCTTCTTCCTCCTTGCTCTACTACTTGCTCCAATGGCGCCTATCAGAAGGTTCTCTGCCGAAGAGAAGGGGAAAACCCCCAGGGACGTCCTGAAGCCACTCCAGCCGAAGAAGAGGTCGATCCATCGCCGTGACGAAGCGGCGATGCAAGTGGTGATGAGGCCTAGGTGCGAGCGGCCTCCACCAGGGTACCCGCTACCCCTGTACGCCCAAGTCGAGGGCTCGGGAGGACGATGTGATGAGCAGCACCGCCCACGCCACATCCGAGGTCGCCGTGCCATGGCGACGCGTGTAGTCCACGCCGCGGACTCCTCACGCGAGTTGGTGCTGTGGGCGCTGATGCCTCCGAGCTCTGGATCCGCTTCCCGTGGTTCTTCTCCGACGTGATGCCGCCGAGGGGGCCTTTCGAGCTCTGGCTGCAGCACGCCGACTGAAGCGCTCCGACGACCGGAGCGAAGATCGAAGCGGTCCCCAACGACAAGATCTTCATGACCCACGGCTGAGGGGAGATCGCTCGAGTCTGCCGTGCGAGGGGTGCCCTCGCGATCCACTTTGAGTATGACAGCGCCTCCACGCTCTTCTTCAAGGTCTTCGACGCCGAGGGCCGTCGCCTGGAGTGCTGCTTCGGAGAAGAGCGCGAGGCTGATGCGCGCTCCGCTCGCGACCACTCCAGCAGCAGCAGCCCTTGGGAGTCTAGCAGCTCTCCTGAGCTCTACAAGACTCCAGAGATGAGCGACGACAGCTACGTCCCCCGAGCTCTCGCCGTGCTTGGAGCAGGGCTGCGGCGTCCGGCCGCCGCCGCCACTGGTCTAGATGGGGTTGGTGCCGGCCTCCCATGGCCCACTGTTGATGATGGCGTCAGCCACGTAAGGATGTAGATAGGATCCCCCTTAGCATCAGCTTTTGTTTCCTATGAAGAATCATGAATTACCCCGTGGGGGCATGTAAGGATCTGCAATGCCTTTGTACTTATCTTCCTCGTTATGAAGATTTGATGAACGTGTGTCCCGTTAAGGCTCGGTCCCCCTTTCTTTCCTCACGATAGCTTGTTGCTCTACACTGACGGGTTCTGGTCCCAAGGCGGCTACATCCTTCGCTGGTATGCCAGGTCGTGATGCCGTGATCAAGGCCAGGAGGTGCGCGACCCGAGATCCAGTAAGAGCCCCTGAGGCGCGATGCTCAGGAGGTCCCCCTTAGTGCCCAAGCAGCCATGTTAAGGAAAGAAAGGAAGATGGCTTGGTCGCAACGGGGTTGCGGCATGGTGCGAGCTACTACTAGGCCCAAATATTTAGCCAATCCGAGGGAGAGACTTATCTTGTTGACTTCGCGGTGATTCCTGATGTTGCGCTAGGGCTGCACGCCAACTTACGCGACATAGCTAGGTCGGTCCGTACGAGTTTTCCTTCTCTAGAGATCTTCTTAGTGCTCTACATCCTCAGGTCCCAGCCCTCGAGTGAGCTCAGCCGCCACTAGTATGCCAGGTCGCTATGCCGTGGTCAAGGCCAGGGGGTGAGGGCTGGAGAGCCAGTAAGAGCTCCTGAGTCGCGATGCTCAGGAGCCCCCCTTTTAACGCGCAAGAGAATCGCACGAGAAAAAAGAGACTCATGGTGCTGCCTGCTATCCTTCTCGCAAGGTCCCCGTGGACAGGCACAAGAAGAAACATGGTTTGCTGTTACGGCCACCTGCTTGCCGCTGGTTGGTCCGGATGAAGTGAAGGCACTGAGGGCCTGGTGAGGTGACGTGCACGGCGCGTGCCGTGAGCCAGATCTTGACCACTCAGATTTGTCGGTCGTGGCAAGGACAGACCCATGCACCAGCGCCGTGCCTGTGTAGAGGCCCCGAGGGAGGCGGTGATCGAGCAGGTGATAGTAGTTGGCAGGTTAAGCATGAAGAGCAGATCGACTTGGATAAATGCCGGAAGATACATGCCACTGGGTTTGGCCCGAGCGGTGTGGGGATGATGCAGCCCGAGGGGTGCCCCTAACAAGGTAAGCTAAAGACATAGCAGAAGGGATACATGCCACAGGGACGGACCCATGTGGCCTAGGAATAATGCAGTCCGAGGGGCGCTCCCAGCTTAAATAAACTTGGAAGATGTCACTTGGTCCTGTAGACGAAGTAGAGTTGGTGGCTGAAGCCACGCGTTGAAGGAATGGCTCCTCATGAGCCACCAGGACCCTGAGCCTCGAGTGGCTCTGGGGGCTCAGGAGGTTTCCTGGAGACCGTCCCCATCTCCTCCTGAATGGCGTGGAACCTGGCCTCCTGAGTCACCAGGACTTGCCGCTTGTTGCGCTGATAGGCCGACGCCACGCTCGGCAAGCCGAACGGCATGCGAACGTAGCTGTGTGGTGGACCCTCACAGCGGCCTGCATGTGATGGCCAGAAGCGTTCCTGAGATGCGGCCCTGTTGAGCCCTGGGAGGTCGATGCAGACGCGCAGTTCAGCACCTTCGCCTGGATGGTGAGCCGCGCTCGGTGAGCGGCTATCGCCGCGCATGGCTCTCGCGTCTTGTAGCTCTTGGGTGGTCTTGTTGATGAAGTCCTGGGTGGTGGGCACTCCTTGCCCTATGCTCTCCCGAGGAAAGCGTGCCATGAAGCACGCTTCAAGTGGTTCCCAAGCGCCTCCCTCGTGAGGTTGGTAAGGTCTGAGGCTCTCCAGGAGAGAGCCCCCGAGCCCTGCCCGAGGAGGGCCCCGGTGTGCTTTCCTATGCGGTGGAGGGAGGCGCCCCTGGAGCGGGCGCTGATCCTAGCGAGGCTCCTGACGTGACGCCATCTTCGTGGGGTCCTGCGCGGCGCGGCTTCTTCTTCTAGGGGGTGGTCTTCGGAGGGCCATCACTTCTGCTGTCAGGGTTGTCGATTGCTGCAGCTTGGAAGGCACGCTCAAGGGAGCACACCGCATCCCTTTCTTCACATGGGACCGTGATGATTCCCCCGCTTCCTAGCATCTTGAGGATGTTGTAGCCATGGTGAGTGACTGTCATGAACTTGGCTAGGGCTGGATAGCCGAGGATGGCATTGTACGGCAGGCGGATGTGCGCGATGTCGAAGTCGATGAGCTCGGTGTGGTAGTTCTTGCGCTCCCCGAAGGTGACAGGCAGGCGTACATTCCCTATCGGTGTGGTGGAACCGTCGGTCACTCTTGAGAAAGGCTTGGTTGGCTGGAGCTGCTCATAGGGCACTTGGAGGTTGTCGAACGTGTCGACAAACAGGACGTTGGGCCCCGCGCCGCCGTCGACGAGAGTCTTGGTGACTTGCACATTGTTGATGACAGGGGAACACAACATCGGTAGGGTGCCAGCGATGTGGAACAAACAAGTGCTTTCAACTCACGAGCCGGAACAAACGAGTGCTTTCAACAATAAGCAATACCCAACCTTCCTTCTACCAACCAGGATTCCGATACCAATTCCAATCTGGCACAACACAAGGAAGTAGCGCACCAAAAGAACTAATACGCACTTGAGCTGGTCGTACAAGTTGAAGGCGATGGCGCATTAGGACCACCTGAGCGAGCGTGTGGTCTCGAGCTTGGGGAGCGTCGCGTTCAACTCACGAGCGAACTGTTTGAAGATGCGCTGAGAGGCTGGGGCCTGAGCAACGCCTAAGATGCAAGCAATCCCACGTGGCTCCTGGAATCCCCTAGCCACCTCGTCCTGGTGGTCGTCATCATTCCTTCTCTGTGGCGGCAACGGGGGAAGACCGACGTTGCCCTGGGGGTGATCCTCACGAGGCGGGTCCCTCCAGGCGCCCTCGCGAGGTTGGTCCTGCCAGCGGTCCTTATGAGGCCGGTCGTCCCAGCGTCCACCTCCACGTCCTCCTCCGTGGCTGTAGCCCCGGTCGTTGTGCTCGGGGCGTCGACCTAAGCGTCCTTCCCGTATGGCTTTGAGCTCTTGACAGTCGCTGGTGTTGTGGGTGTTCAGGTTGCGGAAGGCGTAGAACGGACGGCCGTTCTTGGATGAATCAGGCTGATCTCTGCCTCGCTTGGTGTCGGGCTCGGCTGCGAGCACTACTGCCTCTTTGCGCTTCATGTCCTCGGCCTTGCCCTTCTTCTCCTCCACTCCTATGACTGGCAACTCAAGGAGAGAGAGGCGCCCCTCCTCAGCTATTGCGCACTTGGTCGCCAGGTTGAACAGCTCCTGAGATGTGCAAAGCTCCTCGTGGAGAGCTAGCTCTTCCTTCATCTTGACATCACGGACGCCGTCTGAGAACACAGAGATGATGGCTTCATCCGTGATCTTGGGGATCTTGAGGCGGGTGCTATTGAAGCGCTGGATGTACTTCTGGAGGGTCTCTCCTGGCGGTTGCTTGATGCGGCGTAGATCGCCCGCGGCCGGTGGGCGGTCACGAGTTCCCTGGAAGTTGGCGACGAAGTGGTCGTGCATCTCGTCCCAGGAGGAGATCAAGCCATGCTGCAGATTCAGGAGCCAGGAGCGGGCTCCATCCTTGAGAGCCATGGGAAACCAGTTCGCCATGACTTTTTCGTCGTCGTTGGCCGCTTTGATGCTCAACTCATAGAGCTGCAGGAACTCCGCAGGGTCGGCGGTGCCGTTGTATCGAGGAGGTAGATCTGGCTTGAACTTGCCTAGCCAGGCGACGCTACGGCAGCCAGCCGTGGTCTCCGGGGCCCGCTTCTAAGGTAGAGCTTGGTCTTGTGAGGCCCGCACTGCACCACTGCAGGCGGCACGTGGTCTTTACGAGGTGGCGCGAGGAGTGCCGATGCAGCTTCTCGCGGCCGCGAGATTTCTTGATAGCTTCTTTCTTCACGTGCGGGCACCGGTAACGGTGGATCACGCCGCGGAGGCGTGCGCCATGGTGCCAAGGCACTATCTTGGGGACGAGGCAGTGGAGGCACGCCATGAGCCCTGTCGCCCGCGGCTGGTGGAGGGGGAGGCAGAGAGTGGGACGGTGTCGGAGAGCCCCCTGCGGCACGGACGAGCTCGGCGACGCGGTCGAGCCACTCCTCGTAGAGGTCGTCGACAGGGCGGTAACACAGGAGCTCATTCGCCGCGATGAGCGCGGCCCGTGCTTCCATGGGAGTGCGGTGCGCGTGGGACGAAGAACCAGCAGGGGTGAGTGATGGAGTAGCGGTGCGGCCGTCCTGCCGCACTGAAGGATGCAGCATGGACGCCTGCTTCTCGTTCCCCACCGGGTCGGTGGTAGCGTTGGCGGCAGGGGACGGAGAACGACGAGGTGGCCCGTCAACGGGAGCCGTCTGAGCGACGCGGGCGGCGAGTGCAGCCTGACACTCAGCTTGAGCATGACGAGCATCTGACATGGAGACGACGGAGCGACGGACTGACGGAAAGGAAGCTACAGCGCACCCCTACCTATCGCGCCAAATGTCGGATGTGGGGTTCCAGCTAACCCTTAAGGTTCGAACACTGGGGTGCGCGCGAAGTCTTTCCCTTCTACCAATCAACGCCCTAGCTCGCTAAGATCTTGCGGACGAACTCAACGAACTCGCAACACAAAAAGACACAGGGTTTATACTGGTTCAGGCCACCGTTCTGGTGTAATACCCTACTCCAGTGTGGTGGTGGTGGATTGCCTCTCGGGCTGATGACGAACAATACCAGGGGAAGAACAGCCTCCTGAGGTTGAGGGCTTCTTTTGCGTATGGACTTGTGTGCGAGGATTCGATCTCTGGGTCTAATGAGTCTGTCTCCCTACTATGGTGGCTAGCTCTACTTATACATGCCCTAGTCCTCTTCCCAAATATTGAGCAGGAAGGGAGCCAACAATGGCGGGCTAATTCGAAGGGCGACAACTAGTACAAGCTATCCTGACAAAAGCGGTCTTCGCCTGCGAAAAGCTCTGGTGGTGACGCCGTCTTGGGCTCCACGGTGACCTCCATCTTGTAGTCCTCCTAGTCTTGGTCTTGTTGCCTCGGTACTCCACGGCCGCGCTTGCCTCCTTTGCACCAAAGAGGAAACAAGGACGCTACGCGCGCTGGCGCCCGCCTGGTGTCCATCGTCATGGCTCACGTTGATGTCTAATACACAACCTTCTTCTGTAGATGTTGTTGGGCCTCCAAGTGCAGAGGTTTGTAGGACAGTAGCAAATTTCCCGCAAGTGGATGACCTAAGGTTTATCAATCCGTAGGAGGCATAGGATGAAGATGGTCTCTCTCAAGCAACACTGCAACCAAATAACAAAGAGTCTCTTGTGTCCCCAACACACCCGATACAATGGTAAATTGTATAGGTGCACTAGTTCGGTGAAGAGATGGTGATACACGTGGTATATGGATGGTAGATAAAGGTTTTTGTAATCTAAAAATATAAAAACAGCAAGGTAACTAATGATAAAAGCGAGCACACAAACGGTATTGTAATGCGTTGAAACAAGGCCTAGGGTTCATACTTTCACTAGTGCAAGTTCTCTGAACAATAATAACATAATTGGATCACATAACTATCCCTCAACATGCAACAAAGAGTCTCTACAAAGCCAGTAATAGCGGAGAACAAACGAAGAGATTAAGGTAGGGTACGAAACCACCTCAAAGTTATTCTTTCCAATCAATCCGTTGGGCTATTCCTATAAGTGTCACAAACAGCCCTAGACTTTGTACTAGAATAACACCTTAAGACACAAATCAATTCAAACCCTAATGTCACCTAGATACTCCAATGTCACCTCAAGTATCCGCGGGTATGATTATACGATATGCATCACACAATCTTAGATTCATCTATTCAAACCAACACAAAGTACTTCAAAGAGTGCCTCATAGTTTCTACCGGAGAGTCAAGACGAAAACGTGTGCCAACCCCTATGCATAGGTTCATGGGCGGAACCCGCAAGTTGATCACCAAAACATACATCAAGTGGATCAATAGAATAACCCATTGTCACCACGGGTATCCCACGCAAGACATACATCAACTGTTCTCAAATCCTTAAAGACTCAATCCGATAAGATAACTTCAAAGGGAAAAATCAATCCATTACAAGAGAGTAGAGGGGGAGAAACATCATAAGATCCAACTATAATAGCAAAGCTCACGATACATCAAGATCGTACCACCTCAAGAACACGAGAGAGAGAAATCAAACACATAGCTACTGGTACATACCCTTAGCCCCGAGGGAGAAGTACTCCCTCCTCGTCATGGAGAGCACCGGGATGATGAAGATGGCCACCGGAGAGGGATTCCCTCCTCCGGCAGGGTGCCGAAACGGGTCTAGATTGGTTTTCGGTGGCTACGGAGGCTTCTGGCGGTGGAACTCCCGATCTATTGTGCTCCCCGATCATTTTAGGATATATGGAGATATATAGGAGGAAGAAGCACATCAGGGGAGCCACGAGGGACCCACGAGGCTGGAGGGCGCGCCAAAGGGTGGTGGGGACGCCCCCCTGCCTCGTGGCTTCCGCGTTGCTTCCCTTACGTGGACTCTAAGTCTCCCGGGTTGCTTTCCTTCCAAAATTAAGTTCCGTGAAGTTTCAGGTCAATTGGACTCCGTTTGATTTTCCTTTTCTGCGATACTCTAAAACAAGGAAAAAAATAGAAATTGGCACTGGGCTCTAGGTTAATAGGTTAGTCCCAAAAATCATATAAAATAGCATATAAATGCATATAAAACATCCATGGTTGATAATATAATACCATGGAACAATAAAAAATTATGGATACGTTGGAGACGTATCGACATCCCCAAGCTCAATTCCTGCTCGTCCTCGAGTAGGTAAATGATAAAAACAGAATTTTTGATGTGGAATGATACCTAACATATTTCTCTAAGTAATTCTTCTTTATTTTGGCATAAATGTTCAGATCCATAAGATTCAAGACAAAAGTTTAATATTGACATAGAAACAATAATACTTCAAGCATACTAACTAAGCAATCATGTCTTCTCAAAATAACATGGCCAAAGAAAGTTCATCTCTACAAAATCATATAGTTTAGTCATTCTCCATTTTCTTCACACAAGAATGCTCTCATCATGCAAAACCCCAATGACAAGCCAAGCAATTTTTTCAGAATTTAGTAATCTCAAACTTTATAAACCTTCATGCAATACATGAGCGCGAGCCATGGATATAACACTATGGGTGGAATAGAATATAATGAGGGGGTTATGTGGAGAAGACAAAAAGGAGGAAGTCTCACATCGACGCGGCTAATCAATGGGCTAGGGAGATGCCCATCAATTCATGTCAATGCAAGGAGTAGGGATTGCCATGCAACGGATGCACTAGAGCTATACATGTATGAAAGCTCAACAAAAGAAACTAAGTGGGTGTGCATCCAACTTGCTTGCTCACGAAGACCTAGGGCACTTGAGGAGGCCCATCGTTGGAATATACAAGCCAAGTTCTATAATGAAAATTGCCCACTAGTATATGAAAGTGACAAAACAAAAGACTCTCTATCATGAAGGTTATGGTGCTACTTTGAAGCACGAGTGTGGCAAAGGATAGTAACATTGTCCCTTCTCTCTTTTTCTCTCTTTTTTTATTTGGTATTTTCTCTTTTTTTATTTGGCCTTTCTCTCTTTTTTTATAATTCCTCACTTGGGACAATGTTCTAGAAAATGATGATCATCACACTTCTATTTATTTTACAACTCAATGATTACAACTCAATACTAGAACCAAAGATGACTCTATATGAATGCCTCCGTTGGTGTACCGGGATATGCAATGGACCAAGAGTGACATGTATGAAAGAATTAAGAATGGTGGAATTGCCACAAATACTATGTCGACTACATGATCATGCTAAGCAATATGACAATAATGAATGTGTCATGATAAACGGAATGGTGGAAAGTTGCATGGCAATATACCTCGGAATGGCTATGGAAATGCCATAATAGGTAGGTATAGTGGCTGTTTTGAGGAATATATAAGGAGGTTTATGTGTGAAAGAGCATATCATATCACGGGATTTGGATGCAGCGGTGAAGTTTTGCGCCAACTCTCAATGTGAGAAAGGGCAATGCATGGTACCGAAGAGGCTAGCAAGGATGGAAGGGCGAGAGTGCGTATAATCCATGGACTCAACATTAGTCATAAAGAACTCACATACTTATTGCAAAAATCTACAAGTCATCAAAAACCTCAGCACTATGTGCATGCTCCTAGGGGGATAAATTGTTAGGAAAAGACCATCGCTCATCCCCAACCGTCACTCATAAGGAAGACAATCAAATAACACCTCATGTTTCAAATTTGTTACACAATGTTTACCATACCTGCATGCTACGGGACTTGCAAACTTCAACACAAGTATTCCTCAAATTCACAACTACTCAACTAGCACGACTTTGATATTATTACCTCCATATCTCAAAACAATCATCAAGTATCAAACTTCTCTTAGTATTCAATGCACTCTATATGAAAGTTTTTATTATACCCATCTTGAATGCCTATCATATTAGGACTAGATTCATTACCAAAGGAAACTACCATGATGGTCTAAAGACTCTCAAAATAATATGAGTGAAGCAAGAAAGTTCATCTATTTCTTCAAAATAAAACTACCACCATGCTCTAAAAGATATAAGTTAAGTACTAGAGCAAACAACATACAACTACGAAAGATATAAGTGAAGATCAATCAGTAGTCGAACAATTATGCAACTGTGTGAAGACTCTCTAACATTTAATAATTTCATATCTTGGTATTTTATTCAAACAACAAGCAAAACAAAAGAAAATAAAATGACGCTCCAAGCAAAACACATATCACGTGGCGAATAAAAATATAGCTCCATGTAAAGTTACTGAGCTTTTGGTTGTCCTTGGATTTTAACTTGGGGTGCCTTGGGCATCCCCAAGCTTTGGCTCTTGCCACAACTTATTCCATAGTCCATCGAATCTTTACCCAAAACTTGAAAACTTCACAACACAAAACTTAACAGAAAACTTGTAAGCTCCGTTAGCGAAAGAAAACAAAACACCACTTAAAGGTACTGTAATGAACTCATTATTTATTTATATTGGTGTTAAACCTACTGCATTCCAACTTATCTATGGTTTATAAACTCTTTTACTAGCCATAGATTCATCAAAATAAGTAAACAACACAAAAAACAGAATCTATCAAAAACAGAACAGTCTGTAGTAATCTGTAACTAATGAAAACTTTTGGAACCCCAAAAATTCTAAAATAAATATCTGGACGTGAGTACTTTATCTATTAGTCATCTGAAAAATAATTAACTAAATAACACTCTCCAATAAAAAATGGCAGCAATTCTCGTGAGCGCTAAAGTTTCTGTTTTTGACAGCATGATCAACAAGACTTTCCCCAAGTCTTCCCAACGGTTCTACTTGGCACACACACTAATTAAAACATAAAAACTCAATCATAACATAGGCTAGATAAATTATTTATTACTAAACAGGAGCAAAAATCAAGGAACAAAAATAAAGTTGGGTTGCCTCCCAACAAGCGCTATCGTTTAACGCCCCTAGCTAGGCATGATGATTTCGATGATGCTCACATAAAGGATAAGAATTGAAACATAAATATATCATCATGAAGCATATTGCTAATGCATTTAATTCTAACCCACTTCCTATGCATAGGGATTTTGTGAGCAAACAACTTATGAGAATAAGAATCAACTTGCATAGGAAGGTAAAACAAGCATAACTTCAAAACTTTAAGCACATAGAGAGGAAACTTGATATTATTGCAATTCCTACAAGCATATATTCCTCCCTAATAATAATTTTCAGTAGCATCATGAATGAATTCAACAATATAACCAGCACCTAAAGCATTCTTTTCATGATCTACATGCATAGAAATTTTATTAATCTCCACACAAGCAAAATTCTTCTCATGAATAATAGTGGGAGCAAACTCAACAAAATAATTATCATGTGAGGCATAATCCAATTGAAAACTAAAATCATGATGACAAGTTTCATGGATATCATTATTCTTTATAGCATACAAGTCATCACAATAATCATCATAGATAGCAACTTCCGGAATAGTGGATTCATCACAAAATAAAGTCATGACCTCTCCAAATCCACTTTCATCAATATAATCATTTGTCAGGACCCCGATTCTAAGTCACACCGGTCTAGCATGTAACACCTCATATCACTTTGCGGCCTCACGCACGGTATCCCCACGGGTGTCGCCTTACCAAGGCCCGGAACCGTTTGCGCCTTTTGGCTCACGTATATGATAGTGTCGCTAGCATCCATATGACAGAGAACCCAGGCCGACATGGCTAGTCGTGAACCCAAAGCGGCACATACCTATGGAGACAGGCATACATGAATCACATCGAGCATGTCGGTCAACAGCGTATGAATCCGGGCTTTAGCACTAGGCTAACATGACTCTGGAAGTCACCGCGTGACATTTCCCCGAAGGGACAGACATAGGAACGAAGTGGAACACATGCCGGCCAGTCAAGTGTTCTGAGCAGTAGTGCTGGGCTAGCAGGACTCCGGTGAACCGGGCTATAGCGGACTACAATGGCTCAAGGAAGCACTAGACTACATTTCCCCATAAGAGAGGCTACCAAGGACAAACAACTAGATTGTCGGATCCCACACATAGCAATACACGTCACACGTACGCATAACATGCAAGTATGTGATGTACAACATGGCATCACAACATAACGCAACTCATATAGATAAAGGCTCAGAAGAGCCACATAGCATAAATACAAACAGGGGTCACATGACCCATCATTCAGAGCATACAAGCAACGGAAGCATTACATGTCTGAGTACAGACAACTACAAAAGAAAAAGGCCGAGAAGCCTGACTATCTACAAGTCCCTCCAAGGTACAAGATCGTAGCTGAGGTAACAAGCTACTCGTCGAAGTCCAAGCGGTACTACTAGTGAGACAGATGTCTCACCTGCAAAACATAAATAAAGCAAACGTGAGTACAAAGGTACTCAGCAAGACTTACATCAGATCCTATCATACATGCATTTGTATCAAGAAGGTAATGTGGGGTTTAGTTGCAGCAAGCCAGCTTTGACTCAGTGGCTATCCTGTTCTACGACAATGAGAAACTTCTTTGAGGTGAGGCAGCGCACACGAGTCCACTAATCACCACATCAATACACTACTATGGATTCATCCCCGTCTCTCCTACGAGAAGGCCATCCATAGCACTCACACTTATCTTGAGCATTTTAGAGTATCCACTTCAGGTTGTCTATGTACCACGTAAGCATCCAAGAAGTCCATAACCGAGGACACGGCTATTCGAATAGATCATGATAACCCTGCAGGGGTGTACTTCATCACACACGCTCTCACCACTTATCACCATATACCCGTCATGTATCTCGGCAACCTTCAAGCGGAAGCCTGGCGAGGGTGTCGGCCACGACCTAACTAACCACACAAGACTCTAGTCCAGGTTTATCGCCTATTCGGGTTCCATCCGCAAGGAGATCCGGCCGAGGTTTCGCTCACGGCCCCAAACGAGGTGTACAGGGTTCCCTTGCCCACCATCCGGGTGCCACTCGGTACACCGGGCCACGTGTGCCTAATCTATCCCAAGTCCACCCTGCCGGGTGCCACTCGGTAGAAAAATAGTACTACCTACAAACACCAGAAACTATTTGCAACTCCTGGACAGAGTTCAAGGCGGTTAATATGTCGAGAGAGCTTGGAGCGCCCGGAGCCCAATGTGTGGTAGTAGCTAGTCATTGGACAACTTACACAGAACTCAGTTCTTAAGGACGGTCCCCAATGAGACAACCCACCATGTACTCCTACATGGCCTCTCACCGCTACCTTTACCAAATCGTGTTCACACGCTTAACTCTCATTACCAGAACATATCATAACATTCCGATCCATTCCCAATGAATCAGACCTGACACAACTCTAAGCAATAGCAGACATGGCATGGTAGGAACACAACAAGGCTCAAACCAGTCCTACACATGCTAGTGGGTTTTAACTATTTACTATGGCAATGACAGGTCATGCAGAGGAATGGGTTCAACTACCGCAGCATAAAGTAGCAGTTGAATCGTTGTTGTCCTAATGCAATAAATGAGAGCAGGAGCGAGAGAGTAGGATTTTATCGGAATGAACAAGGGGGGGTTGCTTGCCTGGTAGATCAACAGGGGGGCACTGCTCCTCCGACAGGTACTCTCGAACACTCTCCGGAGCAGGACCTATCGAGAAGGAACGGTGTCGGAAATCAAACACAAGCATATGCAACAATATGATGCATGAACATGGCATGAGTATGTGATGTTGTTTGAGTTAATGCATCTAGCATTTATTTAGTTGAGGTCCATTTGAACCAAGGGTTCAAATGCAACTCCAAAATAAGCTCTTAAATATGCCATAAGTGTGTTTTCATATATACAGCATGTATAGGTTGGTTTTTCATGCATGAAAATGGTACATATGGATAGATTGATTTTTTCTGATCATTTTTCATATATAAATTATTTCAATCTGAGCTACAGTTGAATTTCTATGAATTTTTGAAGTTTTGAACATTTTCTGGAATTTCCTGGTTAAAAATAACTCCAGAAAAAGAATAACTGCGTCAGCATGACGTCATCACTACGTCAGCGAGTCAACGTGGCTGACCGGGTCAAACCTGACGTGTGGGGTCCACACATCAGTGACTTAGTTCGTTAACAGAGGAGTTATTCCTAATCTAATTTAGATTAGTGGCTCTGGGGCCCACTGTTAGTGTCTCTAGGGGGAGTAGTTAGTGCCTAACTACGATGCCACGTCAGCCCGCCGGAGTCCTAGCCGGCGGCGACCAATAGCGCGGCGGCGACCAATAGCGCGGCGGCGACTCACCGGAATTGCGCTACGAGCGGCGTCTGGACGCGCGAAGACCACCGGGGCGTAGCCCATCGTCGTCCGCATCCAGGGGAGCTGGTGGGAGGCTGCGGGGGCACTGGAGCTCGCCAGAGCGGTGCTCGAGGCGGCGGCCGGAGTTCGGCTCCGGGCGAAAACAGGCTACGGAGCACGGTAAGGCGAACCCGCGAGTGCTACGGGTTCCTGGGAACGCGCTGAGTGCGTTTATAGGTTCGGACGCGAGCGGCGGTGGCAAGAACGACGGCGGTGACATGCGCGGCGGAGCCGAGCTCTCGGCCATGGCGGAGATGCGTCCTAGAGCTTGCGAACGCGAGGGAGAAGAGATGGGTTCGGCGCGGAAGCTCACAGCGATCACGTTGAAGAGGTCAGCGGCTCGGGGGAGGTCCGATGCGGGCGGAACGGCGAAGCCGATCTCCGGTGTCCGGAGGAAGAAGACGATGGCGGGGATGGTGCTATGGGGCTTCCGGCGTCACGTGGGTTGGTGGAGACGAAGAGGAAGGCGCGGCGGTTCTTCTGGAAGCATCGAAGAGGCGAGGGGAGCACAGTGGGCACGGCTATGGCTAGCGGCGGCGACGACAGCGCTCGGGCGTTCGCGGGGAAGGGCGGGAGAGAGGAGGGGAGGCCACTTGAGAGAGGGAGAGGGAGTGAGAGAGGCCGAGGGGAGTGCGTGGCGTCGTCGGGGGCCTCCAGCAGCGAGCGGGGAAGCAGGAGGTGGCGGCGGTGGCCGTGCGTGCGTCGGGCACGCGCTGTGCATCCGACTGGCGGGAGGAAGAAGACCTCCCTGCCCCTGGTGGGCTGGACCGGCCAGATGGGCTGCCAGGTAAGGCCCAGGTACTTCTCTCCTTCTCTCTTATTTCTCTTTTCTATTTCTGACATTTGTTTCTGTTTTTTTAAATAATACTAAACTAATTTATTTAATTCTATCAATTTTTGCAGGGGCCTAAGGAATTAATCCAAAACCCCTCACCAAAATTTAGAATTATTGGACAATATTTCATACATATAAAAATATTTATCCAACGCAAATAATTACTGGATTAACTCCAAGTGTCCAAAATAAATATTTATGAGTTCCTTAAAATATTGGTTTGATTTTACCTCTGACCAATATTTTCAGAGAGTAACATGAACATTTTCTTGGATCTTTTTGGAGAAATTTTTATCTGGATTATTTTGAGAGATGATTCTGAGGGTTTCACCAATCCCCATTTCAAATTTAAATGGAATTTAAACATGATGCACACATGAAGGCTAGCCTAGGTCATACCATAACTAGGGATGTGACAACTCGCCCCCACTCGAAGAAATCTCGTCCCGACATTCAGGAGCCGGCGGAAAGAAAGTGGGGTACTCAAGTCGAAGACGATCTTCACGCTCCCAAGTAGCTTCTCTCTCGGAATGATGCGACCACTGAACCTTGAGAAACTTGATGTTCTGACGTCGAGTGACATGCTCTGCTTGATCAAGAACGCGAACAGGGTACTCTCGATATGTGAGGTTATCTTGGAGATCAAGCGTTTCGTGGTCCACTCCGCGGATGGGATCCGAGAAGCAACGCCTGAGTTGAGAGACGTGGAAAACATCATGAACTCGAGAAAGATGTGGTGGTAGTTCCAACTGGTAGGCAACCTCTCCTCGCTTAGCGAGAATGAGAAAGGGACCAATGTAACGAGGAGCCAACTTGCCCTTGATACCGAATCGATGGGTACCCTTCAAAGGGGTAACCCAAAGGTAAGCTTTGTCGCCAATTTCATAAGCCACTTCCTTATGACTACGGTCATACTGGCTCTTCTGACGAGATTGGGCTGTTTTCAAATTCTCACGAATGATGCGAACTTGTTCTTCTGCCTCCTGGATCATATCCGGTCCGAAGAATTGTCTTTCACCGGTTTCTGACCAGTTCAAAGGTGTTCGACATCTTCGTCCATACAGAACCTCAAAAGGAGCTTTCTTGAGGCTGGATTGGTAGCTATTGTTATAAGCAAACTCGGCGAAGGGAAGACACTTCTCCCAATCCATACCGAATGAGATAACACAAGCTCTAAGCATGTCTTCGAGAATTTGGTTGACCCTTTCCACCTGGCCACTTGATTGAGGGTGGAAAGCGGTACTGAAGGAAAGATGGGTGCCCATGGCAGTTTGGAAGCTCTCCCAGAAATGAGAAGTGAAAAGACTACCACGGTCTGAATTGATCTCTAGTGGAACACCATGAAGTGACACTATTCAAGAAATATATAAGTCAGCGAGCTGACTAGCAGTGATACTCTCTCGAACAGGTAGGAAGTGAGCCACTTTAGAAAGACGATCAATGACTACGAAGATAGCATTATTCCCTCTCGTGGTCCTGGGAAAGCTGGTGATGAAGTCCATACCAACTTTATCCCATTTCCACTCAGGAATAGCTAAAGGTTGAAGGGTGCCAGCAGGTCTCTGATGCTCTGCCTTCACGCAACGACAAAAGTCACAGTTAGCAATAAATTGAGCAATTTCTCTCTTCATCCTAGTCCACCAAAACCTCTGGTGTAGGTCCTGATACATCTTAGTACTACCGGGACGAATCGTGAGAGGAGATTCATGCGCCTCCTTAAGGATTAATTGTCGAAGATGTTGATTCTTGGGAACCACCAAGCGACTCTCAAAGAAAACAACACCACGTTCATCTATAGAGAAACTACCACCAACTCCCTCGTTAATGTTTCTCTTGATCCGGGAAATTCCCGTATCCTGCTTTTGAGCAGAGATGATCTGATCCACAAGAGTAGATTTCGCCACCAAGGTAGAAAGGAATCCATGAGGAGCAATGTGAAGGTTAAGCTTACATAATTCCTCATGGAGAAGTGGTTGGCCCTGCTGCAACATGAGATTGTTGCAATAGGACTTACGACTTAGCGCATCAGCCATGACATTCCCCTTGCCTGGGGTGTAGGTAATCCCTAAGTCGTAATCTGAGATCAACTCCAACCAACGTCTTTGCCTAAGGTTCAAATCTGGTTGGGTGAAGATATACTTGAGACTCTGGTGATCGGTGTAAATCTCGCAACGTTTACCAAGAAGGTAATGTCACCAGGTCTTAAGTGCATAGACTACGGCTGCAAGCTCTAGATCATGTGTAGGATAATTCTCCTCATGTGGATGCAACTGTCGAGATGCATAGGCAATCACATGGCGATCTTGCATAAGAATGCAACCTAGTCCCTATCGTGAGGCATCACAATAGATAACAAAGTCCTTAGTGAAATCCGGTGGCACAAGTATGGGAGCAGAAGTCAAGCGTCTTTTCAGTTCCTGAAAACTGTGCTCACACTGTGGGGACCACTCAAACTTTTTATCTTTCTTGAGAAGTTCCGTGAGAGGTTTGGCCACTTTGGAGAAGTTCTCAATGAATCGGCGACAATAACTGGCTAGACCAAGGAAACTCCTAACTTGCTTAACTGTTTCAGGCAGAGTCCAATCAAGAACGGCCTAAACTCTTTCGGGATTGACAGCAATGCCCTTACCAGAGATTACGTGGCCGAGATAGGTCACTTCTGGCAACCAAAATTCGCACTTGGAGAACTTGGCATAAAGGCGGTGCTCTCTGAGTTTTCCTAGCACAAGTCTAAGATGTTCGGCATGCTCTTCCTCATTCTTCGAGTAAATAAGGATATCATCAAGGTAAACCACGACAAACTTATCTAAGTACTCCATGAAGATCGAGTTCATCAAGCGAGATAAAGTAGCTGGAGCGTTGGTTAGACCAAAAGACATGACGGTGTACTCGTACTGACCATAACGAGTGACAAAAGCCGTCTTAGGAATGTCCCCATTTCTGATCTTGATTTGGTGGTAGCCTAACCTCAAATCCATCTTGGAAAAGACTAAGGATCCAGCGAGCTGATCATACAGGTCGTTGATCCTGGGGAGCGGATACTTGTTCTTTATCGTGACCAAATTAACGAGACGATAATCTACAACCATCCAGTCCGTACCATCCTTCTTGACGAAGAGAACGGGGCAAGCCCAGGGAGAAGAACTAGGACGGATGAAACCCTTTTGCAAGGATTCATCGAGTTGTTTCTTAAGCTCAGCTAGTTCTAAGGGTGCCATCTTGTAAGGTCTCCTAGAGATTGGAGCGGTTCCTGGGATAAGATCTATGACAAATTCTACATCTCTGTCAGGTGGAATACTTGGCAGTTCCTCTGGAAAAACATCCGAAAAGTCACGGACTACCGGGATATCTTCAAGGTCAGGAAGAGGGTTGGCATTAAGAGAATAGAGCTGGCGCTTTGCAACCCTAGTGGAGATGGTGACTATCTTGCCGGATGGGTGTTTAAGCTGAACAGACCTTGTGTAACAATCAATCTTGGCATGATGAGCTTTCATCCAGTCCATACCCAAGATGATGTTAATATCTGTAGACTTGAGGGCTATAAGTGATGCAAGGAATACAAGTCTGTCAACAAGGATTTCATTACCATGGCTTATTCTGGTAGTTTCCATCTAGACCCTAGAGTTTGGATTTCAAGTGGAGTTGGCATATTGCAAAATGACATGTCGTGCAAACGAGCATAGCCTTCAGAAATGAAGGAGTGAGATGCTCCGGTATCGAACAGAACCGAAGCTGGATGGCAATTGACAAGGAGGGTACCAAGAACGACATCCGGATCATCATGAGTGTCTTTAGCTGAGACGTGATGCACACATCCACGTTCAGTGGGAGCTGACTTGACACTAATCATCTTGCGTGATGGCTTACCACGACCAACAGACTTCTCAGGCTGGGGTGGAGCATAGTTGGTTTGAGAGCAGTCACGTGCATAGTGTCCTGGCTCTCCGCATGTGAAACAAGTCCCTGAAGTAGGACGTGGACCCGCTTTGACAAGCGGTCTACCAATAGGCCTGGGTGGAGCATACTTCTGAACTGGGTGAGGTGCCACACAAGATGGCCTTGGTGTATAACCGGGTGGAAGAGCGGAGTTCGGAACCCAAATCCGGCGCTTCTGCAAAGTAGAACCGGAAGAGGAACCCAAATCACGGGTGTGCTTACGAGACTCCTCGTAAGTGAGCTGAGCTGTCTCTGCATTAATGGCCTTATTCACAAGAGCCTGGAAGGTATTGCAATGATGCAAGTGGAGATCACGATGCAACTTGGGGTTGAGACCCTTCCGGAACCTAGCCTGCTTCTTGGCGTTCGTGGACACTTCTTCTGTAGCATAGCGGGCAAGGTTCTCAAATTCTCTACTGTAAGCATCAACCGCCATCTTACCCTGTGTGAAACTACAGAACTCTTCTCTCTTGCAATCAATGAGAGCCTGAGGAATGTGATGCTCGCGAAAAGCCTCAGTGAAATCCTTCCAGGTAGGTATCTGGCCAGCTGGAAGCATAGCCTCATAGTTCTGCCACCAAAGACTAGCAGGACCTTCCAGGTGATATGCAGCGTAGGTGACCTTGTTACTTTCAGCTACGTTCACCGAACACAGCTTGTGTGTGATACTACGGAGCCAGTCATCTACATCGAGTGGTTCAATGGAATGATGGAAGGTAGGTGGTTTCAGACCAATGAAATCATAGATGGTCGCTGACTCTTTGCACTGGGGTGCGGTGTTCTCCTCGATACGTGCTAACAAGCGGTTAGACTCATGCTTGTTCCTCTCCATCTCTAACATGAACTTGTCAACGAAGACTGGTCGGGAGGATCCTCATCCCTACCATCTCCGTGGTTCCGGCTACGAGCAACAAAACTTCGATTAACTGACGACATCATGAAGAACCAACCAAGGAAACAAGGATGGATTCAGCATCATGATAAGGATGTAGAATATAGTACGAGGAAAAATACTATCTCTTGAACTCCTAGGACAATTCCGACAGCATAACGGCAGTAAAATGCTCGAAATGAGACATTCTGCAAAAAATGGAGTAGCACCATACTCAACATCATCACTCAAGGTTCTGAGATATTGCTAAATAGGTTACACCGAAGGTACTCAAACTGGGATAAGACTCTAATCAACCAATCCTAAGGGACTACGGAGTGGTAACACGTGATCCTGATAGACAGAAGAGGAAGCCTAGTTCCTTAACCCCGTAGGAAAGATAGGATGACTCAGATCAGAAGGCATGAGGCATAAGGAGTAAAAAGAGCCTTATGTTCCCTTCCACAATCAATTCCCCTTTATAGCTAAAGAATTTCTAGACTCAACTTCGACCAGGTTGGCTTGGAAATCCTACAGGCAGTCAGGCTCTGATACCAAAGCTTTCGGGACCCCGATTCTAAGTCACACCGGTCTAGCATGTAACACCTCATATCACTTTGCGGCCTCACACATGGTATCCCCACGGGTGTCGCCTTACCATGGCTCGGAACCGTTTGCACCTTTTGGCTCACATATATGATAGTGTCGCTAGCATCCATATGATAGAGAACCCAGGCCGACATGGCTAGTCGTGAACCCAAAGCGGCACAGACCTATGGAGACAGGCATACATGAATCACATCGAGCATGTCGGTCAACAGCGTATGAATCCGGGCTGTAGCACTGGGCTAACAGGACTCTGGAAGTCACCGCGTGACATTTCCCCGAAGGGACGGACATAGGAACAAAGTGGAACACATGCCGGCCAGTCAAGTGTTCTGAGCAGTAATGCTGGGCTAGCAGGACTCCGGTGAACCGGGCTGTAGCGGACTACTATGGCTCAAGGAAGCACTAGACTACATTTCCCCATAAGAGAGGCTGCCAAGGACAAACAACTAGATTGTCGGATCCCACACATAGCAATACACGTCACACGTACGCATCACATGCAAGTATGTGATGTACAACATGGCATCACAACATAACACAACTCATATAGATAAAGGCCCAGAAGAGCCACATAGCATAAATACAGACAGGGGTCACATGACCCATCATTTAGAGCATACAAGCAACCGAAGCATTACATGTCTGAGTACAGACAACCACAAAAGAAAAAGGCCGAGAAGCCTGACTATCTACAAGTCCCTCCAAGGTACAAGATCGTAGCTGAGGTAACAAGCTACTCGTCGAAGTCCAAGCGGTACTACTAGTGAGACAGATGTCTCACCTGCAAAACATAAATAAAGCAAACGTGAGTACAAAGGTACTCAGCAAGACTTACATCAGATCCTATCATACATGCATTTGTATCAAGAAGGTAATGCGGGGCTTAGTTGTAGCAAGCCATCTTTGAATCAGTGGCTATCTTGTTCTACCACAGTGAGAAACTTCTTTGAAGTGAGGCAGCGCACACGAGTCCACTAATCACCACATCAATACCCTACTATGGATTCATCCCCGTCTCTCCTACGAGAAGGCCATCCATAGCACACACACTTATCTTGAGCATTTTAGAGTATCCATTCCAGGTTGTCTATGTACCACGTAAGCATCCAAGAAGTCCATAACCGAGGACACGGCTATTCGAATAGATCATGATAACCCTGCAGGGGTGTACTTCATCACACACGCTCTCACCACTTATCACCATATACCCGTCATGTATCTCGGCAACCTTCAAGCGGAAGCCTGGCGAGGGTGTCGGCCACGACCTAACTAACCACACAAGACTCTAGTCCAGGTTTATCGCCTATTCGGGTTCCATCCGCAAGGAGATCCAGCCAGGGTTTCACTCACGGCCCCAAACGATGTGTATAGGGTTCCCGAGCTCACCATTCGGGTGCCACTCGGTACACCGGGCCATGTGTGCCTAGTCTGTCCAAAGTCCACCCTGCCGCGTGCCACTCGGTAGAAAAATAGCACTACCTACAAACACCAGAAACTATTTGCAATTCCTGGACAGAGTTCAAGGCGGTTAATAAGTCGAGAGAGCTTGGAGCGCCCTGAGCCCAATGTGTGGTAGTAGCTAGTCATTGGACAACTTACACAGAACTCAGTTCTTAAGGATGGTCCCAGTGAGACAACCCACCATGTACTCCTACATGGCCTCTCACCGCTACCTTTACCAAATCGTGTTCACACGCTTAACTCTCATTACCAGAGCATATCATAACATTCCGATCCATTCCCGATGAATCAGACCTGACACAACTCTAAGCAATAGCAAGCATGGCATGGTAGGAACACAAAAAGGCTCAAACAACTCCTACACATGCTAGTGGGTTTTAACTATTTACTGTGGCAATGACAGGTCATGCAGAGGAATGGGTTCAACTACCGCAGCATAAAGTAGCAGTTGAATCGTTGTTATCCTAATGCAATAAATGAGAGTAGGAGCGACAGAGTAGGATTTTATCGGAATGAACAAGGGGGCATAGCTTGCCTGGTAGATCAACAGGGGGGCACTGCTCCTCCGACAGATACTCTCGAACACTCTCCAGAGCAGGACCTATCGAGAAGGAACGGTGACGGAAATCAAACACAAGCATATGCAACAATATGATGCATGAACATGGCATGAGTATGTGATGTTGTTTGAGTTAATGCATCTAGCATTTATTTAGTTGAGGTCCATTTGAACCAAGGGTTCAAATGCAACTCCAAAATAAGCTCTTAAATATGCCATAAGTGTGTTTTCATATATACAGCATGTATAGGTTGGTTTGTCATGCATGAAAATGGTACAGATGGATAGATTGATTTTTTCTGATCATTTTTCATATATAAATTATTTCAATCTGAGCTACGGTTGAATTTCTATGAATTTTTGAAGTTTTGAACATTTTCTGGAATTTCCTGTTTAAAAATAATTCCAGAAAAAGAATAACTGTGTCAGCATGACGTCATCACTATATCAGCGAGTCAACGTGGCTGACCGGGTCAAACCTGACGTGTGGGGTGCACACGCCAGTGACTCAGTTAGTTAACAGAGGAGTTATTCCTAATCTAATTTTGATTAGTGGCTCTGGGCCCACTGTCAGTGTCTCTAGGGGGGTAGTTAGTGCCTAACTACGATGCCACGTCAGCCCGCCGGAGTCCTGGCCGGCAGCAACCAACAGCGCGGCGGCGACTCGCCGGAATTGCGCTACGAGCGGCGTCTGGACGCGCGAAGACCACTGGGGCGTAGCCCATCGTCGTCCGCATCCAGGGGAGCTAGTGGGAGGCTGCGGGGGCAACGGAGCTCGCCAGAGCGGGGCTCGAGGCGGCGGCCGGAGTTCGGCTCCGGGCGGAAACGGGCTGCGGGGCACGGTAGGGCGAACCCGCGAGTGCTACGAGTTCCTGGGAACGCGCTGAGTGCGTTTATAGGTTCGGACGCGAGCGGCGCTGGCTAGAACGATGGCGGTGACATGCGCGGCGGAGCCGAGCTCTCGGCCATGGCGGAGATGCGTCCTGGAGCTCGCGAACGTGAGGGAGAAGAGATGGGTTCGGCGCGGAAGCTCACAACGATCACGTTGAAGAGGTCAGCGGCTCGGGGGAGGTCCGGTGCGGGCGGAACGGCGAAGCCGATCTCCGGCGTCCGGAGGAAGAAGACGACGGCGGGGACGGTGCTATGGGGCTTCCGGCATCACGTGGGTTGGTGGAGACGAAGAGGAAGGCGCGGCGGTTCTTCTGGAAGCATCGAAGAGGCGAGGGGAGCACAGTGGGCACGGCTATGGCGAGCGGCGGCGACGACAGCGCTCGGGCGTTCGCGGGGAAGGGCGGAAGAGAGGAGGGGAGGCCACTGGAGAGAGGGAGAGGGGAGTGCGTGGCGTCATCGGGGGCCCCCAGCAGCGAGCGGGGAAGCAGGAGGTGGCGGCAGTGGCCGTGCGCGCGTCGGGCACGCGCTGTGCATCCGACTGGTGGGAGGAAGAAGACCTCCATGCCCCTGGTGGGCTGGGCCGGCCAGATGGGCTGCCAGGTAAGGCCCAAGTACTTCTCTCCTTCTCTCTTATTTCTCTTTTCTATTTCTGAAATTTGTTTCTGTTTTTTTAAAATAATACTGAACTAATTTATTTAATTCTGTCAATTTTTGCAGGGGCCTAAGGAATTAATCCAAAACCCCTCACCAAAATTTAGAATTATTGGACAATATTTCATACATATAAAATATTTATCCAACGCAAATAATTACTGGATTAACTCCAAGTGTCCAAAATAAATATTTATGAGTTCCTTAAAATATTGGTTTGATTTTTACCTCTGACCAATATTTTCAGAGAGTAACATGAACATTTTCTTGGACCTTTTTAGAGAAATTTTTATCTGGATTATTTCCAGAGATGATTCTGAGGGTTTCACCAATCCCCATTTCAAATTTAAATGGAATTTAAACATGATGCACACATGAAGGCTAGCCTAGGTCATACCATAACTAGGGATGTGAAATCATCCTAAATATGAGGCATGCTATCATCATTATAAATTTGCTCATCAAAACTTGGGGGTCAAAAAATATCATCTTTATCAAACATAGCTTCCCCAAGCTTGTGGCTTTGCATACTAACAACATTGCAATCATGCTCATCATTCAAAGATTTAGTGCCAAACATTTTAATGCATTCTTCTTGTAACACTTTGGCACAATTTCCCTTTCCATCATACTCACGAAAGATATTAAAAGGATGAAGCGTATGAGGTAAACTCAATTCCATTTTTTATAGTTTTCTTTTATAGACTAAACTAGTGATAAAACAAGAAACTAAAAGACTCGATTGCAAGATCTAAAGATATACCTTCAAGCACTCACCTCCCCGGCAACTGCGCCAGAAAAGAGCTTGATGTCTACTACACAACCTTCTTCTTGTAGACGTTGTTGGGCCTCCAAGTTCAGAGGTTTGTAGGACAATAGCAAATTCCCCTCAAGTGGATGACCAAAGGTTTATCAATCCGTAGGAGGCGTAGGATGAAGATGGTCTCTCTCAAGCAACCCTGCAACCAAATAACAGAGAGTCTCTCGTGTCCCCAACACACCCAATACAATGGTAAATTGTATAGGTGCACTAGTTTGGCGAAGTGATTGTGATAGAAGTGGTATATGGATGGTAGATAAAGGTTTTTGTAATCTGAAAATATAAAAACAGCAAGGTAACTAATGATAAAAGTGAGCACAAATGGTATTGCAGTGCGTTGAAATAAGGCCTAGGGTTCATACTTTCACTAGTGCAAGTTCTCTCAACAATAATAACATAATTGGATCACATAACTATCCCTCAACATGCAACAAAGAGTCACTCCAAAGCCACTAATAGCGGAGAACAAACAAAGGGATTATGGTAGGGTACGAAACCACCTCAAAGTTATTCTATCCAATCAATCCGTTGGGCTATTCCTATAAGTGTCACAAACAGCCCTAGAGTTTGTACTAGAATAACACCTTAAGACACAAATCAATTCAAACCCTCATGTCACCTAGATACTCCAATGTCACCTCAAGTATCAGCGGGTATGATTATACGATATGCATCACACAATCTCAGATTCATCTATTCAAACCAACACAAAGTACTTCAAAGAGTGCCTCATAGTTTCTACAGGAGAGTCAAGACAAAAACATGTGCCAACCCCTATGCATAGGTTCATGGGCGGAACCCGCAAGTTGATCACCAAAACATACATCAAGTGGATCAATAGAATAACCCATTGTCACCACGGGTATCCCACGCAAGACATACATCAACTGTTCTCAAATCCTTAAAGACTCAATCCGATAAGATAACTTCAAAGGGAAAACTCAATCCATTACAAGAGAGTAGAGGGGGAGAAACATCATAAGATCCAACTATAATAGCAAAGCTCACGATACATCAAGATCGTACCACCTCAAGAACACGAGAGAGAGAGATCAAACACATAGATACTGGTACATACCCTCAGCCCCGAGGGAGAACTACTCCCTCCTCGTCATGAAGAGCACCGGGATGATGAAGATGGCCACCGGAGAGGGATTCCCTCCTCCGGCAGGGTGCCGAAACGGGTCTAGATTGGTTTTCGGTGGCTACGGAGGCTTCTGGCGGCGGAACTCCCGATCTATTGTGCTCCCTGATCATTTTGGGGTATATGGAGATATATAGGAGGAAGAAGTACGTCAGGGGAGCCACGAGGGGCCCACGAGGGTGGAGGGCGCGCCCCCTGCCTCATGGCTTCCTTGTTGCTTCCCTTACGTGGACTCCAAGTCTCCCGGGTTGCTTTCCTTCCAAAAATAAGTTCCGTGAAGTTTCAGGTCAATTGGACTCCGTTTGATTTTCCTTTTCAGCGATACTCTAAAACAAGGAAAAACAGAAACTGGCACTGGGCTCTAGGTTAATAGGTTAGTCCCAAAAATCATATAAAATAGCATATAAATGCATATAAAACATCCAAGGTTGATAATATAATAGCATGGAACAATCGAAAATTATAGATACGTTGGAGACATATCACACGTCACGAGAGCATCGCGAGGTTTGCCCCGCCTTGATATCTCCGCTCCTCGCGAGCCCGCCTGACTAGGCCGCTCTGGAGGAGGTCCTGCGTCGTCCGCCTCATGAGGCTTGGCCCCTCGCGAGGATCTTGGATGCCTTGTTGGTGAAGATGGGCCGTATGGCCTGCTGACTCCGCCATGCCGCGGGCCGCAGGCAGGCAAGTCTGGGGACCCCTGTTCCCTGAATGCCGACACTTGACCCTTGGCTTCGCCGTGAAGACAAGCCCGAGCGCACCTTGGGCCCGGGGCTACTATCGGTGTTCTGGAAACGGGGGTCCCCAGACTTGCCTGCCTGCGGCCCGCGGCGTGGCTAAGCCAGTAGGCCGTACGGCCCATCTTCATCAACAAGGCATCCAAGACCCTCGCGAGGGTCCAAGCCTCGCGAGGCAGACGACACGAGACCTCCTCTGGAGAGGCCTAGTCGGGCAAGCTCACGAGGAACGGAGATATCAAGGCGAGGCAAACCTCACGAGGCTCTCGTGACGTGAGCCATGATGATCGACACCAGGCGGGCGCCAGGCGGGCGCCAGCGTGCGTAGAGTCCTTGTTTCCTCTTTGGTGCTAAGGAGGCCAGCGCAGGAGAGGAGTACCGAGGCATCAGGAAAAGGTTGCCATATCGCTGCAACAAGACCAAGACCAGAAGGACGGCAAGACAGAGGTCATCGTGGAGCCCAAGACGGCGTCACCACCAGACCCTTTCGCAGGCGGAGACCACCTTTGTCAGGATGGCTTGTACTAGCTATCCCCCTTAAAATTCGCCACCGTTGTTGGCTCCCTTCCCGCTCAATATTTGGGAAGAGGACCAGGGCCTATATTAGTAAAGCTAGCCACCACCATGCAGGAAGGACAACGACGGATGAGAGCAAGGGACAAGAGCAGAAGGATCGAGCAGTTCATCCAGCGCTCACCCACACAAGTTTGCCAAGCACAAGAACACCTCAACACGAGGAGGATGTTATTCCCCTTGTATTGTTCATCATCAGCCCAAGAGGCAATCCACTACCACCACACTAGAGTAGGGTATTACACCACAACGGTGGCCTGAACCAGTATAAATCTTGTGTCTTTCTCTATTGCGAGTTCGTCAAGTTAGTCCGCGAGATCTTAGCGAGCTAGGGCGTAGATCGGTGGAAGGAAAAGACTTTGCGTGCACCCTAGTGTTCGAACCTTAAGGGTTTGCTGGAACCCCACATCCGATAATCCCACATCAAAACTTATGTTTTTATCATTTACCTACTCGAGGACGAGCAGGAATTAAGCTTGGGTATGCTTGATACGTCTCCAACGTATCTATAATTTTTTATTGTTCCATGCTATTATATTATCCATCTTGGATGTTTTATATGCATTTATATGCTATTTATATGATTTTTGGGACTAACCTATTAACCTAGAGCCCAATGCCAATTTCTGTTTTTTTTTCTTGTTTTTGAGTTTTACAGGAAAGGAATACCGAATGGAGTCGAATTGACGTGCCAATTTTTGATGATTTTTTATGGACCAAAAGAAGCCCCCCGGAGTAAGATAGTTGGGCCAGAAGAGTCCCGAGCCATCCATGATGGTGGAGGACGCGCCCTACCCCCCTGGGCGCGCCTCCCTACCTCATAGAGACCGACGCCAAAAATTCCTATAAATACAGAAACCCCCAAAAAACCTAGTTTGGGAGTTGCGCCGCCGCAAGCCTCTATAGCCACCAAAAACCAATCGGGACCCTGTTCCGGCACCCTGCCGGAGGGGGGAATCATCACCTGTGGCCATCTTCATCACCCGGCGCTCTCCATGACGACGAGGGAGTAGTTCGCCCTCGGGGTTGAGGGTATGTACCAGTAGCTATGTGTTTGATCTCTCTCTCTCTCCCGTGTTCTTGATATGGCACGATCTTGATGTACCTGAGGTTTGCTATTATAGTTGGCTCTTATGATGTTTCTCCCCCTCTATCTCTTTGTGATGAATTGAGTGTTCCCTTTGAAGTTATCTTATCAGATTGAGTCTTTAAGGATTTGAGAACACTTGATGTATGTATTGCATGTGCTTATCTATGGTGACAATGGGATATTCACGTGATTCACTTGATGTATGTTTTGGTGATCAACTTGCGAGTTCTGTGACCTTGTGAACTTATGCATAGGGGTTGGCACACGTTTTCATCTTCACTTTCCGATAGAAACTTTGGGGCACTCTTTAAAGTTCTTTGTGTTGGTTGAATAGATGAATCTGAGATTGTGTGATGCATTTCGTATAATCATACTCAGGGATACTTGAGGTGACATTGGAGTATCTAGGTGACATTAGGGTTTTGGTTGATTTGTGTATTAAGGTGTTATTTTACTATGAACTCTAGGGCTGTTTGTGACACTTATAGGAATCGCCCAATGGATTGATCGGAAATAATAACTTTGAGGAGGTTTCTGTTGGGGAACGTAGTAATTCCAAAATTTTCCTATGGACACGCAAGATCATGGTGATGCATAGCAATGAGAAGGGAGTGTTTTGTCCACGTACCCTCGTAGACCGAATGCGGAAGCGTTTGCACAGCGCGGTTGATGTAGTCATACGTCTTCACGATCCGACCGATCAAGTACCGAACGTATGGCACCTCCGAGTTCAGCACACGTTCAGCCTGATGACGTCCCTCAAACTCCGATCCAGCCGAGTGTTGAGGGAGAGTTTTGTTAGCACGACGGCATGGTGACGATGTTGATGTTCTACCGACGCAGGGCTTCGCCTAAGCACTGCTACAGTATTATCGTGGTGGACTATAGTGGAGGGGGGCACCGCACATGGCTAAAAGATCAACTTGATCAATTGTTGTGTCTATGGGGTGCCCTCCTGCCCCCGTATATAAAGGAGGAAGGGGGTGCGGCCGGCTAGGGTGAGGGCGCGCCAGGAGGAGTCCTACTCCCACCGGGAGTAGGACTCCCTCCCTGTCCTAGTTGGAATAGGATTCGGGAGAAGGAAAGAGAGAGGGGAAGAAGGAAAGAGGGGGATGACCCCCTTTGCCCTAAAACAATTCGGTTTGGGCATTGGGGAGGCGCGCCCCAGACTCCCCTTGCTTCCCTCTATTTCCACTAAGGCCCATGTAGGCCCATTAAGCCCCCGGGGTGTTCCGGTAACCTCCCGGTACTTCGGTAAAATCCCGATTTCACCCGGAACACTTTCTACATCCATACATAGGCTTCCAATGTATCAATATTCATGTCTCGACCATTTCGAGACTCCTCGTCATGTCCTTGATCACATCCGGGACTCCGAACAATCTTCGGTACATCAAAACATATAAACTCATAATATAACTGTCATCGTAACATTAAGGGTGCGGACCCTACGGGTTCGAGAACTATGTAGACATGACCGAGACACATCTCCGGTCAATAACCAATAGCAGAACCTGGATACTCATATTGGCTCCCACATATTCTATGATGATCTTTATCGGTCAAACCGCACAACAACATACATTGTTCCCTTTGTCATCGGTATGTTACTTGCCCGAGATTCGATCGTTGGTATCTCAATACCTACTTCAATCTCATTACCGGCAAGTCTCTTTACTCGTTCCGTAATACATTATCCCTCAACTAATTCATTAGTTGCAATGCTTGCAAGGCTTAAGTGATGTGCATTACCGAGAAGGCCCAGAGATACCTCTCCGACAATCGGAGTGACAAATCCTAATCTCGAAATATGCCAACCCAACAAGTACCTCTGGAGACACCTGTAGAGCACCTTTATAATCACCCAGTTATGTTGTGACGTTTGGTAGCACACAAAGTGTTCCTCCGGTAAATGGGGGTTGCATAATCTCATAGTTATAGGAACATGTATAAGTCATGAAGAAAGTAATAGCAACATACTAAACGATCGGGTGCTAAGCTAACGGAATGGGTCATGTCAATCACATCATTCTCCTAATGATGTGACCCCGTTAATCAAATGACAACTCATGTCTATGGTTAGGAAACATAACCATCTTTGATCAACGAGCTACTCAAGTAGAGGCATACTAGTGACAATTTGTTTGTCTATGTATTCACACATGTATTATGTTTCCGCTTAATACAATTCTAGCATGAATAATAAACATTTATCATGATATAAGGAAATAAATAATAACTTTATTATTGCCTCTAGGGCATATTTCCTTCAGTCTCCCCCTTGCACTAGGCTTAATAATCTAGTTCACATCGCCATGTGATTTAACATCAATAGTTCACATCACCATGTGATTAACACCCATAGTTCACATCGTCATGTGACCAACACCCAAAGGTTTACTAGAGTCAATAATCTAGTTCACATCGCTATGTGATTAATACCCAAAGAGTACTAAGGTGTGATCATGTTTTGCTTGTGAGGGAAGTTTAGTCAACGGGTCTGCCACATTCAGATCTGTATGTATTTTGCAATTTTCTATGTCAACAATGCTCTACACGGAGCTACCCTAGCTAATTGCTCCCACTTTCAATATGTATCCAGATTGAGACTTTGAGTCATCTGGATCAGTGTCAAAACTTGCATCGACGTAACCCTTTACGATGAACCTTTTGTCACCTCCATAATCGAGAAACATATCCTTATTCCACCAAGGATAATTTTGACCAATGTCGAGTGATCTACTCCTAGATCACTATTGTACTCCCTTGCCAAACTCAGGGCAGGGTATACAATAGGTCTGGTACACGGCATGACATACTTTATAGAACCTATGGCTGAGGCATAGGGACTGACTTTCATTCTCTCTCTATCTTCTGCCGTGGTCGGGTTTTGAGTCTTACTCAGTTTCACACCTTGTAACACAGGCAAGAACTCTTTCTTTGACTGTTCCATTTTGAACTACTTCAAAATCTTGTCAAGGTATGTACTCATTGAAAAACTTATCAAGCGTCTTGATCTATCTCTATAGATCTTGATGATCAATATGTAAGCAGTTTCACCGAGGTATTTCTTTGAAAAACTCCTTTCAAACACTCCTTTATGCTTTGCAGAATAATTCTACATTATCTCTGATCAACAATATGTCATTCACATATACTTATCAGAAACGCTATAGTGCTCACACTCACTTCCTTGTAAATATAGGCTTCACCGCAAGTCTGTAGAAAACTATATGCTCTGATCAACTTATCAAAGCGTATATTCCAACTCCGAGATGCTTGCACCAGTCCATAGATGGATCGCTGGAGCTTGCATATTTTGTTAGCACCTTTAGGATTGACAAAACTTTCTTGTTGCATCATATACAACTCTTCTTTAATAAATCCATTAAGGAATGTAGTTTTGTTTATCCATTTGCCAGATTTCATCAAATGTGGCAATTGCTAACATGATTCGGACAGACTTAAGCATCGCTACGGGTGAGAAGGTCTCATCGTAGGCAATCCCTTGAACTTGTCGAAAACCTTTTGCAACAAGTCGAGCTTTATAGACAGTAACATTACCGTCAGGATTAGTCTGCTTCTTGAAGATCCATTTATTCTCAATTGCTTTCCGATCATTGGGCAAGTCAACCAAAGTCAATAATTTGTTCTCATACATCGATCCCATCTCAGATTTCATGGCCTCAAGCCATTTTGTGGAACCTGGGCTCACCATCACTTCTTCATAGTTCGTAGGTTCATCATGATCTAGTAGCATGACTTCCAGAATAGTATTACCGTACCACTCTGGTGCCAATCTTACTCTGGTTGATCTACGAGGTTCAGTAGTAACTTGATCTGAAGTTCCATCATCATCATCATTAACTTCCTCACTAATTGGTGTAGGTGTCACAGAAACCAGTTTTTGTGATGAACTACTTTCCAATAGAGGGGCAGGTAAAGTTACCTCATCAAGTTCCACTTTCCCCACTCACTTCTTTCGAGAGAAACTCCTTCTATAGAAAGGATCCATTCTCAGCAATGAATATCTTGCCTCCGGATCTGTGATAGAAGGTGTACCCAACATTTTCTTTTGGGTATCCTATGAAGAAGCACTTCTCCGATTTGGGTTTGAGCTTATCAGGTTGAAACTTTTTCACATAAGCATTGCAACCTCAAACTTTAAGAAACGACAGCTTAGGTTTCTCGCGAAACCATAGTTCATACGGTGTCGTCTCAACGGATTTAGATGGTGCCCTATTTAACGTGAATGTAGCTGTCTCTAATGCATAACCCCAAAACGATAGTAAATTGGTAGGACACATCATAGATCACACCATATCTAATAAAGTACGGTTATGACGTTGGGAACACCATTACGCTATGGTGTTCCAGGTGGCGTGAGTAGTGAAACTATTTCACATTGTTTTAACTGAAGGCCAAACTCGTAACTCAAATATTTTACTTATGCCATCATATCGTAGAAACTTTTGTTTTTGTTACGATGATTCTCCACTTCACTCTGAAATTCTTTGAACTTTTCAAATGTTTCAGACTTGTGTTTCATCAAGTAGATATACTCATATCTGCTCAAATCATCTGTGAAGATTAGAAAATAACGATACCTGCCACGAGCCTCAATATTGATCGGACCACATACATCAGTATGTATGATTTCCCACAAATCTTTTGCTCGCTCCATTGTTCCGGAGAACGGAGTCTTAGTCATCTTGCCCATGAGGCATGGTTCGCAAGCATCAACTGATTCATAATCAAGTGATTCCAAAAGCCCATCAGCATGGATTTTCTTCATGTGCTTTACACCAATATGACGTAAACGACAGTGCCACAAATAAGTTGCACTATCATTTTTAACTTTGCATCTTTTGGCTTCAATATTATGAAAATGTGTATCACCACGATCGAGATCCAACAAACCATTTTCATTGGGTGTATGACCATAGAAGGTTTTATTCATGTAAACAGAACAACAATTATTCTCTAACTTACATGAATAACCGTATTGCAATAAACATGATCCAATCATATTCATGCTCAATGTAAATACTAAATAACATTTATTTTAGGTTTAACACTAATCCCGAATGTATAGGGAGTGTGCGATTTTGATCATATCAATCTTGGAACAATTTCCAATACACATCGTCACCTCACCCTTAACTAGTCTCTGTTCATTCTGCAACTCCTGTTTTGAGTTACTATTCTTAGCAACTGAACTAGTATCAAATACTGAGGGGTTGCTATAAACACTAGTAAAGTACACATCAATAATATGTATATCAAATATACCTATGTTCACTTTGGCATCCTTCTTATCCACCAATTACTTGGGTAGTTCCGCTTCTAGTGACCAGTTCCTTTGCAGTAGAAGCACTAAGTTTCAGGCTTAGGTCTAGACTTGGGTTTTTTCACTTGAGCAGCAACTTGCTTGCCGTTCTTCTTGAAGTTCCTCTTCTTCCCTTTGCCGTTTTCTTGAAACTAGTGGTCTCGTCAACCATAAACACTTGATGTTTTTCTTGATTTCTACCTTTGTCGATTTCAGCATCACGAAGAGCTTGGGAATTGTTTCCGTTATCCCTTGCATATGATAGTTCATCACGAAGTTCTACTAACTTGGTGATGGTGACTAGAGAATTCTGTCAATCACTATCTTATCTGGAAGATTAACTCCCACTTGATTCAAGCGATTGTAGTACCCAGGCAATCTGAGCACATGCTCACTGCTTGAGCTATTCTCCTCCATTTTTTAGCTATAGAACTTGTTGAAGACTTCATATCTCTCAACTCGGGTATTTGCTTGAAATATTAACTTCAACTCCTAAAACATCTCATATGGTCCAGACATTCAAAATGTCTTTGAAGTCCCGATTCTAAGCTGTTAAGCATGGTGCACTAAACTATCAAGTAGTCATCATGTTGAGCTAGCCAAACGTTCATAACGTCTGCATTTGTTCCTGCAATAGGTCTGTCACCTAGCGGTGCATCATGGACATAATTCTTATGTGCAACAATGAAGATAAACCTCAGATCACGAACCCAGTCCGCATCATTGCTACTATCATCTTTCAACTTAGTTTTCTCTAGGAACGTATGTAAAACATAGGGAAGCAACAACGCGAGCTATTGATCTACAACATAGATATGCTAATACTACCAGGACTAAGTTCATGATAAATTTAAGTTCAATTAATCATATTACTTAAGAACTCCCACTAAGAAAGACATCTCTCTAATTTTCTAAGTGATCACGTGATCCAAATCAACTAAACCATAACCGATCATCACGTGAAATGGAGTAGTTTTCAATGGTGAACATTACTATGTTGATCATATCTACTATAAGATTCACGCTCAACCTTTCGGTCTTAGTGTTCCGAGGCCATATCTGCATATGCTAGACTCGTCAAGTTTAACTTGAGTATTCTGCGTGTGCAAAACTGGATTGCACCCGTTGTAGATGGACGTAGAGCTTATCACACCCGATCATCACGTGGTGTCTCGGCACGATGAACTTTGGCAACGGTGCATACTCAGGGAGAACACTTTTTATCTTGAAATTTAGTGAGAGATCATCTTATAATGCTACCGTCAATCAAAGCAAGATAAGATGCATAAAAGATAAACATCACATGCAAACAAAATATATGTGACATGATATGGCCATCATCATCTTGTGCCTTTGATCTCCATCTCCAAAGCATCGTCAGTATTTCCATCATCACTGGCATGACACCATGATCTCCATCATCTTGATCTATATCAATGTGTCGTCACATGGTCATCTCGCCAACTATTGCTCTTGCAACTATTGCTATCGCATAGCGATAATGTAAAGCAATTATTTGGCGCTTGGATCTTATGCAATAAGTAGACAACCATAAGGCTTCTGCCAGTTGCCCATAACTTCGACAAAACATGATCATCTTATACAACAACTTATATGTCATCACGTCTTGACCATATCACATCACAACATGTCCTGCAAAAACAAGTTAGACGTCCTCTACTTTGTTGTTGCAAGTTTTACGTGGCTGCTACGGGCTGAGCAAGAACCGTTCTTACCTACGCATCAAAACCACAACGATAGTTTGTCAAGTTGGTGCTATTTTAACCTTCGCAAGGACCAGGCGTAGCCACACTCGGTTCAACTAAAGTTTGAGAAACTGACACCCGCTAGTCACCTGTGTGCATAGCACGGTGGTAAAACCAGTCTCGCGTAAGCGTACGCGTAATGTTGGTCCGGGGCGCTTCATCCAACAATACTGCCAAACCAAAGTGTGACATGCTGGTAAGCAGTATGAGTTATATCGCCCACAACTCAACTGTGTTCTACTCATGCATATTACATCAACGCATAAAACCTGGCTCTGATGCCACTGTTGGGGAACGTAGTAATTTCAAAATTTTCCTACGCACATGCAAGATCATGGTGATGCATAGCAACGAGAAGGGAGAGTGTTTTCCACGTACCCTCGTAGACCGAAGGCGGAAGCATTTGCACAACTCGGTTGATGTAGTCGTACGTCTTCACGATCTGACCGATCAAGTACCGAACATACGTCACCTGCGAGTTCAACACACATTCAGCCCGATGACGTCCCTCGAACTCCGATCCAGCTGAGTGTTGAGGGAGAGTTTCGTCAGCACGACGTCATGGTGACAATGTTGATGTTCTATCGACGCAGGGCTTCGCCTAAGCACTGCTATAGACTTATCGAGGTGGACTATAGTGGAGAGGGGCACCGCACACGGCTAAAAGATCAACTTGACAAATTGTTGTTTCTATGGGGTGCCCTCCTGCCCCCGTATATAAAGGAGCAAGGGGGGTGAGGTCGGCTAGGGAGAGGGAACGCCAGGAGGAGTCCTACTCCCACCGGGAGTAGGATTCCCCCCTTTCCTAGTTGGAATAGGATTCGAGAGAAGGAAAGAGAGAGGGGGAGAAGGAAAGAGGGGGCCGACCCCCTTTACCCTAAACCAATTCATTTTGGACCTTGGGGGGGCACGCCCCACACTCCCCTTCCTTCCCTCTATTTCCACTAAGGCCCATGTAGGCCCATTAAGCCCACGGGGGGTTCCGGTAACTTCCCGGTACTCCGGTAAAATCCCGATTTCACCCGGAACACTTCCGACATCCAAACATAGGCTTCCAATATATCAATCTTCATGTCTCGACCATTTCGAGACTCCTCATCATGTCCTTGATCACATCCGGGACTCTGAACAATCTTCGGTACATCAAAACATATAAACTCATAATATAACTGTCACCGTAACGTTAAGCGTGCGGACCCTACGGGTTCGAGAACTATGTAGACATGACCGATACATGTCTCTGGTCAATAACCAATAGCGGAACCTGGATGCTCATATTGGCTCCCACATATTCTACGAAGATCTTTATCGGTCAAACCGCACAACAACATACGTTGTTCCCTTTGTCATCGGTATGTTACTTGCCCGAGATTCGATCGTCGGTATCTCAATACCTAGTTCAATCTTGTTACCGGCAAGTCTCTTTACTCATTCCGTAATACATTATCCCTCAACTAATTCATTAGTTGCAATGCTTAGAAGGCTTAAGTGATGTGCATTACCGAGAAGGCCCAGAGATACCTCTCCGACAATCGGAGTGACAAATCCTAATCTCGAAATATGCCAACCCAACAAGTACCTTTGGAGACACCTGTAGAGCACCTTTATAATCACCCAGTTACGTTGTGACGTTTGGTAGCACACAAAGTGTTCCTCCGGTAAATGGGGGTTGCATAATCTCATAGTCGTTGGAACATGTATAAGTCATGAAGAAAGCAATAGCAACATAGTAAACGATCGGGTGCTAAGCTAACGGAATGGGTCATGTCAATCACATCATTCTCCTAATGATGTGACCCTATTAATCAAATGACAACTCATGTCTATGGTTAGGAAACATAACCATCTTTGATCAACGAGCTAGTCAAGTAGAGGCATACTAGTGACAATTTGTTTGTCTATGTATTCACACATGTATTATGTTTCGAGTTAATACAATTCTAGCATGAATAATAAACATTTATCATTATATAAGGAAATAAATAATAACTTTATTATTGCCTCTAGGGCATATTTCCTTCAGTTTCGTACCCTACAATAATCTCTTCATTTGTTCTTTGCTATTAGTGACTTTGGAGTGACTCTTTGTTGCATGTTGAGGGATTGTTATATGATTAGTTATGTTATCCTTGTTGAGAGAACTTGCACTAGTGAAAGTATGAAGCCTAGGCCTTGTCTCAATGCATTGCAATACCGTTTGTGGTCACTTTTATCATTAGTTACCTTGCTGTTTTTTTATATTTTCAGATTACAAAAACCTATATCTACCATCCATATTGCACTTGTATCACAATCTCTTCGCCGAACTAGTGCACCTATACAATTTACCATTGTATTGGGTGTGTTGGGGACACAAGAGACTATTTGTTATTTGGTTGCAGGGTTGTTTGAGATAGATCATCTTCATCCTACGCCTCCCACGGATTGATAAACCTTAGGTCATCCACTTGAGGGAAATTTTCTACTATCCTACAAACCTCTGCACTTGGAGGCCCAACAATGTCTACAAGAAGATGGTTGTGTAGTAGACATCAACTACCTACGTGGGGGCTGAAGCCGACGACTAGCCAACTCTCAAATACCATAAACGGCCGCATAGGCGGAAAGGATTTCAAAGTAAAACAAGCAACACATTACATATAAACCTTGTTTTATAATACAAAGTACGGGCATTACATGTACATTCATTCGAAAATAGTGTCCTTCGAACACTGGCCCTCTACAATGCGGGAACCCTCCAAGACTTCATCGAAATACCACTCTAGCATGCGGTGCTCTTTGCCCGCGGGCGGTCCCTCGGTTGCCGGCTTGACGACGTTCATCTTCTCCCCCTGCACCTTGACACGAGTGAAGGCCATCCAGGCACCTTTGATAGAGGTCAACCGCTTTATGGCATCAAGCTGTGGGCAGGCGCTGACGAGCCGCTTCACGATCCCGAAGTCACTTCCAGGTATGGGTTCGGCTAGCCAAAGTCATACTATAACATCCTTCATGGCCAGTTCGGCCACCCTATGCAGCTCGGTCAGCTGCTTCAGCTGATCGCTGAAGGACACTGGATGCTCTAGTGCAAGGTATGCGACCAGAACAACTTCTTCATTGAACTCCCCTCTTCGGCTTGGAAGATCTCCGCAACATCGGCAATACTCCGGGGTAGATCCACAAACGCCCCTAGAGAACTCCGAACGCGGGTCAGTAATATGTACCTCCTCATTAAAAATTTGCTTTGCATGTTAAAGGCCTTACCCGTCATGATCTTCTTTGCTTCTTGGATCTCCTGGTAGGCGCCTTGGGCTTCAATCCGGGCTGCCTTGACGCTTTGGAGGGCCTCAACAAATTTGGAATCTCGATCCGAAAGCTTGAGCTCTATGGACTCAGATTTTCTTATGGCATCCTTGAGCTCTTGCTGGACTTCCTCCACTCATGACTCATGCGTTCGGCGGGCGGCTCATTCCTCCTCCAACTCCTTCTTGGCCTTGGCTAGCGCGTTCTTGAGGGTCTCGACCTCGGATACGTCAGCTGTGAGCATGATTATAAAACTCAGCAAGATAACACAACAACAAGTAAATATCATGTTAGATGCGAATAGTTATCGCATACCTTGCTTCTCCTCCAACCATTTGTTGGAGAGGATAAGCTCTTCATCGGCCCGCTTCAGCCGCCACTTTAGTTCGGACAATTCATGCGCATGGGCGGTTGCCGCTAACTTTGAAGGCTGTTTGTTTAAATAGACATGTATGTTAATCTCCTGCGAAGGCTATTTGATCCTTTGTTTGGCCTTTCTTAAAAGAAAGCCAAACAGAGTCTCACGGGCTACTGACTATACATAGGCATTCTTTTTATACTTAAATCACATACCTCAAAGCCTGTCAGAAGGCTAGTATAGGCCTCGTTCAATCCGCTTTTAGCGAACCGAACCTTTCAACCACAGTACCCATAAGGGCACGATGTTCCTCAACAATGGAGGCGCTCTGAAGTGCTTCCATCAGAGTGTCCTGCGCCTCTGGGTTGATAGAGGTTGTCGGTGGAGTCGACGCACCCCCTTCTTTCGAAGGAGGCTGCTCGCCTGATTCCAGAGCCGTATCGGCCTCCGGAATGATATTCGGTTGGGGGCTGAATTGGGCATGGCCCCCGTCGCCGGCCTCCATGGAGGTTGGTTCCCCATGTTTTCGGCAGTAGAGGTATTACCCTCTGGTGCCACCTTGAGGGCTTCTCATACCTCTCCATGGCCTGGAAAGGCCCCTCGGGACAACACCTCGGTGTTGTCCGTAGAGTAGGTGGGGACACCGGCGGAGGCGACTCACTCTCCATCATGTGTAAGCCCAACGAAATCCAGAGGACGATGATTGCCGGGGGAGATCGCGGGCCGGACTACAATACATGCATTATACTTAAATACTTACGATTCGGTTGAAGGCTTCGGCATGAGGTTCCGTTTGGGGACGGCTTCGGCATCCGATTACGAATCGTCTGAAAGGGAGAGTTTCCCCTTCTTGGATGCTTCCGCCTCTAGATTAGCGGAAGCTCCCCTTTTATTCTTTCGCCCCTTGGTGGGAGAATTTTGTTCCTCTACTTCCTCCTCGTCTTCATCATGGGAGGAGAGAGCTCCGGTATCTTCGGATGATATGTCTGAAGTACCTTTGCGGCAAAGGCCACTTTGGGCCTCCTTGCTCTTCTTGGCCTTCTTTTCCGGCGCCTGGTATGGCACTTGAACCAGCATCTTCGTCAGAAGAGGAATAGCTGGGTCTTTGGGCAGGGAGCCAGACACTTGATCCGCCATGCCTTCTTCGTCCAGCCCTGGGGGACAAGGGGACGGTTTAAACTTACTCTTTAGAACCACAAATCAAAGATATGCTTAGAAATCTGAAAAACTTACTAGAGTTGCAGGATGAGCGTAGTCGTGGCCGAGGCCTTCGGTCGTTCGCAGACACGTCTTTTGGGTCTTAAAAAGCAGCTTCCATATATCTTCGTGCTCCGTGCCAAAGAACCACTGCAAGGTCTGGTGACTTGCCGGATCAAACTCCCACATATGGAGAGTATGGCGTTGGCAGGGGAGAGTCCAGCGAAACAACATCACCTGGATTATGCTGGCAAGGCTGGTGCTCGTCTCCACCATCCTCTTAATGCGCTTTTGCAGCGTCATCACCTCATCGGATGATGCCCAATCTAGGCCCTTCTTGAGCCATGATGTGAGCCACATTGGCGGACCGGTTTTGAACTCATGAGTGGCGGCCCATGTGGTGTCATGAGGTTCCGTAACATAGAACCACTCCTGTTGCCACCCTTTCATGATCTCTATGAAGGTCCCCTTAGGCCATGTGACGTAAGGAAGCTTGCTCACCATGGTGTTGCCACACTTCGCGTGTTGACCCTCCACCACCTTCGGCTTCACGTTGAAGACCTTGAGCCATAGGCTGAAGTGGGGGGGGGGGGTGCGGAAGGAATGCCTCGCACACGATGATAAATGCCGAGATGTTGAGAATTAAATTTGGGGCTAGATCATGGAAATCTAGCCCGTAATATTACATGAGTCCGCAGACGAAAGGGTGGAGAGGAAACCCTAGCCTGCAAAGGAAGTAGGGAACGAATACTACCCTCTCACTGGGCTCTGGTGTGGGAATGATCTGCTTTTTGGCAGGGAGCCAATGGGCGATTTCCTTGGCTAAATACCCTGCCTCTCAGAGTTCTTTGATGTGCTCCTCCGTGACGGAGGAGGCCATCTGATACGTCTCCAACGTATCTATAATTTTTTATTGTTCCATGCTATTATATTATTTGTTTTGGATGTTTAATGGGCTTTAATTTACCTTTTTATATTATTTTTGGGACTAACCTACTAACCAAAGGCCCAGTGCAAATTGTTATTTTTTGCCTATTTCAGTTTTTTGCATAGAAGGAATATCAAACGGAATCCAAACAGAATTAAACCTTCGGGAGAGTTATTTTTGGAACAAACATGATCTAGGAGACTTGGAGTGGCCGTCAAGAAAGAAGCGAGGAGGCCACGAAGCATGGGGTGCGCCCCCACCCTCGTGGGCCCCTCGCAGCTCCACCGACATACTTCGTCCTCCTATATATATCCATATAGCCCGAAAACATCCAGGAGCACCACGAAACCCTATTTCCACCGCCGCAACCTTCTGTACACATGAGATCCCATCTTGGGGCCTTTTCTGGCTCTCTGTCGGAGGGGGAATCGATCACAGAGGGCTTCTACTTCAACACCATAGCCTCTCCGATGATGTGTGAGTAGTTTACCACAGACCCTTGGTTCCATAGTTATTAGCTAGATGACTTCTTCTCTCTCTTTGGATCTCAATACAAATTTCTCCTCGATTCTCTTGGAGATCTATTCAATGTAATTCTTTTTGCGGTGTGTTTGTCAAGATCCGATGAATTGTGGGTTTATGATCAAGATTATCTATGAACAATATTTGATTTTTCTCTAAAATCTTTTATGCATGATTTAAATATCTTTGCAAGTCTCTTCGAATTATCAGTTTGGTTTGGCCTACTAGATTGATCGTTCTTGCAATGGGAGAAGTGCTTAGCTTTGGGTTCAATCTTGCTGTGTCCTTTCCTAGTGGCAGTAGGGGCAGCAAGGCACATATTGTATTGTTGCCATCGAGGATAAAAAGATGGGGTTTATATCATATTGCTTGAGTTTATCCCTCTACATCATGTCATCTTGCCTAATGCGTTACTCTGTTCTTATGAACTTAATACTCTAGATGCATGCTGGATAGCAGTCGATGTGTGGAGTGATAGTAGTAGATGCAGAATCGTTTCGGTCTACTTGTCATGGACCTGATGCCTATATACATGATCATGCCTAGATATTCTCATAACTTTTCGCTTTTCTATCAATTTCTCGATTGTAATTTGTTCACCCCCCGTAGAAATTGCTATCTTGAGAGAAGCCACTAGTGAAACATATGGCCCCCGGGTCTATCTTCCATCATATTATTTTCCTATTAATGTTCTATTTATATTTTGCAATCTTTATTTTAAAATCTATACAATAAAAATACCAAAAATATTTATCTTATTATCTCTATCAGATCTCACTCTCGTAAGTGACCGTGAAGGGATTGACAACCACTTTATCGCATTGGTTGTGAGGTCCTTGTTTGTTTATGCAGGTACTAGGTGACTTGTGTGCTATCGCCTAATGGATTGATACCTTGGTTCTCAAAACTGAGGGAAATACTTACGCCACTGTGCTGCATCACCCTTTCCTCTTCAAGGGGAAACTAACGCATGCTCAAGAGGTAGCAAGAAGGATTTCTGGCGCCGTTGCCAGGGAGGTTGCATCAAGTCAAGACATACCAAGTACCCATCACAAACTCTTATCCCTCGCATTACATTATTTGCCATTTTCCTCTCGTTTTCCTCTCCCCCACTTCACCCTTGCCATTTTATTCGCCCTCTTTTTCGCTCGGCGCTTTTTCGTTCGTATATTATTACTTGCTTCTTGTGTATCCGTGTGTTAGAGTGTTGGTTTTGCTATTATGGCTAGCCCTTCTATCATTGTTAGTAGTCCCAATCATGAAGTTCTTAATTTTAAACAAAAGGAGGGAGAAAATCTAAAAGATGCTTGGTATAGAATTTGCAATGCTCAGAATAGATCCACTAGGAAGTAATCCACTTCCGTTCTTCTTCGCAATTTTTATGTAGGCATCACCCCTTGGAATGGGTATATTCCTGATACCATTACCGGAGGGAATTTCGTGGGTAGCCATACTTTTGATTCTTATAATGCTATGATAGATTTGTTTGGCTCACCACCTCTCTTGGTTAATGGAACTATTTTAACTTTGGAACATGTGATGCAAAGGTTTGAAATTATTGAAAATAAAGTTGCCATAGTAGAGTTGATTGAGAATTTGGATAAAAAGATCCACAACCAGATTACCCAATATGGATCTAAGGTAGGAGTTACTCTGAATTTTTTTAAAGAAAAAGAACCCATAGTCAATGAAAAAATATATCAAAATTCCACAAGAATTGATAAACTTGAGGATATTATTACCAACTTAGGGTGTGCCTTTTCCTCCGTGAAAAGCACTCCAAATCCTCCAGTTACTAGAGTTGCCAATTTTATGTATGTGCCTAAAATTAAAAAGGGTGAATCTTCTAGTAAGGAAAATGCGGATCTTAAAGCAATAAGTGTTCACCCCAACTTTTTGACTATCACTAAGGAACCTTGTGCTACGAAGGATTTTCTTGATTTCTTGCCTAGGAGTTTGATCATTAATAAAAATAAGGAAACTCATAAGGGTTATGTGTTATATTGAAGAATTGCATACCAAAGATGACAATACCTAGATCTATTCTTGTTTTTATGCATAGCTAGGGGCGTTAAACGATAGCGCTTGTTGGGAGGCAACCCAATTTTATTTTTGTTTCTTGATTTTTGGTTATGTTTAGTAATAAATAATTCATATAGCTTCTGTTTAGATGTGGTTTTATGCTTTTAATTCGTGTTTGTGCCAAGTAGAACCTTTGGGCAGACATGGGGGAAGTTTATGTGATCTTGCTGTAAAAAATAGAAACTTTAGCGCTCACAAGATTTGCTGCCATTTTTTTACTGGAGAGTGCAATTAGGTTGATTCTTTTTGAAGATGCTTAATAGAAAAATTCCTCAAGTCCACCAATTTATTTAAGAATTTGTGGGGTTACATAAGTTTTCGAAACCTACAGATTAATACAGACTGTTCTGTTTTTGACAGATTCTGTTTTTCGTGTGTTGTTTGCTTATTTTGATGAATCTATGGCTAGTATCAGGGGGTATGAACCATAGAGAAGTTGGAATACAGTAGGTTTAACACCAATATAAATAAATAATGAGTTCATTACAGTACCTTGAAGTGGTGGTTTGTTTTCTTATACTAACAGAGCTCATGAGATTTTCTGTTGAAGTTTTGTGTTGTGAAGTTTTCAAGTTTTGGGTAAAGATTTGATGGATTTTGGAACAAGGAGTGGCAAGAGCCTAAGCTTGGGGATGCGCAAGGCACCCCAAGGTAAAATTCAAGGACAACCAAAAGCCTAAGCTTGCAGATGCCCCGGAAGGCATCCCCTCTTTCGTCTTTGTCCATCGGTAACTTTACTTGAGGCTATATTTTTATTCACCACATGATATGCGTTTTGCTTGGACCGTCTTGTATGATTTGAGTCTTTGCTTTTTAGTTTACCACAATCATCCTTTATGTACACACCTTTTTGGAGAGACACACATGAATCGGAATTTATTAGAATACTCTATGTGCTTCACTTATATCTTTTGAGCTAGATAATTTTCATCTAGTGCTTCACTTATATCTTTTTAGAGCATGGTGGTGGTTTTATTTTATATAAATTATTGATCTCTCATGTTTCACTTATATTATTTTGAGAGTCCTTTATAACAGCATGGTAATTTTCTTTGGTTATAAAATTAGTCCTAATATGATAGTTATCCAGGATGGGTATAATAAAAACTATCATAAAAAGTGCATTGAATACTATGAGAAGTTTGATACTTGATGATTGTTTTGAGATATGAAGATGGTGATATTAGAGTCATGCTAGTTGATTACTTGTGAATTTGAGAAATACCTGTGTTAAAGTTTGTGATTCCCGTAGCATGCACGTATGGTGAACCGTTATGTGATGAAGTCGGAGCATGATTTATTTATTGACTGTCTTGCTTATGAGTGGCGGTCGGGGACGAGGGATGGTCTTTTCCTACAAATCTACCCCCCTAGGAGCATGCACGTAGTACTTTGTTTCTGTAACTAATAGATTTTTGCAATAGGTATGTGAGTTCTTTATGACTAATGTTGAGTCCATGGAATATACGCACTCTCACCCTGTCACCATCCGTAGCCTCTCTAGTACCGCGCAACGTTCGCCGGTACCATAAACCCACCATATACTTTCCTCAAAACAGCCACCATACCTACCAATTATGGAATTTCCATAGCCATTGTGAGATATATTGCCATGCAACCTACCACCATTCCATTTATTATGACACGCTTCATCATTGTCATATTGCTTTGCATGATCATCTAGTTGACATCGTATTTGTGGCAAAGCCACCTTCATAATTCTTTCATACATGTCCCTCATGAGTCATTGGACATCCTGGTACACCGCCGGAGGCATTCACATAGAGTCATATGTTGTTCTAAGTATCAAGTTGTAATTCTTGAGTTGTAAGTAAATAAAAGTGTGATGATCATCATTATTAGAGCATTGTCCCAAGTGAGGAAAGGATGATGGAGACTATGATTCCCCCACAAGTTAGGATGAGACTCCAGCCAAAAAAAGAGGCCATAAAAAAGAGAAAAATGCCCAAATAAAAAATGAGAGAAAAAGAGAGAAGGGACAATGTTATTATCCTTTTACCACACTTGTGCTTCAAAGTAGCACCATGATCTTCATGATAGAGAGTCTCCTATGTTGTCACTTTCATATAATAGTGGGAATTTCACATTATATAACTTGGCTAGTATATTCCAATGACAGGCTTCCTCAAAATGCCCTAGGTCTTCGTGAGCAAGCGAATTGGATGCACACCCACTTAGTTTCTTTTGATGAGCTTTCATACACTTATAGCTCTAGTGCATCTGTTGCATAGCAATCCCTACTCACTCACATTGATATCTATTCATGGGCATCCCCATAGCCTGTTGATATGGCTAGTTGATGTGAGACTATCTTCTCCTTTGTCCTCTCCACAATCACCATTCTATTCCACCTATGGTGCTATATCCATGCATCACGCTCATATATTGCGTGAAGATTGAAAAAGTTTCAAAACATCAAAAGTATGAAACAATTGCTTGGCTTGTCATTGGGGTTGTGCATGATTTAAATATTTTGTGTGGTGAAGATGGAGCATAGCCAGAGTATATGATTTTGTAGGGATAACTTTCTTTGGCCATGTTATTTTGAGAAGACATGATTGCTTTATTAGTATGCTTGAAGTATTATTGTTTTTATGTCAACATTAAACTTTTGTCTTGAATCTTTCGGATCTGAACATTCATGCCACAATAAAGAAAATTACATTGAAAATTATGCTAGGTAGCATTCCACATCAAAAATCTGTTTTTATCATTTACCTACAAGAGGACGAGTAGGAATTAAGCTTGGGGATGCTTGATATGTCTACAACGTATCTATAATTTTTGATTGTTCGATGCTATTATATTATCTGTTTTGGATGTTTAATGGGCTTTAATTTGCATTTTTATATTATTTTTGGGACTAAGCTAGTAACCAAAGGCCCAGTGCAAATTGCTATTTTTTTGCCTATTTCAGTGTTACGCAGAAAAGGAATATCAAACGGAATCCTATCGGAATGAAACCTCCGGGAGAGTAATTTTTGGAACAAACATGATCTAGGAGAATTGGAGTGTCCGTCAAGAAAGAAATGAGGAGGCCACGAGGCAGGGGGCGCGGCCCCCACCCTCATGGGCCCCTTGCAGCTCCACCGACGTACTTGTTCCTCCTATATATACCCATATACCCAGAAAACATCTAGGAGCACCACGAAACCCTATTTCCACCGCCGCAACCTTCTGTACCCGTGAGATCCCATCTTGGGACCTTTTCCGGTGCTCTGCCAGAGGGGGAATCGATCACGGAGGGCATCTACATCAACAACATAGCCTCTCCGATGATGTGTGACTAGTTTACCATAGACCTTCGGGTCCATAGTTATTAGCAAGATGGCGTCTTCTCTTTCTTTGGATCTCAATAAAAAGTTCTCCACGATTCTCTTGGAGATCTATACTATGTAATTCATTTTACGGTGTGCTTGTCGAGATCCGATGAATTGTGGGTTTATGATCAAGATTATCTATGAACAATATTTGATTTTTCTCTGAAATCTTTTATGCATGATTTAAATATCTTTGCAAGTCTCTTTGAATTATTAGTTTGCTTTGGCCTACTAGATTGATCGTTCTAGCAATGGGAGAAGTGCTTAGCTTTGGGTTCAATCTTGTGGTGTCCTTTCCCAGTGACAACAGGGGCAGCAAGGCACATATTGTATTGTTTCCATAGAGGATAAAAAGATGGGGTTTATATCATATTGCTTGAGTTTATCACTCTACATCATGTCATCTTGCCTAATGCGTTACCCTGTTCTTATAAACTTAATACTCTAGATGCATGCTAGATAGCGGTCGATGTGTGGAGTAATAGTAGTAGATGCAGAATCATTTCGGTCTACTTGTCGTGGACGTGATGCCTATATACATGATCATGCCTAGATATTCTCATAACTATTCACTTTTCTATCAATTGCTTGACAGTAATTTGTTCACCCACCATAGAAATTGCTATCTTGAGAGAAGCAACTAGTGAAACCTATGGCCCCTGGGTCTATCTTCCATCATATTATTTTCCTATTAATTTGCTATTTCTATTTTGCAATATTTATCTTCGAATCTATACAATAAAAATACTAAAAATATTTATCCTATTATCTCTAACAGATCTCACTCTCGTAAGTGACCGTGAAGGGATTGACAACCCCTTTATCACGTTGGTCGCGAGTTTCTTGTTTGTTTGTGCAGGTACTAGGTGACTTGTGTGCTATCTCCTACTAGATTGATACCTTGGTTCTCAAAACTGAGGGAAATACTTACGCTACTGTGCTGCATCACCCTTTCCTTTTCATGGGAAAACCAACGCATGCTCAAGAGGTAGCACCATCCACTTGCCCCGTGCTCCAGATCCGGACATGGTTGGAGCATTTGCTGGGGACAGAAAGGGTTGAAGCTTGGGTGCTAGAGCTCGAGACCAGATGGGTCGAGGAGGAAGAAGGGGTGGGGAAAAAAGGTGGATCTTTATCTTCTTATAAAGGCAGTGAATGTCGAACGTCCCCCCATGAAGCCTTAAAACTCGCTTATTCCTGAGGAGTCGTGCGAGTGGCACGCTTGGATTACCTAAATCCATATTGATGAGAATCCCGTAATAAGGGGACATGGTCTCTGCCTTCACAACACATGTGAATGAATACCACGTCTCGAAACGCGAAGCGGGAGGCTGGAAAATGGTTCGAAATAATAATAAGACCGGAACACAATACCTTGTCAAAAAAGTTGTTAGAAGACATAACCTATTTTTGTTTAAAGTGTTTTGCCCTCGTGGCCCAGGGTTGTAACTATTGTACAGAGCCGGATATAGTTCTTTTGATCAACTACTTTGGAGTATTCGGAGGAGGAACCCTCCTTGCAATGCCGAAGACAATCTGCGCGCCAGACACATCATCATTCAAGCCTTGTTCAGGGGCTACTGAGGGAGTCCTAGATTAGGGGGGTCCCCGGGCATCCGGGCTATGTGACGTGGGCCGGACTGGTGGGCCGTGAAGACACAAGATAGAAGTGTGATACCCCGGCTCAGAGAAAACCGGAACGACCCGTATTCCAGCCCAGAGATCGAGGTGAAGTCTTCTGGAATACGGCACTGCTTAGTATAGAACAAACCGTCTCTCTATTACAACACAAACATGAATACAAGTGTTCCGATATTACAATGAATAACATTGGCACAACGACATTACGCCAACCACGGTTGCTTTATACAAGCAGCATAACAACTCGATGCGGCGGAACAACTACTGGCAGCGGAACAACGAACGGCGATGATGGATTCCAATCTGCAGGGACTCTGGCTGGAACGTTTATCCTAGCTCGCGAACACGGGAACAACACCAAAGAAGCAAGCAATCTAGGCACGACCTACAAACTGGCATGACACCCCAGGTCAGTACATTGAATGTACTTGCAAGCTCACAATAACCAGAAGCATTCAAGACAAACAACAGCATGGCAATTACAGGTTAAGAAGGAATTATCATCAGATCATCCGAATAACATGGCCTGAACAACATGAACATAATATCGCTAGAACAATATGATCATGGCATGAACATATAAATCTGATTATACTAGCATGCAACATGATGACACTATATGCACCATTTATTCTGCTCGGGTTACCTCGTAACCATCACATGCATCACTTACCAACTTCGGACATTACATGATTATCTCAGGATCAAATCAATCTTGGTATAAACAATACCGTAGTAATCATCAAATGACCACAAGGAGCTTGATCTTTACCCATGATTCTCGCACAACATCACAAATATCCAACAACTCTGTATCCTCGATACCACGGTGATCATTCCGGCGATCACAACCATGACCAACACTTGGTCTCAAACAGTGATCCTTCCGGCGATCACAACCAACTTATCTCATCCTCGAACCAGGGTTGTTATTAAACACGTTATTATTATTACTGTTGACTCACAGTGTGACCGACACGAATTGGGCCCTTATGTGCGGGCGCGGCTATCGATAGATTTAATATACACTCTGCAGAGGTTAGTACACTGTACCCACACTACGGAACCCATGGACTCGAACTCCCATTCAGGTGGACCAACGACGTTCCGACAAAACCGATCTATTGTCATGACACTCTCCCGGCCACTCCGACCCACTCCCAACTGGGCTAGTCCTGGGTGGCCCCATATCTACCAAAGACACAACGACCACCGTCCTGGCCAAAACGTCCCTCACGGGGACCATCCCTCATGGGGACCGGATCCATAATAACAACAACGGGCACACAAGGTTATGTCTGCTTACCGGGCCAGGGTACTGCACGCCCATAACCTTCCCTAGTTGGAGGCACCGGTGAGAGGCACGACAATAGACCTAGTTAGGACCTTCCCATAAAGGTAAGCGTGGTTGCACTAGTCAGTTCGATATGGTGGCACCATGACTCAGCCAACAGTTGTTCAAGTTCAATTTAATCCAGTTAAACTTGAATGCAAATATGCTGAGCCATGATAAATAACATGATACAATTACAATGTATGAGCATGATATCAACATAAGCACGGGTGCAACATAACTAGCCACCATATCAACAATGAATCGTCTCCAATTGAGCATGTCATAATGAAGAGCATGAATATTACAAGTACAACACTACTCATAGCATAACATGACCACTAGCATCACCAATAAACATCATGCAAGAACATATCAACAATGCCATCATGCAAGCATTTAACCAACTGAACGCAATGGAAAATGCATAACAACGGTACCCGGGAGAGACGGTAGTCATGCACTGAAGACCATTACCAACATCAACATATACTACTAGCACGCATAAGCATATGAAAAGAATACTAGCAACTAGCAGGGCATGCCAACTAGGTGCATAACAACATAGCAAGAAAGTAAGCATGAATCCATAAGCATTATCGAAACAACTATAACCATAATTTAAGCAAGCAAACATTTAATAAATATGCAAGTTGAAAACCATGGCCACTGTATGAGTATCATGCACATGGGTATTCTGGCTTGCCTGGGGTGACGGAGACTCCAGGAAGAAGTGCGGTGAAGCCGCGGAACAAAACGCCGGACGGTTCTCTCTCAGAGGGGGCAGATTAGAGGCAAGGGGAAAATGGTCATTTTCACTATGAGAACTCCTAGTGAAAATGTTACCAAAAGATAAGGCTCGACGATACAAAGAAGTGAGCGTTGGTTTCACCTCAATCGGAGTTACGGTTGAAAAGTTGTGAAGGTTGGAAGAACAAGGACTAATATGTGAAATTTTTTATCACCAACGGGTCCCTGAGTGGATAAGGCATAAACAGATTTGAGAAAATACACTTTCTGACTTAGAAAACGTACTTTAGGCCGGAGTAGAAATAGAATACACTTTCAGAAAAGAGGGGACGTACTCTGGGAAAGCCGTCTCCACTTTCCACGTGGGATGAGGTGCCTGGGCCACTGGCGCATGGGGCCCAGGGGCAAGGGTAGGGGCCAGCGCTCGTGTCTTCATCCTCGTCGTGCCTCTGTTCCCTCGTGGAACATAGCGGAGGCGGGGGAGGGAAGCGGCAATGGGGCCGGCCAGCTCCGGTGGCCTCCGGCCAAACCGAGCGCACCAGCGGGCTCGCGAGGATGCAGCACCTCCGTTCAGAGGAGAAGCGGCTCCCGGGGAGGCGCGTGGAGGAGGGGAGGTCACGGCGACGGGAGGTGCCAGGAGCTTCGGGCGACGGCGGCTCTCGGCGATGCGGGCTCTCCAGCGACGAACGGAGGAGATGAGGAGGCTGGTAGGGGTGTGGGGAGTGTCGTGGGGGAGACGATAGAGAGGAAGGAGCTCCGGATGGCTCGGTCGAGGTGGTGGCCGAGAGCAACGATGACGGCCAAGCTCTGGGAGGCATAGCCAGAGGGACTCCGGCGATGAACTAGTGGGGTGGGGAGGCTCAGTGGGACGAGGGGGAGTCGGTGGACAAGGTAGTAGAAGGAGAGGAGGCTCGGGTTGGTCGGAACCAAGCCAAGGCCGAGGCGGTCATGGTGGATGACGCCGAACGACGGCGAGATGAGGCGATTCCAGAGAGCAAATGAGGCGACGGAGAGATGGGTGAGCTGTGGGAGGGCTCGGGGCACGCTTATATAGCCGAGGGGAGGGCTTTGGAGCTCACAAGCCAAGTTGACCAGTTCTCTAATGGAGGTCAGGGGCACGGGCACGGAATTTGCGACGCATTGATGGCGTACCAAGACGAGGCACCGATGCAGGGCGACGTAGTCGAGCACGGGCAAGCTCCTAGACAAGGTTTGAGGTCGAGAAGAGGAGGGAGGAGACGAGCATAGTGGCTGGAACAAGCCAGAGCACGCCTGCAGCCATGACGCAACCGTGATCACCACGCGCACTGGCGCAAGCGGCGCTCTTTGGCGTGTCCAACCATGTCCAGTGGATGGACCTTGGTGCCCTCAGTCAAAATGAGGAAATAAATCGGTCCAGGGGCAAAGATGAGATTTGCACATAGCTCCAAAAGTAAATCAGTAAGAAGGTGTTTGTAACTCTCTATGGTTAAACTAGCTTGGTAACCTGGTAAAGAGTTTGTCTGATGATGATCACATACTAAGCTGATGCTGATCACCAAAAATCAGACTAAGTGGAGGAGTTGAGATGAGGGTTGCAGTAGAAAGTGCAATACTGGCCAGAATGAGGGATTTAGATGATACACGCACATACATGATCCCTGTGAGCTGAAATTTGGCAGATAGGGGTTATATGATGATATGAAGCTGCTATAAAAATTTCATGCCATTTGGAAATACCAAAGTGGCACTTGCTTCAAAAAGCTTCATTCTGGACAAAAACTTGGAAAAATTACACAGGGCAATTGGATTAACCAATTGAGGTAAAACTTGGTGGGGGGAGTTGATATGGATAGAAGCATGTCCTAATAAAGTTTTAGCTCAATTGAAGCAATATAAAAGATAGTTGCTTCACAAGCTGAAAATCTGACCAGAAACTGAGATTTGGAGATGGGCTCACATAGATGAGTTACATGAGCTCATATTTGTTGGAGAGTCATTATTTGATCATATGAAGGGCCTTGCAAAATTACAACTCATTTGGATACGTCTAGCTTGTACTTCCTTCACAATCACTTCCCTCAAACAGGAACTTTGAAAAATTGCTTAGGAACATTTACTAGGCAAGTTGAGTTGAATTCTGGCACAGGTCAATTATTTGATAGGAAAAAATGTCCAAGAATTTGGAGTCAAATGGGCAAACATAAATAGCACTTGCTTTGCAAAGTGCCATTTAGGACAAAATAGGAAAAGAATTATTGGAGGATTATTTCTGAACATGGCTGAGGGAGTCCTAGATTAGGGGGTGTTCGGGTAGCCGGACTATACCTTCAGCCGGACTCCTGGACTATGAAGATACAAGATTGAAGACTTCGTCCCGTGTCCGGATGGGACTTTCCTTGGCGTGGAAGGCAAGCTTGGCGATGCAGATATTCAAGATCTCCTACCATTGTAACCGACTCTGTGTAACCCTAACCCTATCCGGTGTCTATATAAACCGGAGGGTTGTAGTCCGTAGGCAATCAACTCCATATACAACAATCATACCATATGCTAGCTTCTAGGGTTTAGCCTCCTTGATCTCGTGGTAGATCTACTCTTGTACTACCCATATCATCAATATTAATCAAGCAGGACGTAGGGTTTTACCTCCATCAAGATGTCCCGAACCTGGGTAAAACATCGTGTTCCCTGCCTCCTTTTACCATCCGGCCTAGACGCACAGTTCGGGACCCACTACCCGAGATCCGCCGGTTTTGACACCGACATTGGTGCTTTCATTGAGAGTTCCTCTATGCCATCGCAATCAGGAAGGCTGCCTCCTCCCGTCTTTAAAGACGGCACCGTTGCCAAGGGAGCCTTGGTTGTCGGCCAAACTCTCCGTCTAGGTGGTTTCCTCATGACCGCCTGTTCGGCTGTTGCGCCGATGGTGACCTCTCGGGTCATCAAAAGCAACCTACACGTCGGCTCGGAGCTCGTCGAGCAGCTAGATCCAATGGAGCTCTCTTCCGTAAACGAGCTCTTGGATCGCATCGCCGCCCTAGGGGTCGCTACGGATTACGACCAGGTTGGGCTTAAACCCGATCTAAGAGAAAATAACTCTCCCCAAGTCACCCACCATGTTGCCGTGGTAGAGGCGCAGTGCGGCGACCCTTCATCTATTTTAAGGACTAGCTACGTCCAAATTCCCGACTCCTCCAAGCCGGATACCCGTGGAGAAGAGGATGTAACTCAAGACCTGAGCTTAGGATCAGGCAATGGGCTAGATTCGTTGGACAACATCCAAGAATCCGAACTTCAGAGTTCGGAAACTCTTCGGCCTCCGAATCTTAGATTGGGTGAGGTTTCAGATTCAACGACACCCGCCCACCCGAACATAAGCAATCTCTCCCAAATCAGGCAGAGGCCCGAGGAAATAGTACATCATTACTGGGCCAGATTCCTCCTGGTTATGAACAGGATAAAGGATTGCCGCGAGGGAGACGCAATCTCAATTTTCTACAGTAATTGCACGGACGAGGGAATCCTTAACACCGTAAGTCATCATGATATTACACGCTTCGCTGACTTGGCGTCCATAGTACAAAAATACTGTGCGATGGAAAGCGCCTGGAAAACCGAAATAAAATTTTGGGATAATCCGGCCTTGAATAGTAATCCCGTCCGAACTAAGAGGGTGCATCATCATAGGATACCCGGGATAAACACCAAAAAGCCAAAACCCTCTACAGGGAATGGAACCGTACTGGAAAGGTGGCTTGATGGACCCTATAGAATCCACAGTATAGAGGACGCCACACCAACTCACAGCCTTAGAGCATGTTGGATACTCCGGCAGGTGGCCAAAATTGGCGAGGACCTCTTAATTCTGGTGGCCGCAGAAAGCCAGCCCGAGGACACCAGTACCGTTCTCACAGTCTTCGAGACTTTCGCATCAAACAATATGCGAAAAAGAACACTCCGCAGCCTCGCCGAAGTCTATCAAGTTGCAACAATAAATCCATGGAGCGACACTGCTATTACCTTCAACGCAAGTGATGAACCTAGATTCCGAACAGCCCGAGCACCAGCCGCATTGGTCCTCAGTCCCATAGTGGACGGCTTTCGCCTCACCAAGGTGCTCATGGATGGAGGCAGCGGACTGAACCTCACTTATGAGGAAACCCTTCAAAAAATGGAAATAGACTGGAACCGCATCGAGCGAAGCAGCACAACCTTTAGAGGAATAATCCCCAGTCGGGAAGCGTGGTGCACAGGAAAAATCACACTAGATGTGCTGTTCGGCACGCCGGATAGTTATAGGTCCGAAGAAGTCACGTTTCAGGTGGACCCGTTCAAAAGAGGATATCACGCTTTACTGGGATGGGAAGCATTCTCAGTCTTCCAAGCAATACCCCATTACGGGTACATGAAGCTTAAGATGCTCGGGCCGAACGGAATTATCACTCTAGCTAGTGATCCGGACGTAGCACTCCGCGCCGAAAACAAGACGACTGCATTAGCCCTTGATGCACTATCCGAAGCCTTAGCGGCCGAGGAACTGACGGCGCTGCGCTCCATGGTTAACAGGGATGATGTGATACTCGATAAGAGATCCAAATCCACATCCTTCAAGCCAGCTGACGAAATAGTCAAATTCCAGGTCCATCCAACGGACCCCAATAAAACAGCTTCCATCGGGGCACGACTGAACCCTGATGTAGACGCCGCACTGCGAGAGTTCCTATGAGAGAATTGGGACATTTTTGCCTGGCACCCTTCAGACATGCCAGGGATCAAACCTGTCAAACAAGCCCTTCGGCGTTTTTCTGAACCCAAGAGATAGGCTATGGGAGAGGAGCTAGCCAAGCTATTGGAGGCCGGATTCATTAGAGACATAAAACATCCGGACTGGCTAGCAAACTTGGTGATGGTACCAAAGAAGGACAAATCCTGGCGCCCGTTTGTCGATTTTAAAGACCTCAACAAGGCTTGCCCAAAGGATCCCTTCCCCCTCCCCCGTGTCGATCAAATTATCGATGCCACCGCAGGACACGACTCGTAGTGTTTCCTCGACGCATACTCCGAATACCATCAAATCAAGATGGCAGAATCAGACCAAGCCGCAACAGCATTCATCACACCATACGGCCCATTATGCTTCAACACAATGCCCTTCGGGCTGAAAAACGCCGGCGCAACATATCAGCGCATGATCCACACATGTCTGGCAAATCAGATCAGCAAAACAGTGGAGGCGTATGTTGATGATGTGGTCGTCAAATCAAGACATGTCGAATCTCTAGTAGACGACTTGAGGCTTACATTCGATAACCTTCAAAAATATGACATCAAGCTAAACCCGGAAAAATGCGTCTTCGGCGTTCCAGCCGAAAAGCTCTTGGGCTTCATTGTATCGGGTAGAGGAATTGAAGCAAATCCAGCCAAGATTCGAGCTTTGTGACAATTGGATATCCCAAAGGACCTCAAACAAATACAAAAATTAATCGGATGCGTGGCGGATTTAAGCCGCTTCATCTCGCGCTTGGGAGAAAAGGCACTACCCCTTTATCGCCTCCTTCGGCGCACCGAACACTTCGAGTGGACGGAGGCTGCCATGGCCAGAATTGATGAAATAAAAGCCATATTGGCAACAAACCCAGTCCTGGCCACACCGAACACCGGCGAACCAATGTTATTGTACATTGCAGCAACACATCAAGTTGTCAGCGCAGTGCTCGTTGTCGAGGGGGAAACGGATGGACACAAACCCCCCCTTCAAAGGCCGGTCTACTACGTATCCACTGTCCTCACTCCATGCAAATCACAGTACCCGCATTATCAAAAGATTGCATACGCGGTATTCATGGCATCCCGGAAGCTACGACACTACTTTCAAGAGTGTTCCATAACAGTAGCCACGGAAGTACCACTCAACGATATTATCAACAACCGCGACGCAACGGGCCGGATTGCAAAATGGGCCATCGAGCTTCTCCCGTTCGATATAACCTATAAGCCACGGCGAGCTATTAAATCGCAAGTTTTGGCAGACTTCGTCGCAGAATGGACGGAGGACGAGCTCCCTAAAGAGTACGACACATATTCAAACTGGATTATGCATTTCGACGGCTCCAAAATGTTGGCCGGACTGGGGGCTGGCGTCGTCCTGACGTCCCCCATAGGAGACACTGTCCAATATGTGCTCCAAATCATGTACATGGATTCCAACAATGCAGCCGAATATGAGGCCCTCCTACATGGTCTCCAGTAGCAGTATCCATGGGTATCCAGCGCCTAGAGGTACGCAGGGATTCAAACCTCGCGATATCCCAAATAAATGGAGACTTCGACGCCAAGGACCCAAAAATGGCATCTTACCGCAACGCCGTCCTAAAAATGTCAGCTCGGTTCGAAGGGCTGGAGTTTCACCATATAGCCCGAGAAAACAATCAAGCAGCGGATGTCCTGGAACGCATCGGAGCAAAACGCGATGCAGTCCCCCCCCCCAACATCTTTTTGGAAAGATTGTTCAAGCCATCCGTAGCATGGGAGGGGGAACCCGCAAATAACAGCCCGGACCCAGCCGCACCACTCGACGCCGAACAATCTGACACAATTGGAGGCTCTGCCAATGAAATTACACATTCAGCCCATGTAATAATGGCGGTCATCGCCCCGTGGACAGAACCATTCCTAGCCTACCTAACTAGGCAGGAACTCCCGGAGGACCAAAACGAGGCCCGCTGCATAGTGCGGCGATCTAAAGCCTATAGAGTCCATGAGGGAGAGCTTTATAAGAAAAGCACTACCGGAGTCCTTCAAAGGTGCATCTCCGAAGAGGAAGGGCGGAACCTTCTGGCTGAAATTCATGCCGGACTCGGTGGTCACCAAGCCGCTGCTCGGTCCCTTGTTAGCAAGGCTTTCCGTACAGGCTTTTATTGGCCGACGGCCCGGGCAGACGCTCAGGACCTAGTCCAACCATGCGCTGGTTGCCAACTTTTTGCCAACCAAAGCCATATGCCACCCACCGCACTCCAAACTATACCCATCACCTGGCCTTTTGCGGTCTGGGGGCTTGACATGGTCAGACCCCTTAAAGGTGAGACCGATAGGAAAAAATACTTACTGGTCATGGTCGATAAATTCACCAAATGGTAGAAGCCAAGCCTGTTAAAACGGCCGAATCCGGACCTGTGATAGACTTCATATCCGGGGTTGTACACCGTTATGGCGTCCCCCACAGCATCATAACCGATAACGGTACAAACTTTACCGCCGACGAGGTAAAACTCTGGTGCAAAAACATGGGCATCAAGCTCGATTATGCTTCCGTCTATCACCCACAAACCAACGGCCAGGTCGAACATGCAAATGGTCTTATCATGAGCGGCATTAAACCCAGACTGGTGCGGTCCCTCAAGGAATCTAACACGCACTGGGTAGAGGAGCTCGACTCTGTGCTATGGGGGCTGTGGACCATGCCAAATCGCACCACCGGATAGACACCATTTTTTATGGTGTATGGCACAGAGGTAGTTCTGCCCTGCGACATAATTCATGACTCACCTAGAGTGCGCATGTACGAAGAAAGAGAAGCCGAGCTCGATCGGCAGGACAACTTGGACGCCCTGGAGGAGGAGCGTGACGTGGCAAAAGCCCGTTCCGCATTTTATCAACAACAGGCCCGAAGATATCAAAGCAGACAAGTACGGGCCAAAAATTACAATGTTGGCGAACTAGTTCTACGCCTACCGGATAGGAAAAAGGACAAACTCAAGCCCAAGTGGGAAGGTCCATTCATAATCGACCAAGTCCTGACTGGCGGGACGTACAGCCTGCGAGATGCGTCAGATAACCGACTCGAGCTGAACCCGTGGAATGCCACCCGTCTCCGAAGATTCTATGCCTAGCGTCGGACTCTGTGTTCGTCTCCTTCCTCTATCCATTTTTTGCATTTTTCTGTCTTACATTTCTCTCCTTCCCCTCTTTTCCTTTATAGCCCTTAAAGGATCATCTAGTGACGCGCCACTCGCGCTCATTAAACCTGGGGGCTTCTTTAACAGAAGCTTATTTATACGGGCTTCACGCCCAACACATGCGTCAAACTTCCGCATATACCTTTTTCTTCACCATTATATGCATCGATATGACTTAAGTTTTGGCCAAGCTGGGTTGCCTGGCTCCTGTGCTTACCCCTACGTTCCTGATTGTTCGGCTAGTCGGTAAAGGGAGCACCTCTGCGATTGTTACTGCCGGGTCAGCCGGATGTGTACCTCAGACTGGGTGAAGCCGATAGCTAGCGTTCTTAAGGGAATATTCGGTCGGTGAGATAAAAGACGATCTTTTTACTCATTTTATGCGCCCCCAGATGCTTTTTTCCGCGTCTTTTTACGCAGTCCGTGCATGCACTTTAGGGCATGCCTCCCAGCGAATGGAACCCCTAACGGAACTATTCTCTCTGGAAGATGTTTCTTACTAACCATGTAATATAACATAACTAGTTGGGCACTTGTCTGATAAAGCACTAATGACCCCTACACCTGGTCTCCATGCATACCACGGTTCTTATATAACCGCTATGGTATTCGGACACACTCCGGACCGTCAGGTCCCGAGGTTGAAGCGAAAAGGTCGGCAACGACAAACGATCTACAATCCGGCTAGAAGGCATTACACATGTCAATTCAAAATTACATAGTCATTCTGTCTGATTGTATTCCTCTTCTATACCATCTAACAGGCTGTCTAATTTACAGTCCTGCTGGGAATACTTCGCGGCCAACTCTACTTGGCCGTATACTAAGCTCACAGGGATCTCCTTCCCGTCAGGCCCCACTGGTGCAACCTCGGCCATGTGGTTTGGGTCAGACTTCGTAAAGCGGGTCTTCACCATGGCCCAGGCTTCCCAAGCGCCTTGTCGGCATGCCGATATCTTCCACAACTGGAAGCGCCACCGAGCTCCCTTCAGCTTCTCTGCAAGCTCTCCAAGGCCCTCGGGCATGGAGTGGGCAGGCCATAAGGCTTGGGCAACACCTCGCATCGCCTGCCGAATTCGCTCATGCAGTTGCATGAGTTCGGGAAGAAGGTCACCCATAGAACCGGGCATCTCCTCTGTAGGACGACCTGTGAGCATACCTACAGACATTACTATGTTAGTCGACTTCCTCGGCGAACTCTTTTTTTTCAAAGTTCGTTCAAGCACTTACTGAATATGCCGCGTCGAAGCCGCTGATTCTCCCTCGTGGAGTCCGACAGCTGGCCACAAACATCTTTAAGTTCGACGTCCAGCCTGGTGTTGGCATCCTGGAGATCATTCTTCTCTCGCCTCACCTTTGTCAACGTACTCTCACCGGCCTTTAGCCGGCGTAAGAGTTGTTGCTTTTCCGGATCGAGTCCGGCGCCATCTGCAACATGATTTGTCAGATTTGCACACACACCGCACAATACTAATCTTTCGAAGCGTATCTTACATGAGGGGGTCTCTTTGCGCTCCCTTGCTGCGGCTAGTGCGGCCTCTAGTTGGGCCTTGCACTTTTCCAGCTCCTGGGACAGTACGGTATTCTTCTCTGTAAGAACCTGCTTATTAAATGATCCTTAAATCAGTTGCTCTAACTGTTTCAAGTCTCGGGGGCTACTGGTATATCTATATTTGACCAAAATTTTCTTACCCGTATGTCTTTTACGTACTGCTCCATAGCTCTGGCTAAACCATTTTGAGCGGCACGGAGGTACGCATCTGCCGAATTAAAGGCATCTAAAGCCTCTTGGGAGAAACAAGCGTCGCGTAGAACTATCCGGCGACGCCTGTGGTTCATGGCACACTCCACTTCAGAATTTGTGGCAGACGGCCTGTCCGCATCATCTGTCGGAGGAGCGTCCGGTGCGCGCCTTGTGCTCGCCTCTGCTTCCTGGCCAGACGTTGGAGCCTGGCTAGTGGGGGCGCGATTGGCAACCTCTCCGGATGTAGTCCGGCGTGGTCTCTTCATTCTGAAGATAGCACGAACGTTAATATGCCCTGACAGAATAACACCAGGGAAACAGAGGGTGTGCTATACCTTTGCGCCGGCATCTCAGTCCGGACTGCATTCCTTTTGCCCCACGAGGTCCTGCGGCCCCTCGTTGGCTAGCCGCCGCAGGTTCGGCCTCCTGCCTCAGAAATCTCCCCTGCAAAACACGGTTGTCATCAGAAACACCGGAATACGTGAGAGTGGAATCTCTCTCAAGGGAATGACACTCCGGTTTCTGTCACCTGGGAGGCCGGGATTAACCCTGGGTAATCAGCCGTGATGGCTACCAAGGTATTGTCCTTGCTTAGCTGATGGAACACCCCGTCGATAAGCTCCACCGATATGTCCAGGTCCTCTTCGGAGTCCGGATCGAGGGACCGTTCTGGGTCCTCGGGCTATGGAGGGCGGCTGTTTATATCCTTTACCTCCTGTCGCAGTTCCTGCACTGAAGTCGTTAGACTACATATCTAACCGTGGGAGTATAAAACAGACGAGCGAGGGCAATTATTCACTTACCCAACTTGGAGGATCGTACATAGTAAATCCGGCCTGCGGATTGACGTGGAGGAATTCCTCCTTTTCTCCATTGTACAAAGAGGATAAGATCTTTACTAGGGCGGCAGCTGAGGCCGGCCCCTTATGACCATAACGGGTGGCGTCATCCTCCCCATTGAAATCCCACATGGGGTGGCCTCTATATTGAAGCGGCTGCACCCCTCGCATAATGCATGCGGCCATGACTCCAATCATGGTTAGTACGGAATGAGCCAACAGTCTTATCCGGCCCATCAGGTAAAGGACGTCTCTGTCGCATTCTTTCTAAGAGCTCCGCGGATGCCAGCTCAAGTGTTTCTTCAATGGGGCACTGTTGAACTCAGGGAGACCGACCCGGATAGGGTCCGGTAGCGGGACGTCATCTATGTAAAACCATTCCGAAGGCCGGTCCTCGGACGCCTTCTTTGGGGTTCCGAATAGGTATCTGGTCCTGGTGATACGCCATACTTCGGCTCTGCCCACTTGGTATATAGACCCCTCTCGAGAATGGGGCACCAGGCAGAATAACCTCTTCCACAACGCGAAAATGATCCTCAACGCCTAAAAATAGCTCGCAAAGGGCGACGAAACCCGCAATATGTAATACGTAGGCGAGCGTGAGATTGTGCAGCTGGAGGCCGTAGAACTCCAGAAGCCCGCGGAGAAATGGATGAATTGGAAACCCCAGTCCCCTTATTAGGTAGGGGACGAGGCACACCCGCTCTCCTTTAGAAGGATTGGGGGTGCTCTCCGCTTGTTTTCCGCCATTATAGGTGGCGAGACCGGCTCGGACCGGGACCATGTATGCCTGAGGGAGAAATCCCTTGGCCTGAAGCGACACTAACTTGCTATGCGGGACGGTGCAACTCTCCCAGTCCCCGGGTTTGGGACCGGAGGGGCGAGGGGAGGAGCTGCGATGGCTGGTCATGTTGGAATGGACCTTTGCTGGAAGCGCTCTGATGATAACTCGCGGAGAGGAGAAGATGTGGTTTGGACCTAAATCCCCATCCCGTTAAATAGGCGGCTCGTTTGTACGGCTAGGGGCGTGGATGTAAAAACGCCCTGGCTTTTCGCATTCGTTTGACACGTGGAAGACGACCATTATTGGGCGGGGGAGTCGAGGAGCGCTACATTACAAAAATCGGACATTATTCCTACAGGTATACAAGATTTGGAGAAGAACCCGCCTTGCAATGCCGAACAATCTACGCGCCGGACTCATCGTCATTGAAGCCTGGTTCGGGGGCTACTGAGGGAGTCCTGGATTAGGAGGTGTTCGGGTAGCCGGACTATACCTTCAGCCGGACTCCTGGACTATGAAGATACAAGATTGAAGACTTCGTCCCGTGTCCGGATGGGACTTTCCTTGGCGTGGAAGGCAAGATTGGCGATGCGTCTAAACCCTATCCGGTGTCTATATAAACCGGAGGGTTGTAGTCCGGAGGCAATCAACTCCATATACAACAATCATACCATAGGCTAGCTTCTAGGGTTTAGCCTCCTTGATCTCGTGGTAGATCTACTCTTGTACTACCCATATCATCAATATTAATCAAGCAGGACGTAGGGTTTTACCTACATCAAGAGGTCCCGAACCTGGGTAAAACATCATGTTCCCTGCCTCCTGTTACCATCCAGCCTAGATGCACAGTTCGGGACCCACTACCCGAGATCCGCCGGTTTTGACACCGATAATGGCAATGAAATATTTTGCCATATTTGAGCAATATAGGACCCAAACAATTTATGAGAATTATATGGGAATTGTAGGAGTGACAGAAATATAGGTTGCTTCACAACCTAGGGTTTTAAGGGTTATTCCTTTTTCAGAAAAGGAATATTCCCAACAAAATAATTTTGTGTTAGGTCAAGCATGGAAGTGACATGATCTTGGGATGATGAAGATAGTGACAAGCCACTATAAAACAGAGGAAGACATGATCTTCCCAAGTTTCAGAACCACATAGCCATGGAAAAGCAAAAAAACAGGAAATCCAAGAAAACCAAAGGAAACAGAAAAGGGCAAAAATCCAGGCTGTTACAAACCTTCCCCCCTTAAAGAATGTAACACCCACGATGCGGCTATATCTCCCACATGCCGGGGCACGACTTAGAGGCATAACCGCATGGTAGGCATGTCGTAAGAGGGGTAATCTTTACACATCCCATGTACTAAATAAGAAAGGGATAAAGAGTTGGCTTACAATCGCCACTTCACATAATAAATAAATATATCGTACATCATCCAGAATACAATCAAGGTCCGACTATGGAACCAAAGTAAAAGAAGAAAACCCCAAATGCTAGATCCTAGATCGCCCCAACTGGGCTCCACTACTGATCAAAAGGAAACGAAACAAAACAACGACCAAGATCTTCATGGAGCTCCCACTTGAGCTGGGTTGCGTCACCTGCACTGGCATCATCGGCACCTGCATCTGTTTGGATGTATCTGTGAGTCACGGGGACTCAGCAATCTCACACCCTCGTGATCAAGACTATTTAAGATTATGGGTACAAAAGGGTAGTGAGGTGGAGCTGCAGCAAGCACTAGCATATATGGTGGCTAACATACGCAAAAGAGAGCGGGAAGAGAAGCAAAACATAGTCGAGAAGCTATAAATGATCAAGAAGTGATCCTGAAACTACTTATGTTCAAGCATAACACAAGACCGTGTTCACTTCCCGGACTCCGCCGAATAGAGACCATCACGGCTACACACGCGGTTGATTCATTTTAATTAAGTTAAGTGTCAGGTTTTCTACAATCGGATATTAACAAATTCCCATCTAGCCATAACCGCAGGCACGGCTTTCGAAAGTTCAAAACCCTACAGGGGTGTCCCAACTTAGCCCATCACAAGCTCTCACGATCAATGAAGGATATTCCTTCTCCCACGACGACCCGATCAGACTCGGAATCCCGGTTACAAGACATTTCGACAATGGTAAAACAAAACCAGCAAGACCGCCCGATGCACCAACATCCTGATAGGAGCTGCACATATATCGTTCTCAGGGCAACACCGGATGAATACTACGTACAGCTAAAACCAACCCTCAAGTTTCCCCGAGGTGGCGCCGCAAGTGGCTCTGGTTCGGACCAACACTTAGACAAGCACTGGCCCGGGGGGGGGGGTTAAAATAAAGATGACCCTCGGGTCTGCAGAACCCAAGGGAAGGTGATAGGTTGTTAGGCAAATGTAAAACCAAGGTTGGGCCTTGCTGGAGGAGTTTTATTCAAAGCGAACTATCAAGGGGTTCCCATAACACCCAACCGCGTTAGGAATGCACAATCAAGGAACATAACACCGGTATGACGGAAACTAGGGCGGCAAGAGTGGAACAAAACACCAGGCATAAGGCCGAGCCTTCCACCCTTTACCAAGTATATAGATGCATTGAAGTAAATACAATATAATAATGATATCCCAACAATATCCATGTGCCAACAAGGATCAAACTTCATCTTCACTTGCAACTAGCAACACTATAAGAGGGGCTGAGCAAAGTGGTAACATAGCCAAACAACGGTTTGCTAGGAAAGGTGGGTTAGAGGATTGACATGGAAAAATGGAGGCATGATATAGAAAGTGGTAGGTATCGCGGCATAGCAAAAGAGCGAACAACTAGCAAGCAAAGATAGAAGTGATTTCGAGGGTATGGTCATCTTGCCTGCAAAGTTCTCAGAGTTGACGAAAGCTTGATCCTTGTTAGCATACTCAACAGGTTCCTCGATCACGTACTGGTTTCCCGGCTCTACCCAAAGCAAGAACACAAGCAAAAGGACCAACAATCAATCATGGTGCAATGCACAATCAACATGATGCAAAGCAAGGCATGATATGCGGGATGTAATATGCAATGCATATGCGTGCTACGGAAGGAAAAAGGATGAACAAGGCATCAACTTGGCAAACCAAGTGTGCCACTGGAAAGATGAGATGATTTCGGTCTAAATCGATATAAAGATCGCCAGAAACGGATGCACGGTTTGCAAATGGTAAGCAAAACAAGAATGACACAATTCTGCGATTAACAGCACGATGCCATTTAGAGTGCAACAAGAAATTAAGCTACTTCACTCCAACATAGCAACAAAGCATATGGCAGTGATGTACTTAAGATGCTAGACAAAACATGAACACTGAGCTATGGCTAAATCACAGCAGAGCAGGTTCAAACAAGCATGGCAGAAGTGCAAAAGATATCAGCTTCACAGACTTGGTGAAAATACTAACATGCCAGAAATTAACATCAGGAACCATGTTAAGAGCAAGCAAACAACATGCTATAGGAACATATCATATCAACAAAAGGCATGGAATGAATCTACTAAATGCATAGAACAAAAGTTCCTTACTGACCATGAGCCAAAAAGGCACAGATGATATGATGGCACCCATGTAAACATGGCAAGTTTTTATTAACAGTTACAGACTTAGCAGAAATCAGAGCATGGCATAAACAGAATTATGAAGGCATCTTTGCGAGATCTAATCACTCAACACAAGGCATTGCATGACAAGATAAGCATGGCAGAAGTGCAAAAGATAAAGAGAGAGACTTCAGTGACTTCAGGATATCGCCGAAAGGCGAGTGCTGAAAGATGTCTGCGGCAGTGAACTCCATGATCGGCGCCCAATCGGATTCGACTGGTAGCGGCGTGGAGGGTTCGGAGTCCAGAGAGGAGTCCGGCTCCTTGGAGTCACAAGCCTCGCAGAGTACGGGGCTGGTGTTTGGCTCAATCGCCGTTTGGATCGCAGCCCCCGAGGTGGCGTCCAACCGCCCATCCTTGATCGGCGCAGTTGACTCCAAACTAAGGGTCGGAGCCGGTGCGGGTGCGGCCTCCAGGGCACCGTTCGGCGGCAGAGTTAGATCATGCTCGTCATGACATGCGGCGCGCTCGGCAGTGGTTTGAATCCGTCAAAGATCAAGTCCCTGCGGATGTCAGCCGTGTAGTTTAAACTTCCGAATCTGACCTGACGGCCAGGGGCGTAGCTTTCGATCTGCTCTAGATGGCCAAGTGAATTGGCCCGCAGTGCCAAGCCGCCAAATACGAAGATCTGTCCGGGGAGGAAGGTCTCACCCTGGACTGCATCGCCATTGATGATCGTAGGAGCCATCGGGCCTGACGGCGATGGCACAGAGGAACTCTCAATGAAAGCACCAATGTCGGTGTCAAAACCGGCGGATCTCGGGTAGGGGGTCCCGAACTGTGCGTCTAAGCCGGATGGTAACCGGAGGCAGGGGACACAATGTTTTACCCAGGTTCGGGCCCTCTTGATGGAGGTAAAACCCTACGTCCTGCTTGATTAATATTGATGATATGGGTAGTACAAGAGTAGATCTACCACGAGATCAGAGAGGCTAAACCCTAAAAGCTAGCCGATGGTATGATTGTATGTTGTGGTTGTTGTCCTACGGACTAAAACCCTTCGGTTTATATAGACACTGGAGAGGGTTAGGGTTACACAAGGTCGGTTACAAAGGAGGAGATATCCATATCTATATTGCCTAGCTTGCCTTCCACGCCTAGTAGAGTCCTATCCGGACACGAGACGAAGTCTTCAATCTTTTATCTTCATAGTCTAACAGTCTGGCCAATGGAGATAGTCCGGCTGTCCGGAGACCCCCTAATCTAGGACTCCCTCACATAGCATCAAAAACACGGCATGTTTATGAAGCTAACCAAGGCAAGAGCAAGTTTAAAGCATGCATGGAACAACTATAACAACCATGGAAAAATTGATTAACATGTAAACCATCTGCCAGGAACATTTTATAGCAAAAGTAGAGCAAGATTAAGACATGCTAGGGCACTCCATAAATGCAAACAGGGGCATGGATGTATAGCGCATAACCATATGTCAAACTCATCCTTACTGAAGATACTCAAAACAAGCATGGATCTCACTATAGCATCATGTTTACATGGCATAAAAATAACAGCAGAGCAATGACTTAGCAAAAAACCTAGGTCCCTAAAATCAGCAATATCACGAAGGCTACTTTGCATGCTTGTGCTAGTCACCACATTGATCACAAAAATATATGGCATACACCCCTGTAAAGATGGCATGGCATAGATCAAAACACATGTAGAGCTCGTGCCCATATGCAGCACACAACAAATGTAGCAAAAATGACAAATCCTCATACTCTGATAAGAATCTGCACCAAACAATTTATAGCACTCTTGCATCAACGATTTGGGAATCAAGATGGACTCAAACAAGCATGTCAAAATGTAACAAAATGAAGAGCACATCATGATGAACATTTTGATATCTCAAGCGCATGAAACGAAGCTACAGTCATGGAGTTATGACATGATGAAAAAGCACCCATGAATCTGAAATCTCAGGACTTAGTGGAATCCTAGGCGCGCGAGATAACTAAAATGCGTACTGAGTGATGGATAGAGGAGGGTGCTCACATCGGGCCCAACAGGCCAGCTCGGGGTTGAGGCTGAAAACCGGATGGTTCGGCGGCTGTTCGGTCGGGCCGGCCCGGTTCAACTGAACTGACCGGTTCGGCGGTTGACCCCGGTCCTCGGGCGGTTCGGTGGGGCCCATCTGCCTGGCGCGGACAGAGGAGGCCGCACCCATGGCGTGAGGCGGCGGCCGGTAAGGGCATTGCGGCGCCGGCGAGGGGGAGTGCAGGGGATGAAGGCACGGGGCGGAGGCCGAGGCTGCGGGACCTGTTCCCGAGGTCAACGAGGCTCGGCGGCGCCGGCATCGAAGATCGGGAGCTGGGCTCCATGGCTGTTCATGGCGGCGGCGGTTGGCGCAGGAGATGCATAGGCGCGAGGAGGCAGAGGCCGGTGAGGTGGAACGCTCCAGCGTGGCGCGCGTGCGTGCAGAGAGCGGCGGGGCGAGGCGACTTCCGGCGACAGGGCGCGCACTCCGGTGAGGAATGGGCGGCATGGAAGGTGAAGCGAGGTGGCGGAGAGAGTCCGGCGAGGTCGACGGACTCCGGCGAGGCACGTGTGGCCGGCGGGAGCTCGAGCGGTGACGGCTAAGCGCTCAGGCTCGCGGCGCGCGGTGGCGAACCCGGTCATGCTCGTGCGGGCCCCTGATAGGCTCCGCAGGCCACGGTGCGGTGGGGAGGCCGGGTGGACACGTGGCGGCGGGTGAGTGGGTGCGGGAGGCGGCGGATCTGAGGTGGCAGCCTGCCATTGGTCCGCGCTACATGGAGGGGAGCGGCGGACATGTCCGGCAGGTGGGAGATTTGTCCGGCGGCGCCAGGTGGAGTGGATCTAGGGTTAGACCGCGAATTTTGGAGTAGTGCACATATTTATAGGTAGGAGGAGGTAGAAGTGTCCAAATGGAGTTTAGTTTTGGACCACGCGATCGTGATCCAACAGCGGAGGACATGGGAGGGGTTTGGATGGGTTATTGGGCCGTTTTGGAGGGGTGTTGGGATGCAACACACACGAGGCCTTTACGGTTCCCCGGTTAACCGTTGGAGTATCAAATGGACTCCAAATGACACGAAATTTGACAGGCGGTCTACCGGTAGTGTACCAAGGCCACTTGGCAAATCTCGGTCCATTCTGAGAACGTTTAACACCCGCTTACGAAAAGAGACAAAAGGGGTACGTCGGGTGCAAGAGGGAGTGTCGGATTGCAAGACGGAGAACGGGGAAAATGCTCGGATGCATGAGACGAACACGAATGCAAATGCGATGCACATGATGACATGATATGAAATGCATGACATGAACAAAATGCAAAACAAAAACAAAACCCAACCACGAAGGGAATAACATAACGCATCTCCCGAAAAGGCAAGAGTCGAAGTTACCAATATGGATAGTTGTATCCGGGGTATTACAAGAAATTTCATCCTTGAGATTTGGTTGTTCAGGGTTAAATAATTGTTTTGACTTGAAGAAACCGTTTCCAACTCAGGTTTCTTTTATTCAACCTTATATAATATTTCCATTGAATTGGATATAACTGACTCTCTTGATCTGGGGTGGTTTGCTTTGTCGTATCTGATATTCTGACAGGACGTACCTCATATGTTCCTGTTTATATTAACTCAAAATTTCTTTGGCTGAGCTGGCATCCGAAATATTATTTGCACGGACATACTTGTCCTTCTTGATATTGATCCTTGCTGGAAATGTTATTCTAGTATCGAGTACCAATAATAATCATGGAGTTGGGGAACATATCTTCCCGTGGAACAAAGAATCTCTTCTATCCAGGCATCGAATTCCTCGAATATAGACATGCCTTCTGGTTCCAAAACAATGATGTGGATCGTATCCATTTTGCTAACGGATTCTGACATCTTGCAGGAGTTTCTGACTTTCCATGACTAGCTTCACAGTCTTGAGTATCCAAGTTGTACCAAAGGTTTGACTGTCGTTTCTTGTGACTGATAGAAAAGTGCACCATCTCCTGATGATAAGCTTTGCAGACTTGACTGGCGGTGATCTTGGCAAAAAATCCCATCCACACAGGCTATGCTTTTAATTCCTTCCCCTATGCGAGAGATAACAATCCTCAAAGTATATGTTTTGACACTGATTCTTCATTTTTGCCAGTATCTCCCTGGGAATAATAGTCTGTGTGATGCCCAATCACGGGTGTTGAGGTTAATATATTGAGCTGTCCATGAGTCTGACCAGATAGACTTGGGTATTCATTGCTGACAGTTCTGAGCATGTGGTGGACTGAGATGGTTGCCTCGCTATGAGGTCCTTACCACAATGTAGTATACCTCTTAGGTGGATCTTTGATTGGGTTTGCCATGGAATAAGACGGTCGTGGGCATCCACAGTTTTCACATAATAACCAGCATACAGGTATTGTGGGTCTTGCTCTTTCATTATTACTTTCTTCATCTGGATTCTCAACTGAAAGAGCAGGGCCTTATATACATCCTTGATTATTTTTCGCGGCCCTGAATACTGTTACGTACAATCTCTGGCATTCATACCTTGGTCTGGTTCCTGTTTTCAGCCTCAGTATGTTTATCTGGCTCACGTGTGCTTATACAGGTCTCAATATTGTTGTGGATTATGCTGGGCAGTGATAGGGTTAATAACATCATATTGTTGGATGTGCGGGACTGATCTTGATAATCACTGCCAAGATTATTGTCTCAATGTTGTCTTTCCTTCAAGACTAGCAATATTTTATTGAGAAGGTTGAATATCTTGCATGGGAATCCATTCATACCGTATCAATGCAGACTGGGAACCTTATCTTTGTACACTTCGTCAATAAATTGTGGAGAAGGACGGGACTGATTTTCTTGGTGGAAGGACATATATATATATGTATTTTTGTCAGTCCAGCAGCTGATTATTTATATGACAAGAATTGTCTGACTGTCCTTACTGAATTCACCGTGCAATTGGACTAACTTTTGGGTATCGCAAGGTTTTAATTTTGCCTTACAGCTTCATCACTGTGCATAGCCCATACCTTTTGACTTGAAATGCATGGTTGATCCAATTTTATCCTCTTTCTGGTTTAATCTTTGGTGCGATAAAGTGTATCTCTGGCAGGTACTTGTTGCTGAAAGTCTGATCAAAATACAATTTGTATCCGGACGGATGTCTGTAATACAATGATGTCCGCTGAAAATCTCATTGCTTCTAACTGAATTCCTTCTTGTATATCTGTACTGCTTTCGGCTTCTTCTGATCCGGTGTCGGTCGAGGAATAATTTCCATAAGGGGAGAACACTGAGGATTCAAAACAAAGAAGCACAAGAAAACGATTTATTGCAACAAAGCACACAACAGACAAGCTACAAAGCTGCTCCACACAGGCACACACAAGCATGATGCTACAGCAGATGCATAACACTACACGAATGATTACATCCTAGGCTTGAGCAAACGCTCTCGCACTGATGAGGAAACTAAGGGAGTAGAGAGTGGAACCACTGACTCTGAAACTCCGGATAGACGAGGCAGACGATCTGGAGAAGCTAGCGGAGACTGAGGTAAAGCGACACCAAGCAATCTCCTGGCTCGAATGGCATCTCGGACTAACTCAGAAATAAGAAGACACTTGGCCGTCATATAACGAGACATGGCGAGGATAGCCGGGTCGTCTTGAGGGTTGATGGAGGGAAATTGGATTCGCCTAGGATTCTGGACGATGGTGGGATAATATTGATAAACACGGTTCTCTTGTACCATGCTGTCTTGATGACCAAGACCGGTGACTCCTGCCATTGCGGCAAGCTGAATGGCACGCTGAGGAGTAGCACCGTAACCACCGTGGAAACTATAGGTGCACTTACCGACAGGAATCGGGGCTGACAGATGAACATGAGCAACATATTCCCGAATTCTTCCTCCAGCAGAAAACTGGAATACTTGATAATGAGGTGGATCTCCGAGGGGATAAATACTACGCCACATGTCGGCATGGAGGGCGGCAAAGCTGAGAGGTGCAGGAGTGGGATTGAACTCAATAGGAACAACACTGGAAGCTAAGGGAAGGGCACTGAACTCATGGAAGTTGCCCGCCATCTACGCATTAAACAGGGGTTAATGGTAACCGTAATAAGACTATATGCAGCAAACAAATGCAACAACCAAATGCAGCAAGCAAGGGCAACAACCAGACCCTATGCTATCGGTTTCTATTGTTCCAGCGGACTAGGACGCTCTATAGCCAGACCTACTTTGATACCAGGCCTGTGGCACCCCGACTCAGAGAAAACCGGAACGCCCCGTATTCCATCCCAGGGATCGAGGTGAAGTCTTCTGGAATACGGCACTGCTTAGTATAGTACAAACCATCTCTCTATTACAACACGAATATGAATACAAGTGTTCCGATTTTACAATGAATAACATCGGCACAGCGACAGTACGCCAACCACGGTTACGCTATACAAGCAGCATAACAACTCGAAGCAGTGGAACAACTACTGGCAGCGGAACAACGAACGGTGATGATGGACTCCAATCTGTAGGGACTATGGCTGGAACGATTATCCTAGCTCGCGAACACGGGAACAACACCAAACAAGCTAGCAATCTAGGCACGACCTGCAAACTGGCATGACACGCCAGGTCAGTACATTGAATGTACTTGCAAGCTCACAATAACTAGAAGCATTCAAGACAAACAACAACATGGCAATTACAGGTTAAGCAGGAATTATCATGAGATCATCCGAATTACATGGCATGAACAACATGAACATAATATCGCTAGAACAATATGATCATGGCATGAACATATAAATCTGATGATACTAGCATGCAACATGATGACACTATATGCACCATTTATTCTGCTCGGGTTACCTCGTAACCATCACATGCATCACTTACCAACTTCGGACATTACACGATCATCTCAGGATCAAATCAATCTTGGTATAAACAATACCGTAGTAATCATCAAATGACCACAAGGAGCTTGATCTTTACCCACGATTCTCGCACAACGTCACGAATATCCAACAACTTGGTATCCTCGATACCACGGTGATCATTCTAGAGATCACAACCATGACCAACACTTGGTCTCAAACAATGATCCTTCCGGCGATCACAACCAACTTATCTCATCCTAGAACCGGGATTGTTATTAAACACATTATTATTATTATTACTGTTGACTCACAGTGTGACCGACATGAACTGGGCCCTTATCTGTGGGTGCGGCTATTGATAGATTTAATATACACTCTGCAGAGGTTAGTACACTGTACCCACACTACGGAACACATGGCCTCGAACTCCCATTCGGGTGGACCAACGATGTTCCGACAAAACCGATATTTTGTCATGACACTCTCCCGGCCACTCCGACCCACTCCCAACTAGGCTAGTCCTGGGTGGCCCCGTGTCTACCAAAGACACAACGACCACCGTCATGGCCAAAATGTCCCTCCCGGGGACCGTCCCTCACAGGGATCGGATCCATAATAACAACAACGGGCACACAAGGTTATGTCTGCTTACCGGGCCAGGGTACCGCATGCCCATAACCTTCCCTAGTTGGAGGCACCGGCGAGAGGCAGGACAATAGACCCAGTTAGGACCTTCCCATAAAGGTAAGCGTGGTTGCACTGGTTAGTTCGATATGGTGGCACCATGACTCAGCCAACAGGTGTTCAAGTTCAATTAATCCGGTTAAACTTCAATGCAAATATGCTGAGCCATGATAAAATAACATGATACAATTACAATGTATGAGCATGATATCAACATAAGCACGGGTGAAACATAACTAGCCACCTTATCAACAATGAATCATCTCCAACTCAGCATGGCATAATGAAGAGCATGAATATTACCAGTACAACACTACTCATAGCATAACGTGACCACTAGCATCACCAATAAACATCATGCAAGAACATATCAACAATTCCATCATGCAAGCATTTAACCAACAGGATGCAATGGAACATGCATAACAACGGAACCCGGGACAGACGGCAGTCATGCACCGAAGACCATTACCAACATCAACATATACTACTAGCACGCATAAGCATATGAAAAGAATACTAGCAACTAGCACGGCATGACAACTAGGTGCATAACAACATGGCAAGAAATTAAGCATGAATCCATAAGCATTATCGAAATAACTATAACCATATTTTAGGCAAACAAACATTTAATAAATATTCAATTTGAAAACCATGGCTATTGCATGACTATCATGCAAGTGGGTATTGTGGCTTGCGTGGGGTGACGGAGACTCTAGGAAGAGCGGTGAAGCCACGGAACAAAACGCCGGACGGTTCCCTCTCAGAGGGAGCTGATTAGAGGCAAGGGGAAATGGTCATTTTCACTATGAGAACTCCTAATGAAAACGTTACCAAAATATAGGGCTCGATGATACGAAGAAGTGAGCATTGGTTTCACCTCAATCGGAGTTATGGTTGAAGAGTTGTGAAGGTTGGAAGAACAGGGACTAATCTGTGATTTTTTTATCACGAACGGGTCCCTAAGTGGATAAGGCAGAAACATGTTTGAGAAAATACGCTTTCTGTCGTGGATTTGTCACGGCAGATGTCCTATAGAAATGACTTAGTTGTAGGGCCATCGCAACTAGGAAGCTTAAAGGGGTTAATCGGGACAAAGGACACGGGAGGTTTTATACTAGTTCGGCCCCTTGCGATGAAGGTAAAACCCTACGTCTAGTTGTGTTGGTATTGCCAGGGTTTCGATCACCAAGAGGCTCAACTTGCCGTCTTGGTTATCGATCTCTTGTTTTCTTTCCCTAAGCCGCCACCGGGTCGTCCCCTTATATACACGGGTTGACGCCTGGTGGCCAACAGAGTCCCGGCCGGCTCATAATCGTGTCCGGCTCGGTGACTTCCTTTAAATGCCTTTCCTGACAAGTATTTCCTTACATATGGCGGTTTATAATACCGGGCCTTAAGCCGCATCCGCTATATCTGTAGTCATGGCGGCTTACTAACTATCATCTTACAACTGGGCGTTAAGCTTACAAGTATTTCTATAAGATTTAATAAACTATCATCTTGAATGCTTACTGGGCTTCTTGTGTAACCCGCCATTGAGGCTGACCCAGCCCCTCCTGGGCGGGTCATAACTAATAGCTATATCCCCAACATTAGGCCCCTGGTTGACTTTGAACTCCGTTCTTTGTCAATCTTCAATACTTAGACAAAAATCCATCTTGTTATCCTTGTAGAAGTTTTTGTAACCCGCCATGACGTCATCTTTTGAAAATGCAAAAAAAAAACTTTTATGACATCATCTCCCAATGAATCTTCATCTATAATGTCTCCCGAGAATCGAGGTGTCTGTGTAGTTGGATAACCATTATTCGGCTATCCCTCGATTTTCGTGCCCGTCTGTTCACATTTTCCTTATAAATAGCCACACCTCGGCTTCTTCTTTCTTCTCTCTCACTCCATCTTCTTCCTCTCGCAAACCCCCTATTGCTCGAGCTTCGCCACTGTCATGCTTTGCCTCCGTCTCCGTCGACTTTGGCCGTTACATCAACATGAACCGATCCAGAGAACGGTGGCAACCACCGCAGAAGATCCACGGTTGTAGGTGTCCTCCTTTTCACTTCTCAGATCCGCATTTAGGTTTTTCATATTTCTTCATGTTCTTCATAGTTCATCGTATTTCTTCATAGTTCTTCCACCGCAAGCTTCTTCTTGATCCAAAAAGACATATATTCTTGTGCGGTAACGTTTTTGTGCCTACTTTTGACGTCCGCAGATCCCTTTCTCTGGTCCAAAGATCTCATTAGAACTTATAGACTCCTCTGCGCTGAACCTTTTAGGTCTAGAATGTTCTCCATTTTGAATAGCCATTTGATCTGGAATAATACCAAGCAATTAGGAAACTTGTTTGTCTCAGCACTTAGCTGAATTTGCCTTCTTCAAATATCTGTAGTCATGGCGGCTTACTATGCCATCTTACTTTTCCTTATATGACATTAGCCCTTAACCAAGCCGCCATTACTTCCCTGTATTATCATCATTTAACTGTTAACTTCACCATTTAATTGAACCGGCATGTTGTATTTCTTTTCAGTTCTTCTTTGCACATGATGCCATCCAAAGCACAAACCATCTGTAACTGGGTTCCCTCAACCATAATTGAGGAACGTCTGAAGGAGTTTTTTACCATAGGATTTTTGCCAGGAAAAGACGTCATGTCTTACCGTGCCCCTGACTCGGAAGAAGAATGGCCCAATACAAGGGATGGTGAAGTGATTGTTTTTACTGACCATATGAACCGTGGCTTCTCACCGCCCGGCTCAAAGTTCTTCAGAGAGGTCCTCCACTTTTTCAAACTCCATCCTCAAGATATTGGGCCCAATTCCATATCTAACATATGTAACTTCCAAGTGCTCTGTGAGGTGTATCTTCAACAAGAGCCGACCGTGGAGCTGTTTAGAGAATACTTTTATCTGATCCGGCAGAACGAGTGCACCAACGGCCTTAGCTTAGAGCTTGGAGGCATCTCAATTCAACACCGGCAGGGCGCTGTCTTCCCCCTCATAGTCTTGCCGAGTCATCCAAAAGAGTGGAATCAGACTTGGTTTTACTGCCAAGACATTTCACCGGCAAACGAGAGGCCACTGCCGGGTTATCGCCCCGAACGTCTTGACTCCAAGTTTGCGCTCCCTGACAAGCTCACTGCCGCTGAACGCAGAAAGCTGATACCATGCATCAAAAGGATTAATGCTCTGTTAGGGAATGGGTTAAATAGAGTTGATCTAACCCGCTGCTGGATCTCATGGCGGGTCATCCATCTAAGCCGTCAGTCAAAGCTGATGTATGAGTATGGTGGAGGCCCGGATGACTCTCTTCGTCACAGCCCCGCTCAATTAACAGAAGAAGATATTTTTTCAATGTCAACCCTTCTGGTGAATGGGAAATACGAAGATTGCAGTATTGTTGAGTTAAACCCCTTCTGCAAGCTTAACCTGGTGCCAGAAGTAAGGATATTCTGATCTCTTCTCCTTTGTATTTTCCCCAGCCGTATTGTTTAATACTTGCCTGACCTTTTCATCGTGTTTTTACCTGTCTGCAAGCCAACTCTGACTTTTGGAAAGTTAAATATGACCACGAGGCTGCCAAGAATGCGAGAGCCGCATCCATAAACACTAAGAAAACTAGATGAAGCTTGGATTAAGCAGAGGTCAAAAAAGAAGAAGAAGAGCATTGCCGAAGACTGGATGAAGCTTGACGATTCTTTTGAGTCAGAGGTAGCCCTTGACTCCCTTGGCCAATTTTTTAACAATCTTATTAACGTTGATCATTACCAGGATGACACTGGGGCCAGTCGGGCCATGGAAGAAGAGGTAACTATCATTTCCTCCGACTCAGAGCCCTTGCCAAGACAAAAAAATCGACGAGTGATCCGTAAAGTAAGGTTTTCTAACCCTTTAGCTCACTTGGATCCCAACTTTATTTTGAAAAAGCAGCAACATGAGAGCTGCCATCAAGCCCGGACCGAAGACGAACTGGATGTTGTTCTTCAACAAACTCCTCAGAAGCGCCGGAATGAGGTTTACTTCTTTTGTCCTTAACTCTGTTTAATGAATCATTTCCCTTCCATTATTTTAACTTTATTTTATCTTTTTAGGAGGTGCCTCGCTCTTCTCGCAACTCATCGTAGACTCAATTTTCGGCCTTCAAGACTGCCCCTGGGTAATGAAAAATCCTCCTTTTTTCCAGTTTGTTCAAATTGTATATTTGTACTGACAGTCCTGCAACATCTCTCTTAGTGGCCAAGCTAAGTCCAAGAATGCAAAGGCAGCTAAACCGGCAGAAGACCCACCAATCCTTGCATCTGACCCTACCAGGCCACCTTCTCCTCCACTAACTGACGCTCCAGAAGACCCGCCTATTGATGCAGAATCAAATCCTCTTGAACCGTCGTTTGATGAGACCACTGTGAACCCTTCCGCAACTGGACCATCAAGCTCAGCCAACCTGCCATCACCGTCTGCACAAGACATTCAGATCACCGGGAGCCGTTTTATTGAGCCGAGGAATCCAACCATGCGCTTTGACGTTGCCAATTATGATCATCTAAATGCCAATGATATTTTATCCGGCTATCTCAGCCATGTGCACTCCAGTCGTGATTCTGAGATCGAAATGGTCAAACAGTTGCAGTTGAAATACGAGGTATGTTCTTCCGGCTTATCTATATTCCTCCAGCCCCCAAGTCTTCAGATTATGGGAGAACCGGAATGATCTGTAGACTTTATAATTTAGGCCAAGACCGTTACCTTTCAAACTTTTCTTGAATTAAACAAAATAGAACAAAGCTTCACCTATAGTCCCCAAGGGCCGGTTCCTTTTATTCATAAATGAGCCGGTACTTTTAAATTGATTTGTACCGTATTCAAAGAATTTAATACTCCGGCTTAACCTTGAGAAACTTGCTGAATTGCATACATTAGCCCCCAAGTGCCAAGTGTTGTTACTTTGTAAAGTACTTGGGACTTAAAATATGTCTTTAGAGTCATAAAAATTTGTTTTGACATACATTAGCCCCCAAGTGTCAAGTTATTTTTTTGTAAAGTACTTGAGACTTGAATCTTGATTGTTGAACTTTTAAGCGAAATCTTGACTCATCTAAGTATGTTTTTTTGCAGAATGCCTTATCTGAACAGAACTCGCAATTGACTGATGCGAAGACCCGGCTAGCAAGTCAGGAGGCATAAATTAAATCTGCTAACTCCAAACTGCAAATAAGTCTCTCTGAGACGGAAAATTTAGAGACCAGCTTCATCGCCAAGAAGAAAACCCGGGCAGATGAAAAAACGCTTCTGATGCAACGCGCCGAGAAGGCCGAAGCAGCCCTTGAAGCGGTTTCAACAGAGCTGAACGGTTTAAAGGGCCAGGTGTCTCAAATGGTGTCCGCCATCTTTGGTAAACCATCTGTCTTTAATCTTGTGTACTTTTTGCTGATCCGGAATATAAGGCGCCAGCTGACTTTGTGTATAAAATATGTGCAGGCCCACGAAGCAAGAACCTGAGCGAAGATCCTTTGATTAAACTGAAGGCAATGTATACTTTAGTAGAACTGCTGTACAATGGCACACAACGGGCACTTGCCGCCATCTCTCCTGCTAATCAAGGACCCAACCGGCTCAGCGACGTCTTGAAGAAACTATCAATCCTGCCCGCAAGATTTCAAGAAGTGAAATGCTCTTGTGCGCGAGCCGAAGCTTTGACTGCCCTGAGCCGCTCCAAGGCTTGGGTGCCAGACCTACACCTGGCGGACGTGGCCAGAGGCTATCCCACCGTGAAGGAAGACGGATCTCCCTTTGAGTAGGATGACTTCATGGCTTGTGTGCACGGAGTCCGACCTCAGGCAACTACCCTTGGAGATGACACCAACATCGAAAAATACCAGCTGGGTTTTGATGTTGAAAATAAGAAGATGGCGACTCCCATGTACAAGGTGACATATTTGATCCCGCCTGTAAGAGAAAATACAATTGCCCCGGAAGTTGACCCGGCCGGCCTAATCGACGAAGAAGCCGAATTTGTCGCCGTGAATGGTTTTGACTGGTCAAAACCCAACTTCCAGCCAACAAAAGGCGGTGAACCGGCGAGGGAGGAGTAATAACCATCTTCATTGGCTTATAAAAAGCCTTGTAATAGTTTAGCTGTGAAAACACTGAATGCCTTGCCTATTCCATCATGCATAAAACACTATGTGTGACTCCGTATTTCCTGATGGCAACATATGCATCATATTTGATGATTGTTTTTGCAACACTTTAACTCTGTTCCTGTAGATATAGGAGAAGAGACTGGCTTGGCGGCTTAGAACCGAACGGGTTAAAACACCCGGCTTATAGCCAATATGTTTACCATAATAGAAAACAGAAACAGATATAAATAAAGGACAAGGGCTGAAACTAACCCTTTGGTTAATACAGCAGGCAATTGCGTATAAATAATAGCCATACTTGTACCTTTGATCCTTAGACCACCAGCTTGAATAACCTGGGTAATGAAGTTGATAACTCAATCTTTCTGAGAAGTCAATGCCTCTGAATACTTAATGATCATTACCTTGGTGGCCTTGTTGTCAAATAATCAAGCCGACGGAGAAGGTCATGCTAATTATTTGTGGAATTGAGACAACAAAAAACTAAAAGGTAAATAACAGGTAACAAGTACGATTTAACCTTGTATTTAAAGGATGGTGGCTTCTGATTCGAATACGATCAGTAAACCGGACCAAAGGGGTTAAGCTAAGGTTCGAATACGACCATATAGCCACCAGTGGCTTTGGTGTTGCGCCGATCAAGAGGGTACCGACAACTATGTTCTCTTTGGTTGGAATACGACCTATGTTTGAACAGGAAGCCCCCAAATGATGTTGAGAGGTTTTTAACGACCCTGATTCGAATACGATCCAAGTCGGACCCAAAAGGGGTTAAGCTATGATTTGGATACGATCAAGAAGCCCCCTAGTGAGTTTGGACTTTTGCCTATCAAGAGGGTTACGACAGCTATGTTCTCTTTGGTTCAAATACGACCTATGTTGGAACAGGAAGCCCCCATGTGACCATGATAATTGGAGCTAGATTCGAATACGATCATAAGCCAGACCAAAAAAGGTTAGACTTGATTCAAATATGATCAGCTCCTTAATAGTCATTTGAAAATAAGAAATAACAAAGATGCATAATCTTTGAAAAGAAAAGAGACCGATGGTCTTACTTTATTGCTTATCATGGTATATACAATGTTAAAGTATGTACATGATGAGAGCCGGTGGCTCAGGTGTAGTATGGCTGAAGTTGAGCAATGTTCCACGGCCGGCGGGTCTCCTCCTCCGACTTACGTGAGTCTTTGTGCTCTCGAACGTCAATGAGGTAATACGACCCGTTGTTTAAGTTCTTGCTGACCACAAAGGGTCCTTACCAAGGTGGGGATAACTTGTGTGCATCTGACAGCTCCTGGATGAGCCGAAGCACCAGGTCTCCTTCCTGAAAAGTTCTGGACTTAACCTGGTGGCTATGATAACAGTGCAGGTCCTGTTGATAAATTGCTGATCGAGCCGCTGCTAAGTCTCTTTCTTCATCTAACAAGTCGAGTGCATCCTGTCTGGCTTGTTCATTATTAGCTTCAACATAAGCTGCCACATGGGGCGAGTCATGACGGATGTCACTAGGCAACACTACGTCTGCTCCATACACCATGAAGAAAGGTGTGTAACCTGTAGACCTGTTAGGTGTGGTATTGATACTCCACAACACCGAGGGTAATTCCTCTACCCAACAACCCGGCATTCGCTGGAAGGGAACCATAAGCCGGGGTTTGAGACCTTTTAAAATTTCCTGATTTGCTCTCTCAGCTTGACCATTGGATTGAGGATGAGCTACAGAAGAAACATCAAGCCGGATATGCTCATGTTGACAAAACTCCTCCATAGCCCCTTGGGATAGATTAGTGCCATTGTCAGTGATAACGTTGTGTGCAAAACCAAAGCGGAAGATCACCTTTTTCATGAACTGAACCGCCGTGGCCGCATCACACTTACTCACCGGTTCTGCCTCAACCCACTTTGTGAATTTATCAGCCGCCACTAAAAGATGTGTCTTTTTATCCTTAGACCTTTTGAAAGGCCCCACCATGTCAAGCCCCCAGACCGCAAAAGGCCAAGTGATTGGAATCATCCGGAACTCTTGAGCCGAAACATGTGCTCGTCGTGCAAATTTTTGACATCCATCACGTCTGCTGACTAGATCCTCTGCATCAGCGTGAGCCGTCAACCAGTAAAAACCGTGACGAAAAGCTTTGGCCACCAGAGATTTTGACCCGGCGTGATGACCACAATCGGCTTCATGGATCTCACAAAGTATTTCTTGGCCTTCTTCAGGGGAAAGACACCATTGAAACGCTCCAGAGACGCTGCAATGGTATAGTTCTCCATCAGAAATAGTCATTGACTTAGACCACTGGGTTATCTGTCGAGCCAGGGTCTCATCCGCTGGCAACTCTCCCCGGGTCATGTAAGCCAAGAACGGGACTGTCCAATCTGGGATGAGATGAAGAGCCACCACCAACTGCGCCTCTGGGTCAGGAACAGCTAAATCTTCTTCTGTGGGAAACTTGATAGACGGGTTATGCAAAACATCCAAAAAGGTATTAGGTGGTACCGGCTTACGCTGAGACCCCAACCGGCTTAAAGCATCAGCCACTTCGTTCTTCCTACGATCAATGTGCTCCACCTGATAACCTTTAAAATGCCCTGCAACAGCATCAACCTCCCGGCGATAAGCCGCCATGAGAGGATCCTTGGAATCCCACTTGCCTGATACCTGTTGAGCCACTAAATCTGAGTGGCCAAGACATCCGACCCGGCTCAAACTCATCTCTTTTGCCACTCAAAGCCCATGGAGCAAGGTTTCATACTCTGCTGCATTGTTAGTGCAAGGAAACATCAGCCATAACACATAAAAAAATTCACCTCGAGGAGAGGTTAAAACAACTCCAGCCCCCAATCCTTCCAACTGTCTGGACCCATCAAAATGAATAGTACAATACGTGTTGTCTGGTTTCTCTTCTGGCATCTGCATCTCTGTCCAGTCATTAATGAAGTCAACTAGTGCTTGATATTTGATCGCAGTACATGGTACATACTTCAACCCATGAGACCCAAGCTCAATGGCCCACTTGGCGACTCGTCCAGTGGATTCTCTGTTTTGAATGATGTCTCCCAATGGAGCAGAGCTAACCACAGCGATTGGATGACCCTGGGAATAATGTTTAAGCTTCTGGCTTGCCATGAACACCCCATACACGAGCTTCTGCCAATGTGGATATCGTTGCTTGGATTCAATTAACACCTCACTGACGTAGTAAACCGGCCGTTGAACCGGATGTTCCTTGCCAGTCTCCTTCCCCTCCACCACAATAGCCACACTAACAGCTCGTGAGTTGGCAGCCACGTATACCAACAGCGGCTCTTTCTTAACTGGAGTAGCCAGGACCGGCGGCTCAGCAAGCTGTGTCTTCAGATCTTCAAAAGCAGAGTTTGCAGCATCGCTCCAAACAAAATCATCTGTTTTCTTCATCATCTGATACAAAGGCATTTCCTTCTCCCCTAACCGTCTTATGAACCGTCCCAGAGCAGCAACACGACCCGCCAGTCGTTGAACGTGATTGATGCATGTTGGTTTGGCTAGGGATGTAATTGCCTTGATTTTCTCCGGGTTAGCTTCAATACCTTGGTTAGACACCAAAAAACCCAAGAGCTTGCCGGCTGGGACTCCAAAAACACATTTGGCCGGGTTAAGCATCATTTTGTAGACCCAGAGATTATCGAAGGTCTCTTTCAGGTCTGCGACCAATGTTTCCTCTTTCCTGGATTTTACCACTATATCATCCACATAAGCATGAACATTACGCCTAATCTCATCATGAAGACAGTTCTGTAAAGACCATTGGCAAGTCGCCTGGGCACTCTTAAGCCCAAAAGGCATAGACACATAGCAGAAAGCTCCAAAAGGAGTGATAAAAGCCGTCTTCTCCTGATCTTTGACCGCCATCTTAATCTGATGATAACCTAAGTAAGCATCCAAGAAACTAAAATGTGCGCAACCCGCCGTAGCATCGATGATCTGATCAATACGGGGGAGGGCAAAAGGATAAGCCGAACACGCTTTGTTCAAATCGGTGTAATCCACACACATACGCCAGGTGCCGTTCTTTTTGAGTACAAGCACCGAGTTGGCTAACCACTCTATGTGAAAGACTTCTACAATGAACCCGGCCGCCAAGAGCCAGGCCACCTCTTCTCCAATGGCCTTACGCCTTTCTTCATTGAACCGTCAAAGAAACTATCTAACAGGTTTAAACTTTGGATGAATATTGGGAGTGTGCTCAGCGAGTTCCCTCAGGACACCTGGCATGTCAGAAGGTTTCCATGCAAAGATGTCCTGGTTCTCACGGATGAACTCGATGAGCGTGCTTTCCTATTTTGGATCCAAGTTTGCATTGATGATGAACTGCTTGGATGAGTCGCGAGGCACAAAGTTAACCATCTTGGTGTCATCAGCTGATTTGAACTTCAACGCCGGCTCATGCTCTGTTGTTGGTTTCTTTAACGACGTCATGTCTGCCGGGTCAACATGAGCCTTGTAAAACTTTAACTCCTCTGTTCCACAAACAGATTCAACATAGGCAGTATCCCCTTCTTCATACTCCAGGGCTATTTTCCGTCTCCCATGTACTGTAATGATGCCCTTATAACCCAGCATCTTGAGCTGCAAATATACATAACACGGCCGAGCCATGAACTTGGCATAAGCCGGCCATCCAAACAGAGCATGATATGGGCTTTTGATCTTAACCACCTCAAAGGTTAATTTTTCTGCTCTGGAGTCATACTCATCTCCAAAGGCTACTTCCAGCTCAATCTTACCAACTGGGTATGCCGATTTGCCAGGTACCACACCGTCAAAAACAGTGTTGGATTGTTTAAGACTCTTATTAGTCAATCCCATCCGGCGGAACGTCTCATAGTAGAGGATGTTGATGCTGCTACCTCCATCCATGAGTACCTTAGTGAATTTGTATCCACCAACCTGAGGCGTCACTACCAAGGCCAAGTGACCCGGATTATCAACCCGGGGTGGGTGATCCTCTCTGCTCTACACAATAGGCCGCTCTGACCAACGTAATTAATGTGGAATCGTCGGCTCAACGGCATTAATGACCCTCTTGTGAAGCTTCTGGTCCCTCTTACATAAACTAGTGGTGAACACATGGTATTGATCACTGTTCAGCTGTTTCGGGTTGCTCTGATATTCGGACTGTTGCTGCTGATTACCATGGTCGGGTTGTGAATTATATCCTCCTTGGTTACTAGGATGGCCCTGACCATGAAATCCTCCTCCGCCCGAGCCGGCGCCCGGGCCATGGAAACCGCCACCACCTGAACCTCCACCTGGGCCATGACCTCCATCAAACGCGTTTGAATTTTTAAATGCCTTCATGATTGTACAATCCTTCCACAAGTGGGTGGCGGGCTTCTCTCGGGTGCCGTGCCTTGGGCAAGGTTCATTCAATAGTCGCTCAAGGGTGGGACCTGACCCGCCTGACCGAGGGGGTTGCCTGCCCTTGTGCCATTGATTTCTTCCCTGTGCATTAGTGTTAGCAACAGACTCATCAGCCTTATGTTTATTACCTCCTTGATTTGCCGGGTTATGATGGTGACCCTTGCCATTGCCGTTCTTCTTTCCCTTCGCTGTCTTTTCTTCGTCAGACACCGGGTCTTTGGTACTATCAGAATCAGCATACTTGATGAGAGCCGCCATCAACTGGCCCATGTCATTATAGTCACGCTTGAGCCGCCCCAACTTCTGCTTCAGAGGTTCAAAACGGCAATTTTTATCCAACATCAAAACTGCTGCGCCGGCATCCATCTTATCAGATGAATGTATTATCTCCTTGACCCGGCGCACCTAGTGGGTTGTAGACTCACCGTTCTCCTGCTTACAATTAGTTAGGTCCAGAATCGACATAGGCTGCTTACACATGTCTTTGAAGTTCTAGATGAACCGGGCCTTTAACTCTGCCCATGAGCCGATAGAATTAGGCGGCAACCGCTTCAACCAAGTACGAGCTGTTCCATCGAACATCATAGTGAAATACTTGGCCATTATTGCGTCGATGACCTCTAACAACTTCATAGCCATCTCATAACTCTCAATCCAAGCCCCGGCCTGTAAGTCAGCCGTGTAATTAGGCACCTTACGAGGCCCCTTAAAGTCCTTCGGCAGACGCTCATTACGTATGGCCGGCACCAAGCAAGGGACGCCTTTGGTTCTTGTGGATACTCCTGCCTCGATCGAGGTTGCTGGATAAGACGGAAAAGTTTGATGAGCCGCCTGATCTGCTGCCATTTGAACTGCTCGTTCCGCCTCTTGTCGAATCCTCTCCCGATCCACCAAGTTAAGGGCTCCAGCCCGCACCGGCTCATGCCTGTGTGGCCGGTTATGGCGTTGAGCATTGCTTGACATGTCTGCGGATTCCATAAGCCTACTATAGCTCGGGCTCCGGCTTGGGCGAGGAGTTGAAGGGATCCTGTCTCGACTGTAGGAGTACGCATCCTGCTGTGCCAGAGCTATTTTAAGAAGTTCTCTTACCCTCCGTGTTTCAACCGCCGTCGGTGAGTCGCCTTCCATCGGGAGAGCCGCCAAATGAGCCAACGCTGCGATGAGGTTTTCCAAGGGGTTGGAGAAGTGACCCGGCGGTGTTGGTACGTAATAAGGTGGAGCGGTAATTATACGAGGTGGTTCCATGGCACACGACTGAACCGGTGCGCCGGGTGTCGTGATCCGATTTTCCTCCGGCGGGTTGCTTCCCTAGCTCAGGGTGTATGGAATAGGTTCCTAGGATCAAGCGTCAGAGGTAGATGTGACTGAGTTTCCTGATGCCTCCTCCTCATGACCTCGTTTGACGCATTAAGATCCACCGAGAGCCGAAAGGTCTCCGCTTGAAGCTGTTGAGCACGAACGTCCAAAGCCGCCCGCTCTGCTGCCATCCTGACTTCCTCTGCGGCTAGATTTTCCTTAGCTTGCACCATCTCTTCACTTACACATGCCACCTCTACGTCGTGCTGGGCTTTATCCGCCGTCTCTACCACGGCAGTCAACAGTGTCGTCAGTTTATCCATGAGGTCCATTAGAATCTAAGCTGGGGGGCGCGCGGGGTCTCCTGACCCAGCTGCAGCCGACCCGGTAGCTGCTGCCGCCACTGCTGTAGAGTTCTGCTCAGGCTGTGTCCCTACCATGAAGACTCCGGCCCAATTCGGTGGCTCAAGAGGGTCCGGAATACTGCTACCATCGGAACAGCCTCCGAGCATGCTGTCCTGCAGCTGGTACAAAGAGTCCGTCTCGCCCGTTGATGATGCAATGTCAGAACAGACGGCCTTCTCACCGCCCTCCACCGATCCTTCAGAGTATTCACCACCGTCGACGCACCCTACAAAGTCATGCTTCACGAGAGATTGAACACGGGTGGTCATCACGCACCGAGCCATTTCGATGAGGTTGGTGTGGATGTCCGGCTCAGGGCCTGACTCACCGATCCGGCCGATGAAGACATGAATTCCATCGAAGGGGACCCGGTACCCGTACTCAATCGAGCCGGCCTCGGGGCCCCAGCCTTCATGTCGATGTAGAGCTTGACGCGATGACTCTTGGTCATCCGGCCCACAGCATATCCCTTGAGCCCTTCGAAGTTGCCATTCAAGAACTCAAATCCACCGTGCACTGGCCCTATAGTGGGCGCCAACTGTCGTGGATTTGTCACGACATATGTCCTAGAGAAAGGACTTAGTCGTAGGCCCATCGCAACTAGGAAGCTTAAAGGGGTTAATCGGGACAAAGCACACGAGAGGTTTTATACTAGTTCGGCCCCTTACGATGAAGGTAAAAGCCTACGTCTAGTTGTGTTGGTATTGCTAGGGTTTCGATCACCAAGAGGCTCAACTCGCCGGCTTGGTTATTGATCTCTTGTTTTCTTGTCCTGAGCCGCCACCGGGTCATCGCCTTATATACACGGGTTGACGCCTGGTGGCCTACAGAGTCCCGGCCGGCTCAAAATCATGTCCGGCTCTGTGACTTCCTTTACATGCCTTTCCTTACAAGTATTTGCGTACATACGGCGGTTTATAATACCGGGCCTTAAGCCGCCTCCAGGCCTTTGGGCCTTCTATAAGATTTAATAAACTATCATCTTGAACGTTTACTGGGCTTCTTCTGTAACCCGCCACGTGGGATGAGGTGCCTGGGCCACTGGCGCATGGGGCCCAGGGGCAGGGGACGGGCCTGCGCTCATGTCTTCTTCCTCCTCGCGCCTTTGTTCCCTCGTGGAATAGAGCGGAGGCAGGGGAGGGAAGCGGCAATGGGGCCGGCCGGCTCCGGTGGCCTCTGGCCAAACCGAGCGCACAGGCGGGCTCGCGAGGATGCAGTGCCTCCATTCAGAGGAGAAGCGGCTCCCGGGGAGGCGGGTGGAGGAGGGGAGGCCGCGGCGAGGTGAGGCGCCAGGAGCTTCGGGCGACGGCGGCTCTCGGTGTTGCGGGCTCTCCGGCGACGAACGGAGGAGATGGGGAGGCTGGTAGGGGTGTGGGGAGTGTCGTGGTGGAGACGGTAGAGAGGAAAGAGCTCCGGATGGCTCGGTCGAGGTGGTGGCCGAGAGTAACGGCAATGGCCAAGCTCTGGGAGGCACGGCTAGAGGGACTGTGGTGATGAACTGGTGGGGTGGGAAGGTTCAATGGGACAAGGGGGAGTCGGTGAACATGGTAGTAGCAGGAGAGGAGGCTCGGGTTGGTCGGAACCAAGCCCAGGCCGAGGCAGTCATGGTGGATGACGACGAACAACGGCGAGATGAGGCAATTCCATAGAGCAAATGAGGCGAGGAAGAGATGGGTGAGCTATGGGAGGGCTCTTATATAGCCGAGGGGAAGGCTCTAGACCTCACAAGCGAGCTTGAGCAGTGCTCTAATGGAGGTCAGGGGCAGGGCATGGCACAAACACGGCATTTGCGACGCATTGATGGCGAACCATGACAAGGCACCGATGCAGGGCGATGCAGTCAAGCACGGGCGAGCTCTTGGACAAGGTTTGAGGTCGAGACGAGGAGGGAGGAGACGAGCATAGTGGCCAGAACAAGCCAGAGCACGCCAGCAGCCATGATGCAAGCATGATCACCACGCGCACTGGAGCAAGTGGCGCTCTTTGGCATGGCCAACCATGTCTAGTGGATGGACCTTGGTGCCCTCAATCAAAATGAGGAAATAAATCGGTCTAGGGTAAAAGAAGAGATTTGCACTTAGCTCCAAAAGTAAATCAGTAAGAAGGTGTTTGTAACTCTTTGTGGTTAAACCAGCTTGGTAACGTGGTAAAGAGTTTGTCTGATGACGATCACATACTAAGGTGATGCTGATCACCAAAAATCAGACTAAGAGGAGGAGTTTAGATGAGGGTTGCAGTAGAAAGTGCAATACTGGCCAGAATGAGGGATTTGGATGATACACTGACATACTTGATCTCTATGAGCTGAAATTTAGCAGAGAGGGGTTATATGATGATATGAAGTTGCTGTAAAAATTTCATGCCATTTGTAAATACCAAAGTGGCATTTGCTTCACAAACTTCATTCTGGACAGAAACTTGAAAAATTACACAGGCAATTGGATTAGCCAATTGAGGTAAAACTTTGTGGAGGGAGTTGATATGGACAGAAGCATGTCCGGGTAAAGTTTCAACTCAATTGAAGCAATATAAAATATAGTTGCTTCACAAGCTAAAAATCTGACCAGAAATTGAGATTTGGAGCTGGGCTCACATAGATGAGTTACACGAGCTCATATTTGGTGGAGAGTCATGATTTGATCATATGAAGGGCCTTGCAAAATTTCAACTCATTTGGATATGTCTAGCTTGTACTTCCTTCACAATCACTTCCCTCGAACAGGAACTTTGAAACATTGCTCAGGAAGATTTACTAGGCAAGTTGAGTTGAATTTTGGCACAGGTCAATTATTTGGACAGGAAAAAAATGTACAAGAAGTTTGGGGTCAAATGGGCAAACATAAATAGCACTTGCTTTGCAAAGTGCCATTTAGGACAGAATAGGAAAAGAATTATTGGAGGATTATTTTTGAACATGGCAATGAAATATTTTGCCATACTTGAGCAAGATAGGACCCAAAAATTTTTAGGAGTGACAGAAATATGGGTTGCTTCACAACCTAGGGTTTTAAGGGTTATTCCTTTATTAGAAAATGAATATTGCCAACAAAAGGATTTTGGGTTAGGTCAAGGATGGAAGTGACATGATCTTGGGATGATGAAGAGAGTGACAAGCGACTATAAAACCTAGGAAGACATGATCTTCCCAAGTTTCAGAACCACATAGCCATGGAAAAGCAAAACAAAACAGGAATCCAAGAAAATGAAAGGAAAAAAGAAAAGGGCAAAAATCCAGGATGTTACAAGAAGCCTTTCCCCCATGTCCGGATGGGACTCTCCTTGGCGTGGAAGGCAAGCTTGGCGTCCGGATATGAAGATTCCTTTCTCTGTAAACCGACTGTGTACAAACCCTAGCTCCCTCCGGTATCTATATGAACTGGAGGGTTTAGTCCGTAGAGGCGATCATAGTCATAATCATACAAGCTAGACTTCTAGGGTTTAGCCATTAAGATCTCGAGGTAGATCAACTCTTGTAACCCCTATACTCAACAAAGTCAATCAAGCAGGACATAGGGTTTTACCTCCATCAAGAGGGCCCGAACTTGGGTAAACATCATGTCCCCTGCCTCCTATTACCTTTGATCCTCAAACGGACAGTTCGGGACCCCTACCTGTGATCCACTAGTTTTGACACCGACACCACCTCTCTTACGATGCCATGTAGGCCCCTGTTGATATGTTGAGGATGTTGCGGGTGCGATGGCTGTCGGTAGTGGGAAAGAATACTTTAGACGTAGACAGCCGGGTCGGGGGATAAATCCTGTTGCCGTGGATGAGGCAGTCGTAGGAGCGGCAACAATAAGGTGGACGACGGCGCCGATGAAGCGAGAGGACGCGATGAAAGGATCCTGGTCCGGCGCCCTGGATGAGAGATGTCCATCTCTTATAGTGGACGACAGGGTAGGGGCAGCGGCTCCGGCAAGGTGGAGGATGGGGTGGCGGACGGAGGAGGCTGGCCGCAGTGGGGAGGTTGTCGTGGCGCCGATGATGTATGAATGGGGAAATGGAGGGGGAGGCGGATCTCAAACTTTGGGACGTGCTTGTGAAATGTGGGAAAGTTACGAACTTATCCCCCGTTTAAAATTTTGAACATCACGTCAGTTGGGGATAGGACGGTAATCTCGCATCTCCCAAATATTTGCCGGTGGCGATTTCGGCTGAGGAGAGGGTGTTTTTCCGCCCACGGTTGGCGCCCACGGTGTATGAACGGGGCTGATAGGTAGGACAGTTGTGTCACGTCTGGGGGAAGTTACACATCTAGCCCTATTTAAAATATTTGCCTACATCAATTTCGGACGAGGAGAGTTTGTTTTGCCGTGCACCATGTATGAATGGGGAAATGGAGGGAGAGACACATGTCTTTCGGACGAGCTTGAATCAAATGTGTTTTGCTACCCATGTTTGGCTCCCATCGTGTTTGAATGGGCTCAGAGGCGGTCATGTCACGTCTGATTGAAGTTACTAGTCTACCCCTATCGACAATAGTGTAAATCTGGTCGATAAGGATGTCAAGTGTCGGGCAGTAATTAGCATTCGTGTTTGCCTTGGGCCCTGGCAACTAAATCCAAATCCAATGTGTATTCGATTATGAATATCCACAGTTAATTCTACATTTTGTTATTTATTTCTTCAAAACCACAACAAAGATTTATTCCACCTTTATATATGATTGTGATTTAGAAATATCGTGATCTTCGAATTCAGTAGGTTGGATACACTTTGAGTCAAATAGTTATTTCATCCAATACAATATGCTCACACGAAAAACAGTTCACCTTATGTCAATCATAAAAGTACCGAGGATTACCTCGCCTAAAAAATTCGGATCATTACAACACACGGATAACATAGGGGGTCTTACAACATAATCCATTCAGAGAATTGACACAACATGCAAGTACAATAATCTAATGACGATTTCAACTAGTATCTAAAGAAGAACTGGGATTACCCTGGGCTTCAGATAGCAGAAACATCAGGACCTCCTCCGTCTTCAAATGCAACATTCTTACTTCCTCCAATTCTTTGGTTGCTTGCATAATGCGTGCCACTAATTGCATAATTTCCAGCCTCAAGATCAAGATTACATCATTCATGGCAGCCACACCATCTCTTTCTGCCTTTAGTAGAGCCTCAAGAACTATAATATATGTGCTCAGACTGCTCTCCGGAGGTGTTGCCTCTAAATTGCTACCATCTGGTAACATGGATGGCGCACTGCTTCCACAACATATTCTGGGGTTGTACATTGTGTCCTAGTGTGAACGACATCCTAAAAGGTTTCCGTTGGACATAAGTAAGAGATAGTTATCGCATGATCCATGCAGTGAGCTTACATGGTAAACGACATACGAATTATTGCCGAGCATGGCAAGCTATATTTAAATGTTTCAAAGAAGCATTAGCCGAACAGAAATTTGTCGGATGTGGGGTTCCGGCAAACCCTTAAGGTTCGAACACTAGGGTAAGCGCGAAGTCTTCCCCTCCTACCGATCTACGCTCTAGCTCGCTAAGATCTTGCGGACGAACTCGACGAACTCACAACACAGAAAGACACGGGGTTTATACTAGTTCGGGCCACCGTTGTGGTGTAATACCCTACTCCTCTGTGGTGGTGGTGGATTGCCTCTTGGGCTGATGATGAACAGTACAAGGGAAGAACAGCCTCTTGAGGTTGGTGTGTTCTTGTGCGTATGAACTTGTGGTGTGTAGATTCCCTCAAGCTAAGATGAGATGAGATGCGATCCCCTCCCCTCGTTCCCATACTATGGTGGTGGCCAGTCCTATTTATAGAGGCCCTATTCCTCTTCCAAAATATTGAGCGGGAAGGGAGGCAACAATGGCGAGCTAATTTGAAGCGGGACATCTAGTACAAGCTATCCTGACAAAAGGTAGTCTGCGCCTGTGAAAGGCTCTGGGTGACGCTGTCTTGGGCTCCACGATGACCTCCGATTTGCCGTCCGCCTGGTCTTGGTCTTGTTGCACCGAAATGGCAACCTTTGTCTGAGGCCTCGGTACTCCGCGGCTGCGCTTGCCTCCTTTGCACCAAAGGGGAAACAAGGACGCTGCGCGTGCTGACGCCTGCCTGGCGCCCGCCTGGTGTCGATCGTCATGGCTCACGTCACAAGAGTCTCGTGAGGTTCGCCCCGCCTTGATATCTCCGCTCCTCGTGATCCTGCCTAGCTAGGCCACTCCAGAGGTGGTCTTGCATCGTCCGCCTCGCGAGGCTTGGCCCCTCGCGAGGGTCTTAGGTGCCTTGTTGGTGAAGATGGGACGTACGGCCTGGTGCTTGGCCACGCCGTGGGCCGCAGGCAGGCAAATCTGGGGACCCCCATTCCCAGAACGTCGATAGTAGCCCCCGGGCCCAAGGTGCGCTCGGGCTTGGTTTCGCGGCGAAGCCAAGGGTCAAGTTCGGAGCAACGCGGGCCCCAAAAGCCTATGGCATCGGTTGACGCGTGGCGTTTGATTGGACGTGGGCGTCTCCGCTTCCCCACGCTCCCTCGGCAATTGCACGACTTGACAAGTCCCTGCGACATGCAAGGGAAACCATCATTACCTGCGATCGTGGGAGGTGCCAGTTGGCCTTCTTCCGCTATAATGGAGAGGGGGGCGGAACCCCCGTCGCCCATATCTTCCTCGCTTGCTTGCTTCCTCCTCCTTGCTCTACTGCTTGCTCCAATGGCGCCTATCAGAAGGTTCTCCGCTGGAGAGAAAGGGAAATCCCCCCGGGATGTCCCGGAGCCACTCCCGCCGAAGAAGAGGTCAATCCATCACCATGACGAAGAGGCGATGCAGGTGGTGACGAGGACTTGGTGCGAGCCGCCTCCTTCGGGGTATCTGCTACCCCTGTACGGCCAAGCCGAGGGCTCGGGAGGACGAAGTGACGAGCGGCGCCGCCCGCGCCTCATCCGGGGTCGTCGCGCCACGGCGACGCGTGCCGTCCATGCTGCGGACTCCTCGCGCGAGTTGGTGTTGTGGCCGCCGATGCCTCCGAGCTCCTGGATCCACTTCCCGCGGTTCTTCTCCGACGTGATGACGCCGAGGGTGCCTCTCGAGCTCTGGCTGCAGCACGCCGACTACAGCGCTTCGGCGACCGGAGCAGAGATCGAAGCGGTCCCCACCGGCAAGATCTTCATGACCCGCGACTGGGGGAAGATTGCATGGGTCTGCCGTGCGAGGGGCGCTGTCGTGATCCACTTCGAGTACGACAGAGCCTCCACACTCTTCTTCAAGGTCTTCGACGCTGAGGGTCGTTGCCTGGAGTGCTGCTCCGGAGAAGAGCGCGAGGCTGATGCGCGCTCTGCTCGCGACCACTCCAGCAGCTCTCTTGAGCTCTACGAGACTCCGGAGACGAGTGACGACAGCTACGTGCCCCCGAGCTCTCACCGTGCTCGGAGTAGGGCTGCAGCGTCCGGCCGCCGCCGCCGCTGATCCGCATGGGGTTGGCGTCGGCCTCCCATAGCCCACTGTTGATGATGGCGTCCGCCATGGAAAGATGTAGATATGATTCCCTTCAGCATCAACTTTTGTTTCCTGCGAAGAATCATGAATCACCCTATGGGGCATGTAAGGATCTGCAATGCCTTTGTACTTATCTTCCTTGGTATGAAGATTTGATGAACGCGTGCCCCGTTAAGGCTCGGTCCCTCCTTTCTTTTCTCGCGATGGCTTGTTGCTCTACGCTGACGGGTCCCGGTCCCAAGGCGGCTACAGCCGCCGCTGGTATGCTAGGTCGCGATGCCATGGTCAAGGCCAGGAGGTGCACGACCCGAGGTCCAGTAAGAGCCCCAGAGGTGCGATGCTCAGGAGGTCCCGCTTAGCGCCCAAGCAGCCATGGTAAGGAAAGAAAGGAAGACGACTTGGCCACGACAGGGTTGCGGCATGGTGTGAGCGACTACTAGGCCCGAATATTTAGCCGATCTGAGGGCGAGACTTATCTTGCTGACTTCGCGGTGATTCCAGATGTTGCGCTAGGGCTGCGCACCAACTTATGCGACATAGCTAGGCCGGTACGTACGAGTTTTCCTTCTCCCGAGCTCTTCTTAGTGCTCTACGTCCTCAGGTCCCAGCCCTCGAGCGAGCTCAGCCGCCGCTGGTATGCCAGGTCGCTATGCCGTGGTCAAGGCCAGGGTATGAGGGCTGGAGAGCCAGTAAGAGTTCCTGAGTCGCGATGCTCAGGAGCCCCCCTTTTAACGCGCAAGCGAATCGCACGAGAGAAAAGGAGACTCGCGGTGCCGCATGCTATCCTTCCCGCGAGGTCCCCGTGGACAGGCACAAGAAGCAACATGGTTTGCCGTTACTGCCGCCTGCCTGCCGCTGGTTCGTCCGGATGAAGTGAAGGCACTGAGGGCCTGGTGAGGTGACGTGCACGGCGCATGCCGCGAGCCAGAGCTCGACCACTCAGATTTGTCGGTCGTGGCAGGGATGGACCCATGAACCAATGTTGTGCCTGTGTAGAGGCCCCGAGGGAGGCGATGATCGAGCAGGTGATAGCAGTTGGCAGGTTAAGCATGAAGAGCAGATCAACTTGGATAAATGGAGGAAGATACATGCCACTGGGTCTGGCCCGAGCGGCATGGGGATGATTGAGCCCGAGGGGCGCCCCCAGCAAGGTAAGCTAAATACATAAGCAAAAGGGATACATGCCATAGGGACGGACCCATGTGGCCTGGGAATAATGCAGACCAAGGGGCGCTCCCAGCTTAAATGAACTTGGAGGATGTCACCTGGTTCTATAGATGAAGCATAGTTGGTGCAGCTGAAGCCACGCGTTGATGGAATGGCTCCTCATGAGCCACCAGGGCCCTGAGCCTCGGGAGGCTCTTGGGGCTTAGGAGGTTTCCTGAAGATCGTCCCCATCTCCTCCTGAACGGCGTGGAACCTGAAATCCTGAGCCGCCAGGACTTGCCGCACGTTGCGCTGATAGGCCGACGCCACGCTCGGCAAGCCGAAGGGCATGCGAATGTAGCTGTGTGGTGGACCCTCACAGCGGCCCGCACGTGATGGCCAGAAGCGTTCCTGAGATGTGTCCCTGTTGAGCCCTCGGACATCGACGCAGACACGCAGCCCGACATCCTCGCTTGGATGGGGGGCTGCGCCTTGTGAGTGGCTGTGTCCGCGCATGCCTCTCGTGTCTTGTAGCTCTTGGGTGGTCTTGGTGATGAACTCGTGGGTGGTGGGCACTCCTTGCCCCGTGCTCTCCTGAGGAAAGTGTGCCGTGAAGCACGCTTCCAAGTGGTGCCCAAGCACCTCCCTCGTGAGGTTGGCAAGGTGTGAGGATCTCCAGGAGAGAGCCCCTGAGTCCTGCCTGAGGAGGGCACTGGGCGCGCTTTCCTATGCGGTGGAGGGAGGCGCTCCTGGAGCGGGCGCTGATCCTGACAAGGCTCCAGACGTGACGCCATCTTCTTGGGGTCCTGTGTGGCACGGCAGCTTCTTCTTAGGGATGGTCTCCGGAGGGCCTTCACTTCTGCTGTTAGGGTTGTTGACTACTGCGGCTTGGAAGGCGCGCTCAAGGGAGCACACCACATCCATTTCTTCACATGGGACCGTGATGATTCCCCCGCTTCCTGGCATCTTGAGAATGTTGTACCCATGTTGAGTGACTTCCATCAACTTGGCCAGGGCTGGATACCCGAGGATGGCATTGTACGGCAGGAGGATGTGCACGATGCCAAAGTCGATGAGCTTGGTGTGGTAGTTCTTGTGCTCCCCGAAGGTGACAGGTAAGCGGACTTGCCCTATTGCTGTGGTGGAACCGTTAGTCACTCCTGAGAAAGGCTTGGTTGGCTGGAGCTGCTCATAGGGCACTTGGAGGTTGTCAAACATGTCGACGGATAGGACGTTGAGCCCTGCGCCGCCGTCAATGAGAGTCTTGGTGACTTGCACATTGCTGATGGCTGGGAAGCACAACATAGGGAGTGCGCCAGCGGTGGCTGCGCACTTGAGCTGGTCTGCCGAGTCGAAGGTGATGGCGCATTGGGACCACCTGAGTGGCGCGCGTGGCCTCGAGCTTGGGGAGCGTCGCGTTCACCTCGCGAGCGAACTATTTAAAGATGCGCTAAGAGGCTGGGGCCTGAGCACCACCCAAGATGCAAGCGATCGCATGCGGCTCTTGGAAGCCCCCAGCCCCCTCGTCCTAGTGGTGGTCATCGTTCCTTGTTGGTGGCGGCAACGGGGGAAGACCGGCGTTGCCCTGGGGGCGATCCTCACGAGGCGGGTCCCTCCAGGCGCCCTCGCGAGGTTGGTCCTGCCAGCGGTCCTCACGAGGTCGGTCGCGCCACTCCTGGTGCGGGCCACTGTCGTCCCAGCGTCTGCCTCCATGTCCTCCTCCGCGGCCGTAGCCCCGGTCGTTGCGCTCGGGGTGTCGACCGAAGCGTCCTTCCCGTATGGCTCTGAGCTCTTGACAGTCACTAGTGTTGTGGGTGTTCAGGTTGTGGAAGGCGCAGAACGGACGGCCGTTCTTGGATGACTCAGGCTGATCTCTGCCTCGCTTGGTGTCGGGCTCTGCTGCGAGCACTACTGCCTCTTTGCGCTTCACGTCCTTGGCCTTGGCCTTCTTCTCCTCCACTCCTGCAGCTGGCAGCTCAAGGAAAGAGAGGCACCCCTCCTCAGGTCTCGCGCACTTGGTCGCCAGGTTGAATAGCTCCTGAGATGTGCAAAGCTCCTCGTGGATAGCCAGATCTTCCTTCATCTTGACGTCACAGACAATGTTTGAGAACGCGGAGATGATGGCTTCATCCGTGACCTTGGGGATCTTGAGGCGGGTGTTGTTGAAGCGCTGGATGTACTTCTGAAGGGTCTCTCATGGCTATTGCTTGATGCGGAGTAGATCGCCCGCGGCCGGTGGGCGGTCGCGAGTGCCCTGTAAGTTGGCGACGAAGCGGTCGCGCATCTTGTCCCAGGAGGAGATCGAGTCGTGCTGCGGGTTTAGGAGCCAGGAGCGGGCCCCATCCTTAAGAGCCATGGGAAACCAGTTTGCGATGACTTTTTCGTCGCCATTGGCTGCTTCAATGCTCAGCTCATAGAGCTGCAGGAACTCCGCGGGGTCGGCGGTGCCATCGTATCGAGGAGGTAGATCTGGCTTGAACTTGCCTGGCCAGGAAACGCTATGCAGCTCAGGGGTGAAGACGCGGCAGCTAGCCGTGGTCGCCGGGGCCCGCTTCTGAGGCGGAGCTTGGTCTTGGCGAGGTCCGTGCTGCGCCACTGCAGGCGGCACGCGGTCTTGACGAGGTGGCACGGGGAGCGCCTGTGCAGCTTCTCGAGGCCGCGGGATTTCCTGGCAGCTTCTTTCTTCACGCGCGGGCGCCGGGCGCGGTGGATCACGCCAGGGAGGCACGCACCTTGGTGCCAAGCCACCGTCTTGGGGTCGAAGCGCTGGAGGCATGCCATGTGCCCCGTCGCCCGCGGCTGGTTGAGGGGGAGGCAGAGATTGGGACGGCGTCGGAGATCCCCTGCGGCATGGACGAGCTTAGCGACGCGGTCAAGCCACTCCTCATAGAGGTCGTCGACGGGGCGGTAACGCATGAGCTCGTTCGCCGCGATGAGTAAGGCCCATGCCTCCATGGGAGCACGGTGCGCATGAGACGAAGAACCAGCAAGGGTGAGTGATGGAGTAGCGGTGCGGCCGTCCTACCGCACTGAAGGATGCAGCGAGGATGCCTGCTGCTCGTTCCCCATCGGGCCAGTGGCAGCGTTTGCGGCGGGGGACGGAGAACAACGAGGTGGCCCGCCGACGGGAGCCGTTTGAGCGACGCGGGCAGCGAGGGCAGCCTGGCGCTCAGCTCGAGCACGGCGAGCATCCGCCATGGAGACGACGGACCGACGGACCGATGGAAAGGATGCTACGGCGCACCCCTACCTGGTGTGCCAAATGTCGGATGTGGGTTTCTGGAAAACCCTTAAGGTTCGAACACCGGCGTGCGTGCGAAGTCTTTCCCTCCTACCGATCTACGCTCTAGCTCGCTAAGATCTTGCGGACGAACTCGATGAACTCACAACACAGAAAAGAAACGGGGTTTATACTGGTTCGGGCCACCGTTGTGGTCTAATACCCGATTCTAGTGTGGTGGTGGTGGATTGCCTCTTGGACTGATGATGAATAGTACAAGGGAAGAACAGCCTCCAGAGGTTGGGGTGTTCTTGTGCTTATGAACTTGTGGTGTGTAGATTCCCTCAAGCTAAGATGAGATGAGATGCGATCCACTCCCCTCTATCCCCTACTATGGTGGTGGCTAGACCTATTTATAGAGGCCCTGATCCTCTTCCCAAATATCGAGCGGGAAGGGAGCCAACAATGGCGGGCTAATTTGAAGGGGGGCAGCTTGTACAAGCTATCCTGACAAGAGGTAGTCTGCGCCTGTGAAAGGCTTTGGGTGATGCCGTCTTGGGATCCACGATGACCTCCGCCTTGCCGTCCGCCTGTCTTGGTCTTGTTGCACCGAAATGGCAACCTTTGCCTGAGGCCTCAGTACTCCACGACTGCACTTGCCTCCTTTGCACCAAAGGGAAACAAGGATGCTGCGGGCGCTGGCGCCCTCCTGGGCCTGCCTGGTGTCGATCCTCATGGCTCACGGCATGAGAGTCTCGTGAGGTTCGCCCCGCCTTGATATCTCTGCTCCTCATGAGCCTGCCTAGCTAGGCCACTCCAGAGGAGGTCTTGTGTCGTCCACCTCGCGAGGCTTGGCCCCTCGCGAGGGTCTTGGGTGCCTTGTTGGTGAAGATGGGCCGTACGGCCTACTGCTTGGCCACGCCGTGGGCCGCAGACAGTCAAGTCTGGGGACCCACGTTCCCAGAACGCCGACAAAATTAAAATGGTAAGATGAAACTAGGGATGTAAGTGGCAAATAAACGACATCTGCCAGTCCCATCTAGTTAGTTTTTGCTAGCTCCCTAGTTCATTTTCCTCAAAAAAACAAACACTCTTTTGAACTATCATACCACTAGTGGACTTTAATCGGGATTAAACGGGACCCAGTTGAATCTCTAGTTGAAAGGTAGTGTACCACCGCTATATTTAAGTTGCCAAGGCATCTAAGAAGTTGAAATAATATGAGAAAGCACTTAACATTATGGCCTCATATAAACTACGAAGACAGTCTTGTGATGAAGTTCAGAGGAAAAGTTAAGAACTCAAATGAACTAGGCATGCATTTCTTTACAATAGTACAACAGGCACTGCTGACATATTGGCCAACTCAGGTATAGCCTAGCAAGTAACAAACAAGCATTTGAAACAAGCAATACAGCAAAGCAGACAACTTGACTATTTGTAATTCTGTAGGATTACAGGTTGAGGGCACAAGCCAAGAAAGCAGCCCACACACATTACATTTCACATGTACTATAACACACTGGCTTACCATATGTTGGTGTGAAGCCTCGCTGTTGTTGCAATGTTCTTTGAAGATATCGTCAGCATCCTGTGGTTGCAAATCTAGTTTTAGTTTATTATGCAACCTCTATTTGGGTAAAATTAATTTTAATCCCATGCAGTGGTTTGAATTGTATCATCAATGGTTCATCTAAACTAATGAAAGAAGGGTGTGTGCTTACAGGACAATATATCTGCTTCACTCTATTTTTATGCTTGTTCGAGGTGCGAGCCCCAAAAGAACAAATATTTTGCTTGATGGAGTTGGCAGCTCCATAATTAATAGGCACATCAAATTAGTCGTGCAACTTGGGAAGATCAAGAACACACAAAAAAGTAATGAATAGAGGCTCAAAGCAATGATGTAATAGCCAGAATCACAAAATGTAGGGTAAAACGAACAAAAAGAAGCGGAACCACATGCTAGTTTCCTGATGTGTAATTAAGCATAGAGAACTTGAAGCAGTCTACTGGAACCAACAGGTGGCATCAGAACAACACCATTATCATAAATATAGCATGCAAGAAGTAAAATAGTAGGCAGTGATATCTAGGAATTACAATAATACTTAGGACAAAACTAAAGCATATTAACTATATGTGCACTGGTATGTAATTTAGCACATGTAACATGTTGACTGCGAGAAGTATGGCCCTACAGGTGCAAGAAGAATAATGCGTCTCATGAAAAATTGAATGATGCCCTGAAGAAATTCAAAGGTGCAATGCTTATTCGAAGAAAGTGAATGTAGGCACCGGCCGTTGGATAATAGCACCTGATTCTCGGCAGCGTATGGGTATCGTTGTTATACTTGATAGCTAAGGATCATCGATGGTGCTCGTGTTGCGGTTGAGTTTGGGCCAGCTGTCGCCGTCGCTGAAGTGGCTCCGGTGCTTCGGTTGCGGCACCTGTCGACATACAAGATAGCTCATCTGTGGTAAGTGAATAGTTGCACGATAAAGAAGAGCAAAACTGAACCAGTACAAATTGAAATAACCTAATGAGGCTGCGGCGTCAGTAAAGCAGGGCCGGTGGAGTTGAATATGGCATCCGTGGAGCGGTTCTGGTGCAGTGGACGAAGGCTTCGGTGGGCACGGTGTACAGTGCTTTCGGTGAGGCGGATCTGTTACGGCGGATGAGGGCTTGTATGAAGGGCCAGCGATGGCGCAGACGAGGGAGTCAGTGAAGGGCCTACACTGTGGTGGACGAGGGCGCCGGTTAAGGAGATCCGGTGCGATGGACCATGATGTCGGTCAAGGAGATTTGGAGTGGTGGACAAGCCAGTCGCCAAAGCGGCTCCGGTGAAGTGGTGAGTTGGCAGTTGGGGTTCCAAGGTGCGGAAGGTAGATCTGGCGGGGTGTGAGGTCCACCGCTGCAGCGGAGGACTAGATTCAGTGGCTTGCCGTGGTTGGGGGAGGGTCAGGGAGGGGCTCTGGGAAAAATGTCGGGGGCAAAGAGGGGAAAACAATGGAGTTACCAAAGAAGCCATTTTTCATTCATGTGGCAGGGGTAAAACAGGAATATCGCAGGGCTAAACTTTCGGGTGCGAGATATTTTGATGTGAGCAGGAAGTTTGAAAGCTTTTGGCACCTGAAATTACCATCATACAACCCAATTCAAATGAAATTCCAAATGTGTTTATCCTAAATATGATGAGAAAAGAAAAAATGTGTATGTGTATGAATAAAGTGGATGATTATAAAGTTTGAACATGCCTGTATGTGTATATCTCTAGGTTTCATATATGAATTTGAAATCACGAAATCCTAGCTTAAAAATGTACCTCCATTTAAATGAATTGCAAAAGCTAATGATGGATTCGAATTCCAAAATTCCAATCTTAGTTTTGTAGTTCTAGTACATCAAGTATCACACATGTTCAAAAGTATCGTTATCTCATAGTCCAAACTGTGAAACAAATTGATCAACCATGAGTGCACACACTATTGACCATATATATCTCAATTACGCTAAAGTCCCTCAAATATAGACACCTCACTCTTTATCTGAAGCCACCCCCCCACACAAGTCGTTCTCTCCCCCAGACACGAACACACGAGCACATTAACACCCCCTCTCTTCTAAAGACCGGACCCCAATATAGGTCTGTATCACTATGTCTCTCGGGCATGCACACATCTCTTCCCCCACTCTCTAGGTCTCCCAGCATCTCTCTTTCCCAAGCACACTCACTATGTAGAGTGTATCTTTCCCATACACACAAAACGTTGCCCCCAAACGTCTATCTCCCTAGTTACGTGGTTCTCACACACTCACCTCACACACCACCCCCACTGCAAACAAGCACACTTTGTCTCCTTCTGCACCACTCTCCTCTTTCTATCTCTCCCACATGCGGACCCGCCCCAGCTCCTTCCCTGTATACATATATGCCATGATTCTTTCCCTAGCTCCCTAATGTATCATCGTTCTCAATCTCGCACATTGTTCTCTACACCATCTATTCTAGATCTCTCATGAAGTCCCTATCACACACATGATGACTCGCTTCCCTTGCGTCTCCGTACATAGGCCAGTTTCGAACAACATCAACATTGTCTCCCTATCTATACGCCACTTATGGAACACGAATGACCCCGCTCCCCCTCTCTTCCTCTCTCTCTCCCTCCCTCCCTCTCTCTCTCTCTCTTGCTCTCACACCCTCTCCCACACACACTCGATGTCTCTTCCAAATAGTCTGCTCTTCGCCCGCACCCATGCTATCCCGCTACTACACATGCCTTTGTCTCTCTTTGACACACATGTCACACCATTCCCCCTTCCCTTATACTAGGTTTACATCATTAGTGGTATCTCTACTCCACATACATACACTCCCCCTCACACACAAACGTGCGCACAAACACACACAGACACGCACAAACACCCATCTATTTGGATCCTTCTTTTAAGACATACACCCTTGCATATTCTCTCCAGCTCTAGGTATGTATATATCCCCCCTCACTAGCTCAGATGGACACCAAAATTCTCCATCTCTCTAACTCAAACATCTCTCCCCATGTCCGCATGTGTATCTCACACACTCACTCTCTGATTATGTCTATATGTCTCCATGTTACACAACACAAAGCCCTGTGTACATGTCTCTCTCTATGCTCCACAGACATAGACACATAGAATCTCTTATCATTGCCTCAATCTCTAGACATATCACACATGCATACAGTCTCTCTCTCTCACACACAAACACGCTCAACAGTCGTGGCAGTAACAAGTGTTTTATAAAAAAATGCATCTCAATGTTCAGTGCAATGCATGAACATCTTGCTAGTACTCCTACAGAAGACTAAGTTGGTGATGATGGTGTGTCTGCCATCCGTCATTTCTGACCATTAGATCTACATCTAATGACTATGAGGTAAGTTGTTGCCTTTTCTCACCAACATCCTGCTTCTCTACCAATTTGCAGACAAACCCATAATTAGTATCTTAAAACCAACCACATCCTTCCCTCACCTCACCAAAACAGCCCAAGGAATATATTCTGATTCAAACATAATATATCTCTAGTGATATCAAAATTAGAGTGTTTTGTATCAAGTTATGAATAAGTATTATTCTAATTAAGATCCATTGCAACGCATGTGAACACTGCCAGTATTTCCAACAATGTAGAACTTGCTAGTATTTCCATAGTTTCGAGTTTTCCATCAAGATATTAGTCACTCATGGTAGATATTTACTTTCAATCACGTACACATAGGCACTATGTAACTAGCCTTGCTTATTGGCTTTGAAAGCATAACTTTCACTCCTACTTACAATATGTAGAGTATTTAACAAAAAACTACCACTTTCAACCAGCCCAAGGAAGAAACTATTGTACAAAAAATAGCAAAAACATACCCAAAATTTCTTATCCGCGGCAAAAACTACTACCTAGTGCTGATTAGGCTCGTTTAAACCCGTTTATGACAGGGTTGGCCCATACATCCGTGCTGATGAGGCAGCTTAAACCAACACATTTTGTTTAACTGTTGACATGAGGGACTCACATCTGACCTTCTATCCTATTATTCCCCCTCAAATCATTATTTTTCCTGAACATTACTTTGAACAGGACTGATGCTTGTTCGTCGGTGGCGCTGGTGATGAGCAAGTTGACCGCCGCTCAGCCGGACGGGCCGGACGCTGCGCTGGCCTCCGCACAGGTTGGCAGGATGGCCCGTGCGTGACTCACGCACGAGCAAGCCACCACGCTGGCCTTCCCTCGAGCCAGATGGCTGGCCTTAGCGTGGCACGTGCGAGCAAGCCGCCGTGCCGCCATGCCAATCTAGCTAGAAAACCTTGCAGACAAGCAGCTGGATGGGGCTATCTTTCCTAGCTAGCGGCCGCGAGCGCCGGACGGAGCTGGCATCCGGGCTGCTGCAAGATGGGCTTTGCACTGTCGGCGGTTTTGACCTCGCCTTCTGCCGGCGGCGGTAGCTGCGTCCCATGGCCAAGGATGACTAGGTGGACCGGCCGGAGGTAGGAGGTCACTCGGGGATTTTTGTGCAGACTAACATGTAGGTCCCAAAAGTCATAACGCCTAAGTTGCTGGTCGAATAGAAGGCGTTGACTTAAGGGACGACATGGGTTGAAACGTGACTATAACGGCACTTTGTAGAGTAGTCGTTTCTTGGTAGGGCATGTACAATGGTTAATAATGTAGTCTTATCTTCCACGTATGCAAGTGGTTGTTGTTTCATGGCATTATTAGTTGCTTCTTGGCATTATTAGTGGTTCCCTGTAAGGAACAATGTACTACTAGTGACAAAAGGCGATTCTAGGTTGCGTTGTACTCCAACGAGTACTATTACTGGTCGCGGGAGTGTATACCTCGTTTTGTGGGTTAGATCCTGGCCGAACACACAACAGCCTTTTTTTAAATAGTAACTTTGCTGTGAGCCAATATTGTACACGAGTAGTTTGAGTTTTGAAGTCGAACAGACGCGTCGCACCACAATCTAGGTGCACTTAATAGCCCAGCCACGTGAATGGGTTTTCCTTCCCATCATCTCGTGGCTCTTGTGCTCGCCCTAGCCGCACCTCGGTTGCAGCTTGGTCATCAGCTAGTAGCATATTTTAACTAGCGCCTCCCAATTAAGTCCGAGGAGTTGGAAAATCCTTGCGCGGCATTGCGAACTGTGCAATATGGCTCTGTACATAAAGTGCTAGTACTCTACTACTCTGTAGCTTGTGGCGTTGCATGCATGGACTTCACTCCATTATCATCTCTATAAAATAAATTCCTCTTGATGTGATTTTTTTGTTTTGAAATAGAGGCAAAAGCTTTGCCTCATCTCATTCATAAAGAAGGAACTACTAACAAAGTTTGACGAGATCCATTACACCTCCACAAATGGAAGCGAAAAGCCTAGTCTCGCTGTATCAGATATCTCAAATGTTCTGCCCCCGCAGTAACCGTCGCTGATAAACAGGCTGCTAGTGTGTGTGCGTGAGAGGAGCGCCTGAGTAGGCCAGCTACGCGCTTGAATAGAGCACTGAGAGTGCCCACTATGCAGGTGTACTTTCCCTGCATTGAAAGTACAGTGATGGTTCTAGAGAACAGTACTACCCTCCACTTCCAACTGTAGCTCCTTGTCCCTGAGATTCAAGAGTTGAAAATTGGTGCAATATACTAGAAGTACACTACATCGCACTACTAGGTGAGAAAGTAGTACTAGTACTGCTACAATATGAGTACGTAGTAAATAATAGCCTCACCCCTTCGCCAAGGAAAGATTGAGGAGCTACAATTGGAAGGGATGAGACCCTGTGGTTACTACGCTCTTATCTCCTCTTTGCTAGTTCCCCTCCCCCCGAAGAGAAGGAAGTTCATCGTTGTTCCCATGGATTCACAAGGCGGTTCACCTCCTCGTCGCGGCTGGGAGACCTTGGACGACGATCCTCTGGGAGAAATAACACGCCGCTCCGATGTCCTCACCGGCACAAGACTCGGTGCTTCCTACACCAAATTTTTCAAGACGGTCCTTAAATAGGCTTGGAAAAAGGCCATGCTTGTTGGTCTTCCATGCGTCCTCAAGGAGAAGGTTCTTCTATGGGACAATCCTTCGAACAGTCCACCACTCCCTGGCCATAGTTGCACGTTGACTCCGCTAGAGTTGCTGACGTTGAGAGGTAGTCTGATTTTGTCCGATGAGCAGGTCAGTCATGGAGTTTGATCATGTAGTACTTAGTTATTCCATGTCTTTCAGCTTGTAGTTGAGACTCAAGAAACCGAACTGATTCATACAGTGAGTTTGAATAGCTTGTGCAAGCGGTAGTGGCCAGTAACTCGAACAGTAAACCAAGACAGGACTTTGGGGTCGCCTCACTGTCTTCAAGATAGTTTTCCTAAGCTGTTTTATCAGCTTTGTTGGAGACCAACAAGGATGTCTCACGATCCTGAACCTTATCTGCATTACTTCCTTTATCATTGCTTCATAAGGCACTCTTCTGCAATATTCTGTCAGCATTCTAAAAGAAGAAACAAGCAGACACATAACAGGTTTAGCATGTACTAGTATATGAAACTCATTTCGGTTAACTAGTTCATTAGTAAGGTGGACAAGATTAAACTACCAAGTCTTCTATTGCCAAGTAGTACATTATAAAAGCATCAAACAAATATATATCTATGTCCTATGGTCACTGCATTGTCTTGCCAAATCATATCAGTTCAAGAGAAAGTAGCACTGAAAGAATACGAAGCGTGGGAAACTAAACGGCACAACAAGATTTCAGATGGGTACCATGGGTGTACCTGTACAACAGCACTATTGGCCCTGTTATGATGCTAGTAATGTGCTTGATATGAGAAGTTAACTGTATACACAATTGAAATTGAAATCTACAGAGCTATTTATAAGAGAAAACCTGTTAAAGAAACATGCGTAAACATACCTGTTGTGCCATTGGATAGTTCAATTTAAAAATAAGTTTGTATGAGTAACTAAAGTGATACAAGATCAAAGCAGTATGCACGACAGCAATGGAATCTTAAATGAGAACAGTTGTTCTTCAGGTTTAAGCACTTGTTCTACATGAACAGAGTACAGTAAGACGCAAGCATATAGTACTTAAAATAAAATGAGCTCATAGACCTTACCACATTCTTGGTTCGGGACCAGTAAAGAACAAGGCATTCCCAGTCATCGTCCAATAAATGTGTCCCAGGAGAACATATGGGAATTTGACGAGTTTCTTTGCCAGTGAAGTACGTTTTCTTTAGGTAATTCCGATACTGCCACCAAGCATTCTTGAAGATAGCGGGGGTATTAGCACAGGTTACCTCATCCTGAGTTTCCAAATGGGTCCTTCTATATAGAGAAAAATGGGAAAAATTGTTGTATTATAGCCATCATGGAGGTAGAATGTATGGGACAAAGCAAAGTAATTTCCATGAATAACATTACTTACACATAACTCCTGGACAAACACCTGCAACTAGCATTTTCCTTCATCTTCAGTATAATATTTCCATGATGGGAAGATATGCACATAGGATTTAACAACATAAAATGCAATAGATGCTAAACTATGAATGGCTGGTTGTGCTTCCTCCACAGGAATAGGTGTACTAACTGGTGGAGTTGGGGTTCGCCGTGGCAGTACTGATGCTTTGAGCACTGGAGCTGCCTTACTAACTGCTCTTGTTTGGGAGCTCTGTGGTGGAGATGGTGTTGTGTCAACAGGAACTGGGTTACTATCTTCTCGGGTTGGGGTTAGATTGGGTGAAGCTGGTTCTCTATCCATCGTAGCGGCGGTAAAATCGGCGGGAGTCTGGGTTATGTGTGGTAGGGCCGGTTCTTGTGCATGTATAACCGGGGTGCTATCTCCACCAAGAGGTAGCACTGTTTTATTTGAAGATCGTGTTTTACTCCGCTAGATACTGCCATCACCCGCTCCAATTCAAATGGCTGATAAATAGGAAACATAATTGAATGTACAAACATTGTATGAGAGACAGATGCAATAGATAGTGTGGAAAAAAGAGGGCATTAAATAATTTACATGTATATTGTTTAACTAAAATGGATAGCATGACATAATTTCACATATATGATGTCTATCTAAAGTGGATACCATAGCATAACATAATTCAAAGATATGATGACTAACTAAATAGGATCGCATGACATAATTCACATACATGTTATCTAAGTAACCAGGATCTCATGATTTAATTCACATATGTGATTTATATGCTAAGCGTAGGGCATTCGCATATATGATGTCTGAACTAAGAACATGGTGTTGAATATTGTGTATATGATGTCTAAACTATGCAATGCAAGACACCATATGCATGATATGAGCAGTAGAACCATGCCAAGTTAGAGCATACATCTCGGTTGGGGAATAGGACAGGTCATCCGTCTCTGAATCCATCTCTGAGGAGCTAGCGGGACCCAGCAAGAGATCCGCTTCAACAGGTAGCACTGTCTGCTCTGAAGGCGTTGTTTTCACTCCAGATTTTTCCATCACCCACTCAAATGGCTGATTCACAGGAAGAGTAGTTTAATGTATGAACATTGTCGACAAATGTAAATTTAATGAAGAAAAGGATGGGCTAGATATCATTCAAATATATGATGCCTGGTTAAACAGGATGGCATTGCACATTTCACATATATTATGGTGGCTAAAAGCCATGAGATTGCATAATTCCCATATATGATATTGAAACTAAATAGGTGGCATTACAGAACATGTCTAATCTGAGCAGATGACATATATGATGTCGAAAGTAGGCACTGCAAGGCAACATATGCATGATATGACTAACATCATCATGCCAAGTTAGAGAAAACACCTTTGGGGTAAATAGGAGATGTCGCCCGCGACGCTGGCTTTGAGGTAGCCACTCCATGGGGGTGCTGGATAGAGCAGCGTCGGCACCGGGAGGTCGAGTTTAGGAGAAGCTGTGATGCGATGAGTGTACAACCTATTTGGTGGCACCGAGTAGGCCTCGGCTTCGTCTAAGGAGTCGGTGTGGATGATGCGGTTCCGGTGGAGCAGGTTAAGGCGGCGCTGTGGGGATGGAGCAGCCACGATAGACGAGGCGATCATTGGAGCAGCTCCTTGGAGGTGGAGGACGGGGTGGCTGAACTGGCGGGACGACGGGATGGACGATGGATCCTCATCCGGGGAGGTGGATGAGGGACGTCGACCTGTTGCGGTGAGGTGGCAGACGGAGGAGGGTGGGGTTTCATGGCTGGAGCGAAGAGTTTATGGTGGCCTGGGATTTCGAATGGCGAAAAGGAGGGCGATGGGAGGGGGACCATGACTTAGGGACGCGTTTGTCCAAAATGTAAGGTGTGTTACAAAAGTACCCCCACCGATTTGAACTAGCGGCCCTTTCGGCTCAGGGTTGGAAGGGGGATTTCGCGTGTTGGGATTGGGCAGCTGGAGGGAGTTTTTGTGCGTGTTGTAATTTCGGTATCGCAAGGCGCGGGTTGTGAAGGCGTCAGTTTTGGGAGCACGATATCAGAATTTTTGGGATATAACAAGGTGTGGGTTGAATTTTACGGACAAGCCTAACGTGTAATATTGTACTTGTACATACCAAATCAATTCGCACTTCCCTCAACGAAAAAAACAAAAAAAAATAAAACTATACACACCACACAAAGAGAGAGTCTTGTCCTGTTTTACTATACAAATGCTATTCAAAGCTACACAAAGAGAAAGTATGAATCCATGTTATGTCCAATTAAATTTTTTTGCTGGCTGTATAATGCGTGTAACCTACTCATACCAACATTTTAGTGCATTCCAAATGTTTATACTACCGCTACAATTCGAACTGAATTTCAATTCGTTTCTCTATTTCAATAAGAATCTACAATCATGGTTGTTGCCAACTTCAACCATCATTTGTGTATTACCTTAACAACACACCACATGATTACTATAGAGATAGATAAGAACTATATGTACTATATGAACTCAAATTCAATCTTTTGAATACACTTGATGTTGATTCCAAATAATAGTAGATTCATTGTACTAACTATATATTCATAATCTAAACCATGTTCCATACGTACACCGTGTTTATCACACAAAGTATAGTGCCCCGCCCCCTACATTATGACAAGTATTTATACCTGACCTACAAAAGCCACACATTAGCCCAAATTATAATCAATGTTCTATATATTATATGTAGTACTAGCAAGATGCCAAAGCGTTCCATGGAACATCAACATGATCAAGGGGAAGCTATATTTGCAAATATTGAGAGGGGTGTGGCTATCTTTCTTCAAAATTGCCATAGTTTCCTTCCTATCCGTCAGATATAAATCGGACGGCCTATATTGCAGGATGGCAGGTACACCATCATCGACAAATCTATTTTTTAAAAGAGTAGAGATAAAATGTATTATATGTAGTATAACATGTTCATAACCACACCATGTGAATCACCGTTATATATATTCATGCATGCGTTGGTTTAAAACACTATGATAAATTCTTCAAATATCCGAATTCGCTTTTTATAATGAATTATGATCTCTATTCGTCTTTTAAACCCACATAATCCTCTTATCTTTGTAGCTAACACTAACTTTCTCTCATGCATGCACACGGCCGCATCCCTCTCACCCTCCCTCAGCATTCTCTAGCTCCACTGCGCAAATTCATCTTTTCACTTTAGGTCGTTCACCCAAGGTGTGTGTAGGCCCCCCAGCTCCTTCTTTACGGCACACATCGATTGATATGCCTCTCTAGCCCGGTGTGCCTACCACAAACACAAGCTTACCCTCTTCTCTTCTCACCATCCATGCCTCACTCCCACCACTCTTTTCATCGATCTCGTACTAGCACACTCCTTCCCCCTCGATATAGTATGCGTCTCGCACCACCTCTTAGATGCATCCCTCTCTCTCTATCCTTCCCCCTGTACGTCCTTATTTGCTTCTAACACATACATGCATGTATACCGATCGATCTCCCTACATATACCTAGGTCGACTTTAACTATTTTCCCCCCACCCATCGATCGACGTACCTCACAAGTTATGTCTCTCCTTTCTCTGACAGAGGACGATTGATCTTCCTATGTAGTTATGTCTGCATACCACAACCATATCGTCCCCCTCATCATTCGTGCAAGCCTCCTGACCCGTCGCTCACACGCACGTGCACAGACAGGCAGCCATCCCCTCTCTTATTGATATTGCAGGCATGCCCTCTGTTTGTCTAGCAAACCTCTCCCACCATTTGTTAGAAGCAAATCCACTACCACCCCCTCCAACACTCTAGCGCTGTCTCTCTCCCAACCTTATTCCTCTCCTACACATATGCATGGATGCCGATCGATCTCCCTTAGTACATAAGGTAGGACTCTCTCCTCCTCCACACATATACCAGCCATTGTACCTCTATAGTTAATAAGGCCTCCCCCCACCACACACCGATAGTCGAGCGATGTAGGTAGGTATCCATGCCACAGAGACAAACAGCAGCTGTCCCCTCTCACATTCCAGTAGGCCAGCCACCCTATATCTTTGACATGGGCACACACAAATTCAATGGCACTCTTTATCGATCGCACGCGCACAAACACACATCATCCCTCTCTTTGATTCTATAGATACATCAAGCCGATGATACCTCCACTCTCTTCTTATGATCGCCCCCTCTATATATATGATATATCCAGGACTCTATTTTCACACACATTGCATATGTTACATTTTTGATTGACACCCCCCAAACACTCATGAACCCACACACTATATCTCTCTACGTTTGTATCTCTCTCACACAACCCCACGTAGGTGGTGTACATACAAGAAGAGAATAGGTGCACGTACTCACGCTTTGTGCCCAGCCACACCCACGTGGGTACATGGTGGATCTCATTTCTATATGAAATGGCAGCCCATGAGCTAATTTGAATGCGTGTAGAGGTTGTTTACCTACGGAGGTCGTGTACCACGCGTGCAGGAAACAAAGTTCGACTTGACGCCTTGGTGTGTTATTTATAAATAAAGTTATATCGCTCTATGGCATGTACGCAGATGTCACACCCTAGCTAGTCATGCATTAGAGTGTTGCATCATGTTTACTCTTTCATCAAAAACTTGAAATGGGGATGACAGAACCCCCAGTCCCCTCTGAAACCAACTAGGGTTACTAAAACAAATTTTCAATGAACCTGAAATGCCCTTCTAAAATGCCCATCATTTTTGCCTTGGTTCAGAACCTCTGCCAAAAATGGTGCACACTTTTCTAGGCCATCCTAGGGTTCTTGAGTTAAATCATAACTATTTGAATTTGGGCATTTAAAATAATATAAAATATTTAAATGCTCAAATATCTCCAAACTAAAATGTTTCATGTTGGAAATAATCCAACTATGAGCCAGGAGTAGTTTGGTGAATTTTGGAGTTGCCTAGGTATTTTATTTAATTCAACAAAGTTGCAGTTATATTAAATAAAACAGAAAACAGAAAAAAACTAAAAGGGAGAAGCTTACCTGGGCTCCTCCCTGTTCAGCCCGGCCCAGCTAGCCAGCCCAGCACTGTAGCTCCCCGTCGTCTTCCTCCCCACGCCCCGAAGCTGCTGCGTGCTCGCGCGCGCGCGGCCGCGCGGCCACCTCCTGCTTGCCGACGCCCTCCTGGCCGCGTGGACGACGCCCGCAGCCCGTCCCGATCCCCCCTGCTCTCGCTCACTCTCCCCCGTTTCTCCCTCGCTCTCTCTCGCTCTCGGCCGAAGCACACCGTCGCCGCCGTTCGCCTTAGCCACTGCCTCCGGCCACCCCTCGCTCCCCCGAGTAGCTCAGAAGCTTCGCCACAACTCCCTCTTCCTCCCCACCGCTCCACGAGTCCCCGGAAGCCCTGCATCGCCGCCACGTCGCCGTTCCCCTCTTCGGGCTCCGACCACCGTCGCCGACGAATTCGCCGTCTCCAGCGCGTCCCCGAGCCCGCTTCGACGCCCACTGCAACCGCGGTGAGCCCCCGAGCCGTTTCCCCCTCTCCTTCCCCTCGTTCCCTCACCGTAGCTGCATCCCCACCTCGGCCGAACCTCCGCCGTCGCCGAGCTCGCCGTCGACGCAGCTCCGGTGACCATTTGGTCACCCCGGCGAGTCCAACACGTTCGCAAGAACCCGTAGAGCATCCCTAGCGCCTCACTTTGCTCGACTTCGAGCTCCAGCACCAATCCCGCGCACGACCGAACCCCGGCGGCCGCAGCCGAGCTCACCGCCGTCAACTCCGGCCACCCCGACCCCAACGGACTCCGCCAAGAGCCGCGGGTCGTCCTCAGCTTCACTCCGGTGGTCGCCACGTTCCATTTGGTGGCCGAAACGACCAAAACCACTATCGCCGCCGCACTGTTGGTCGCCGCCGGCCAGAACTCCGGCGAGCTGACGTGGCCTAGTTAATTAGCCACTAATCCACCACCTACTGACGCTGACAAGTGGGCCCCAGGGGTTAGTCAAAGCTAACCAGCCCGGGGTCAACGCGGGCTTAGCCCCTGGTCACTGACGTGTGGACCCCACACGTCAGGTTTGACCTGAGCCAGCCCTGTTGACCTGCTGATGTCACTGTGATGTCAGGCTGACGCAGTAAATGATATTCTGAATTTAATTTAAATCAGGAAATTCCAGAATATTATTTAAACTTCAAAAATTCATAACTTTTATTCTGTAACTCCAAATTGGACAAATAATATATAAAAAATGATCAGAAAAATCCAATCTATCCATCTGTACTATTTTCATGCATGATCAAACAAGTTAACTTGATGTTTCAATCAGAACAAGAAAAGGCACTTTAAAAGGCCATATTTGAATTTGGAATTTGAATCTTTGATTCAAATTTGCTCAAACACATCTGGTTTTAGTTGCATTAGCCCAACACACTCATATTGCCATGTTTCGTGCATGCATCATATTGTTGCACATTGTTTGGTGATGCATGTGTATCGTTATCCTTTGCGACAGGATCTGTCCCCGAGGAGTACCGTGATTACCCTAACGAGGAATCGTATCCGTGCAACGAACCATCAGGCAAGCAACCAACCATTTGATCATATCGATACAATCCCATGTTCTCGCTCCTGCTCTCTTTTACTGCATTAAGACAACGCGATTCAAACTGCTGTGTGCTACGGTAGTTGAACCCATTTCCTCTGCATGACCTGTCATTGCCACAGTAACTAGATGAAACCCACTAGCATGTGTAGGAGTTGATTGAGCCATATGTATGTGTTGTTCCTACCTTGCTATGCCTGCTATGCTTAGAGTCGTGTCAGGTCTGGTTCATCTGGGTGATGGGCTAGAGTGAAATGATTATGTCGGTAATGAGAGTGGTGTGGTGAACACGATTTGGTAAAGGTATCGATGAGAGGCCATGTAGGAGTACATGGTGGGTTGTTTCATTGAAGCCGACCTTAAGCACTGAGATCTGTATGTGTGATTTAAGAATCAGCTACTACCATGCATTGGGCCCGAAACCAATGGACCCTCTCGACTTCTTATTCACCCTAGCTCTCCGTCCAGGAGTTGCAAGTAGTTTCTGGTGTTTGTAGCCTACTGGAGGCCGTGGACAGCGCTGACCGTAGGGGTGGGCTGTGATGCGGTAGGTACGTGGCCGGGTGTACCGAATACCCGTTAGGTATCTCGGGAACCCTGTTCACATCGTTCGGGGCCGTATGGGAAACCTCGGCCGGACTCCCTGCGGATGGAACCCGAATAGGCGATAAACCTGGACTGGAGCTTAGGTGATTAGGTAGGTCGTGGCCGACACCCACGTTGGGCTTCCGCTTGAAGGTTGCCGAGTACATGTCGTGTAAACGACGATAAGTGGTGAGAGCGTGTATGAAGAAGTACACCCCTGCAGGGTTAACATGATCTATTCGAATAGCCGCGTCCGCGGTAAAGGACTACTTGTTTGCCTATACAGTTCATAGACAAGTAAATGGAAACTATTAAAAGCCTCAAGATAAGTGTGAGTGCCGAGGATGGCTCTTCCGTAGGAAGACGGAGGTGGATCCTCGGTAGTGTATTGAAGTGGTGAATGGTGGACTCGTGTGTGCAAAACTATTTCAAATGGAGTATCGTAGGATAGTCTAGCCAAGAGTCAAAGCTGGCTTGCTGCAATAACTCCACCAACCCTTCTTGATACTATGCATGTATGTAGGATCTGATGTAAGTCTTGCTGAGTACCTTTGTACTCATGTTGCTATAATCTACATTTTTACAGAAGACGCTGCAACCCCTTCTGATGGGTTCTATGTAGACGTTGACATCAACGAGTAGGCTAAAGACCCAGGTGGTGACCCTGAGCTTGTGGAGGACCACATAGTATAGCCAGGCTTTCCAAGCCTCTTTTATTTTACTAGTTGTCTGTACTCAGACAAGTTACTTCCGCTGTTGGCTTGTATGATTGTATAACTTGTATGTTGGGTCGTGAGACCCGTAACTTTGTGTGTATATTATGTATGGCTCCCTGAGCCTTAATAAAATACTTGTGTCGTAGAGTCATGTTGTGATGCTTCGTTGTATTTGCACATATCGAGCATAATGTGTGTATGATTGAAATGCTTGGTATGTGTGGGATCTGACTATCTAGTTGTTTATCTTTAGTAGCCTCTCTTACCGGGAAATGTATCCTAGTGTTACCGCTGAGCCATGGTAGCTTGCTACTGCTCTGGAACACTTAGGCTGGCCGGCATGTGTCCTTCTTCGTTCCTGTGTCTGTCCCTTCGGGGAAATGTCACGCTTTGAGTACCGGAGTCCTGTTAGCCTGCTACAGCCCGGTTTACCGGAGTCCTGCTAGCCCAGTGCTACAGCCCGGACCCACTTGCTGATGACCGACACGTTCGAAGCTGGGTCATGGATGCCTGTCCCTGTAAGTCTGTGCCACTTTGGGTTTACGACTAGTCATGTCAGCCCGGGCTCTTTATCATATGGATGCTAGCGACACTATCATATACGTGAGCCAAAAGGCGCAAACGGTCCCGGGAAAAGGTAAGACGACACCCGTGGGGATACCGTGCGTGAGGCCGCAAAGTGATATGAGGTGTTACCAGCTAGATCGATGTGACATCGAGTCGTGGTCCTGACAGCGTTGGCATCAGAGCCGGACTGCCTGTAGGTTCTCCAAGCCAAACTGGTCGATGTTGAGTCTAGAAATTCTGTAGTTATATGTAGGGGAATTGTTTGTGGGTTGGAACGTAAGGCTCTTTTTACTCCTTATATCTTATGACATTCTGATCTGAGTCAGTCCATTCTTCCACCGGGGGTTAAGGAATTAGGATCTGTTCTCTCTATCAGGATCACGTGTTACTAATCAGTAGTACCTTATAAGTTTGATGGTTACAAGCCTAGTTCAGTTCTACTACCACATTATGTTGTTAGAATGGATTCAGAACTTGATATGATGATGTTGGGTGTGTACGAAATCCTTTGTCAAATGTCTCAATATCCTTTTTGAGCATTTACAGCTGTTATGCTGCCGAAATTTTGCTAGAAATTCTAATGCCTTTGCATTATAACTGTGCTTTCAGATGGCCACTCGCGACCTCAATCAAGTGGTTCGCCTGACTCGATGCCTAGATGTACCCGGCCATACTGCTAAGTTGGTCAGGGTAATGACTGAGGCTGGATACCGCTGGTATCCTGAGTACACGGTCGAAGAGCAATTCCGAGACTTTAATCAAAGCCAGTATCTCTGCACTGTCAGGATATTTCCATCTTATCCTGGATCCACTGAGCCTCTTCACTGCTCCTATGGACTCGGGGTTACTATCGAGATGGCTGTGCAGGATGCCGCCTACTCCATGATGACCATTATGCGAGTCAGATCTGGGTTATTTCGGGACTCTGACTTCCGGTATATGCCAGGATCACTTCCGGGAGCACAAGGATATTTCCAGGCTATATATGCTGATTCCACTCAGGAGGATTCACGAACTCGCACCACTGATGAGATGCTCGAGGATAAGGACCGTGAAAATCGGGCCTTAAGGTTAGAGCTCTTCAATACCCGTGCTGACCACTGGGCCACTTTGACTCGGTTCGCACCGGCGGTGCAAGCTGGATTTTCAGATATGCGCGATCTCTATCCTGTGAGATCTGCTCTGCCAGACGTGATGGTTTGGCGTGATGTAGGAGGCATCACCCCACCTCGCGGTCCCCGCAGGCCACCGTTTGCTGGTCCAAGACCTCATCCTAGCCCCTATGGTCCACAAGCTCCGCGAGACCGTCTGTTTCCGGATGATCATGTTGAACTTCCGGGCTATGGAGGTGACTTCTACGAGGACTACTACGGATCGGTCTGAGTTAGTGATAGTATCCCTAGTTCGCACTAGCTGTGTCGTCTGTCGTCCCGCGTGACTCGTGGGATATGACCTAGTTTGTACTCTTTCCGGAGTTGTAGAAAAATAATGTATAGGAGTGTGGAATGCCTCCGATGAGATGTAATCCCTTTTCACCGTAATAGTACTTTGTTTGGTCTTGTACTAAACCTTGTATGGTGTGTATGACGATGGAATAAAAGAAGCAGTTTCTGTATCTACCATGTCATACGGATGATCATCTTGCATTCCGAGTTATTCCTTGCATTATGTATCCTATGTCGGAATTTTATCATTCTGACTAAATCATTGGCTTGTTTACCTAGGATGGTCAACACGCGCGCCAACCCTGCTTCTCAAGAGCAGGCCGAAGGCAGTGAAGCCAGGAATGAAAATCTGCCTCATCCTCCTTCACTAGCCGAGGTGATGATGGAAGCTGAGAGAAACAAGCGGGAGACAAACCGTTTGTTGGAGCGTATTGAACAGAATACAGCACACCATCAGAGGGCTAACGTGGTGTCACTCAACGATTTTATCAAATTGCATCCACCCACGTTCCACCACTCCGTCGAGCCTCTCGACGCTGATGACTGGCTTCGCAGTATTTCTCACAAGCTGTGTTCCGCGCTGGTAGCGGAGGCTGACAAGGTCACCTTTGCCGCATATCATCTTGAAGGCCCCGCCAGTCTATGGTGGGAGAATTATGGAGCTATGCGCCCAGCGGGCCATGTCACTACTTGGGCTGAGTTCAGCGAGGCTTTCCGTGAACATCACATTCCGGAGGGTCTCATGGACCGTAAGCGTGAAGAATTTTGCAATTTCACCCAAGGCCGACTTTCCGTGGATGCCTATAGCAGAGAGTTTGGTAAGCTCGCCCGATATGCAGCTGAGGAAGTGTCTACTGACGCCAAGAAGCAAGCAAGGTTCCGTAAGGGCCTTAGTCCTGAGCTTCGCCGCGACCTCCGCCTGCATGAGTGCACATCTTTTTCGAAACTTGTCAACAAAGCCATCAGTGCTGAAACTGGTCAGACTGACTATGACGCAACACGCAAGCATGGACGTGACATGGGTTCCTCATCCGGTGCTGGTCCTCAGAAGCGCCGCGTGTGGGTACCCAACACCGCCTTGCCACCCAGGTTCACACCGAGGCCATCTTTCCAGGCGCCTCGCCCCGCTCAACAGTCTGCACCGGCCAAGCCCTATGGGGGTCCAATCAATAATGCTCCTCCACGTACCAGTTCCGTGACCTGTTTCAAGTGTGGGGAATCTGGTCACTATATGCGTGAGTGCCCCCAGACCAACCCCAATCAATCTGCTAAAGCTGTTGGCCGTGGCAAGCCGACAGGAAAAGTGTTCCACGCTAAACCGGTCACCGCTTCACGTGGCCATGTCAACTGTGTCTCTGCCGAAGAAGCTCAAGAAGATCCCAACGTCGTTCTCGGTACGCTTCTTGTTAATTGCCACCCGGCATCTGTTCTTTTCGATACAGGAGCCTCTCATTCCTTTATATCTGAAAATTATGCTCGTTTGCATAACGTTGCATTCTGTGATCTGCCGTCCACTATGGAAATCTCTACCCCTGGGTCTAGATGGCAGACCTCTAGGGTAAGTTATGGGAATGAAATCCAAGTCGATAGACTTGTCTTCCTTGCATCTTTGATAGCCCTTAAATCTTCAGACATTAATATCATTTTGGGTATGGACTGGATGTCAGCTCATCATGCTAAAATTGATTGCTTCTCTAGGACTGTTCAACTCACCCATCCTTCGGGAAAGATAGTCAACGTCTTGACCCGAATAGCCAAGCGGCAGTTATATTCTCTTAACGCCAGTCCTTTGCCAGACCTTGAGGACGTTCCGGTAGTCCGTGATTTTCCGGATGTCTTTCCAGAGGAATTGCCAGGGGTTCCACCTGACAGGGATGTTGAGTTCGTAATAGACCTCATTCCAGGAACCGTTCCGATTGCTAGAAGACCTTATAAGATGGCACCCCTAGAACTAGCCGAGCTTAAGAAGCAACTCGATGAATCCTTGAAAAAGGGTTTCATCCGCCCTAGTTCATCTCCGTGGGCTTGCCCCGTCCTATTCGTCAAGAAGAAGGATGGTACGGACCGGATGGTTGTAGATTACCGACCTGTCAATTTGGTCACAATCAAGAACAAATACCCGCTTCCCAGGATCAACGATCTGTATGATCAGCTCGCTGGATCCTCAGTCTTCTCCAAGATGGATTTGAGGTTGGGCTACCATCAAATCAAAATCAGAAACGGGGACATTCCTAAAACGGCCTTTGTTACTCGTTACGGCCAATACGAGTACACCGTCATGTCCTTCGGTTTAACCAACGCTCCAGCCACCTTTTCTCGGTTAATGAACTCAATCTTCATGGAGTATTTGGATAAATTCGTCGTAGTTTATCTCGATGATATACTCATCTACTCCAAGAACGAGGAAGAACATGCCGAACATCTAAGACTAGTGTTGCAGAAACTTCGAGAGCATCGCCTTTATGCCAAATTTTCTAAATGTGAATTCTGGTTGCCAGAAGTGACCTATCTGGGTCATGTAATATCTGGTAAAGGTATTGCGGTTAACCCTGAGCGAGTTCAAGCCGTCCTTGATTGGACTCCACCCGAATCGGTCAAGCAAGTTCGGAGTTTTCTAGGCTTAGCGAGCTATTGCCGTCGCTTTGTCGAGAACTTCTCCAAAGTTGCTAAACCTCTAACCGAACTCCTCAAGAAAGATAAAAAGTTCGAATGGACTCCACAATGTGAGCACAGCTTTCAGGAACTGAAAAGACGCCTGACCTCTGCTCCTGTGCTGGTACCACCAGACTTCTCCAAAGACTTTGTTATCTACTGCGACGCCTCACAACAAGGGCTAGGTTGCATTCTCATGCAAGATCGACACGTAATTGCTTACGCTTCACGGCAATTGCACCCACATGAGGAGAATTACCCTACTCATGATCTAGAACTTGCAGCCGTAGTCTATGCACTTAAGACCTGGCGACATTACCTTCTCGGTAATCGTTGCGAAATATTCACTGATCACCAAAGTCTGAAGTACATCTTCACCCAACCGGATCTGAATCTTAGGCAAAGACGTTGGGTTGAATTGATCACAGACTTCGACTTAGGAATAACCTACACCCCAGGGAAAGCCAACGTCATGGCTGATGCGCTAAGTCGTAAATCTTATTGTAACAACCTGATGTTACAACAAAGTCAACCGCTTCTCCATGAGGAATTTCGGAAGCTTAACCTTCACATTGTACCTCAAGGTTTTCTCTCCACCTTGGTGGCAAAACCTACCCTTACGGATCAAATTATCAAAGCACAGAAGGTAGATCCGGGAATCTCCCGCATCAAGAGAAACATTCAGAAAGGAATTGCGAATTGTTTCTCCGTTAATGATCAAGGAGTCGTATACTTCGGGGATCGACTAGTGGTTCCCAAGGTGCGCAACCTGAGGCGATTGATCCTTAAGGAAGCTCATGAATCTCCTCTCACCATTCATCCCGGTAGTACTAAGATGTATCAGGACCTACGCCAGAGGTTCTGGTGGACTAGGATGAAGAGAGAAATTGCTCAGTATATTGCCAATTGCGACGTCTGTCGTCGTGTAAAAGCAGAGCATCAACGGCCTGCTGGCACCCTTCAACCCTTAGCTATTCCTGAATGGAAATGGGATAAGATTGGTATGGATTTCATTACCGGTTTTCCCCGGACCAAAAGAGGGAATAATGCTATTTTCGTCGTGGTCGATCGTCTTTCCAAAGTAGCTCATTTCTTACCTGTTCGTGAGAGTATAACCGCTAGTCAGCTGGCAGACTTATACATCTCCCGAATAGTGTCCCTCCATGGTGTTCCTTTGGAAATCAATTCGGATCGAGGAAGTCTTTTCACCTCTCGATTTTGGGAAAGTTTCCAAAATGCTATGGGAACTCGTCTCTTCTTTAGCACCGCTTTCCACCCTCAGTCAAGTGGTCAAGTGGAACGCGTCAACCAAATTCTAGAAGACATGCTTCGAGCCTCTGTTATCTCATTCGGAATGGACTGGGAGAAGTGCCTTCCATTTGCCGAATTCGCTTACAACAACAGCTATCAATCTAGCTTGGGTAAAGCCCCTTTTGAAGTTCTCTATGGACGACGATGTCGAACACCCCTTAACTGGTCAGAGACCGGGGAAAGACAATTCTTTGGCCCGGATATGATTCAGGAAGCAGAAGAACAAGTTCGTATCGTTCGTGAAAAGTTGAAAACAGCCCAATCTCGTCAAAAGAGTCAATATGACCGAAAACATAAGGCTATGACTTTCGAGGTTGACGAGAAGGCTTATCTTCGGGTCACCCCTCTGAAGGGAACCCATCGTTTCGGTATCAAAGGCAAATTGGCTCCTCGTTACATTGGACCTTTTCGCATTCTTGCCAAACGAGGAGAAGTTGCCTACCAGCTGGAACTACCTCCGCACCTCTCCAGAGTTCACGATGTCTTCCACGTTTCTCAACTCAGGCGTTGCTTCTCGGATCCTATCCGTGAAGTGGACCACGAAACGCTTGATCTCCAAGATAATCTTACCTATCGAGAGTATCCCATCCGTATCCTCGATCAAGCCGAGCGTACCACGCGACGTCATAATATCAAGTTTCTCAAGGTTCAATGGTCGCACCATTCTGAAGATGAAGCAACTTGGGAAAGGGAGGATCGTCTTCGACTCGAGTATCCCGCCTTCTTCTCGGAGGAACCCAAATCTCGGGACGAGATTCTTTTGAGTGGGGGTGAGTTGTCACACCCTAGCTAGTCATGCATTAGAGTGTTGCATCATGTTTACTCTTTCATCAGAAACTTGAAATGGGGATGACAGAACCCCCAGTCCCCTCTGAAACCAACTAGGGTTACTAAAACAAATTTTCAATGAACCTGAAATGCCCTTCTAAAATGCCCATCATTTTTGCCTTGGTTCAGAACCTCTGCCAAAAATGGTGCACACTTTTCTAGGCCATCCTAGGGTTCTTGAGTTAAATCATAACTATTTGAATTTGGGCATTTAAAATAATATAAAATATTTAAATGCTCAAATATCTCCAAACTAAAATGTTTCATGTTGGAAATAATCCAACTATGAGCCAGGAGTAGTTTGGTGAATTTTGGAGTTGCCTAGGTATTTTATTTAATTCAACAAAGTTGCAGTTATATTAAATAAAACAGAAAACAGAAAAAAACTAAAAGGGAGAAGCTTACCTGGGCTCCTCCCTGTTCAGCCCGGCCCAGCTAGCCAGCCCAGCACTGTAGCTCCCCGACGTCTTCCTCCCCACGCCCCGAAGCTGCTGCGTGCTCGCGCGCGCGCGGCCGCGCGGCCACCTCCTGCTTGCCGACGCCCTCCTGGCCGCGTGGACGACGCCCGCAGCCCGTCCCGATCCCCCCTGCTCTCGCTCACTCTCCCCCGTTTCTCCCTCGCTCTCTCTCGCTCTCGGCCGAAGCACACCGTCGCCGCCGTTCGCCTTAGCCACTGCCTCCGGCCACCCCTCGCTCCCCCGAGTAGCTCAGAAGCTTCGCCACAACTCCCTCTTCCTCCCCACCGCTCCACGAGTCCCCGGAAGCCCTGCATCGCCGCCACGTCGCCGTTCCCCTCTTCGGGCTCCGACCACCGTCGCCGACGAATTCGCCGTCTCCAGCGCGTCCCCGAGCCCGCTTCGACGCCCACTGCAACCGCGGTGAGCCCCCGAGCCGTTTCCCCCTCTCCTTCCCCTCGTTCCCTCACCGTAGCTGCATCCCCACCTCGGCCGAACCTCCGCCGTCGCCGAGCTCGCCATCGACGCAGCTCCGGTGACCATTTGGTCACCCCGGCGAGTCCAACACGTTCGCAAGAACCCGTAGAGCATCCATAGCGCCTCACTTTGCTCGACTTCGAGCTCCAGCACCAATCCCGCGCACGACCGAACCCCGGCGGCCGCAGCCGAGCTCACCGCCGTCAACTCCGGCCACCCCGACCCCAACGGACTCCGCCAAGAGCCGCGGGTCGTCCTCAGCTTCACTCCGGTGGTCGCCACGTTCCATTTGGTGGCCGAAACGACCAAAACCACTATCGCCGCCGCACTGTTGGTCGCCGCCGGCCAGAACTCCGGCGAGCTGACGTGGCCTAGTTAATTAGCCACTAATCCACCACCTACTGACGCTGACAAGTGGGCCCCAGGGGTTAGTCAAAGCGAACCAGCCCGGGGTCAACGCGGGCTTAGCCCCTGGTCACTGACGTGTGGACCCCACACGTCAGGTTTGACCTGAGCCAGCCCTGTTGACCTGCTGACGTCACTGTGATGTCAGGCTGACGCAGTAAATGATATTCTGAATTTAATTTAAATCAGGAAATTCCAGAATATTATTTAAACTTCAAAAATTCATAACTTTTATTCTGTAACTCCAAATTGGACAAATAATATATGAAAAATGATCAGAAAAATCCAATCTATCCATCTGTACTATTTTCATGCATGATCAAACAAGTTAACTTGATGTTTCAATCAGAACAAGAAAAGGCACTTTAAAAGGCCATATTTGAATTTGGAATTTGAATCTTTGATTCAAATTTGCTCAAACACATCTGGTTTTAGTTGCATTAGCCCAACACACTCATATTGCCATGTTTCGTGCATGCATCATATTGTTGCACATTGTTTGGTGATGCCTGTGTATCGTTATCCTTTGCGACAGGATCTGTCCCCGAGGAGTACCGTGATTACCCTAACGAGGAATCGTATCCGTGCAATGAACCATCAGGCAAGCAACCAACCATTTGATCATATCGATACAATCCCATGTTCTCGCTCCTGCTCTCTTTTACTGCATTAAGACAACGCGATTCAAACTGCTGTGTGCTACGGTAGTTGAACCCATTTCCTCTGCATGACCTGTCATTGCCACAGTAACTAGATGAAACCCACTAGCATGTGTAGGAGTTGATTGAGCCATATGTATGTGTTGTTCCTACCTTGCTATGCCTGCTATGCTTAGAGTCGTGTCAGGTCTGGTTCATCTGGGTGATGGGCTAGAGTGAAATGATTATGTCGGTAATGAGAGTGGTGTGGTGAACACGATTTGGTAAAGGTATCGATGAGAGGCCATGTAGGAGTACATGGTGGGTTGTTTCATTGAAGCCGACCTTAAGCACTGAGATCTGTATGTGTGATTTAAGAATCAGCTACTACCATGCATTGGGCCCGAAACCAATGGACCCTCTCGACTTCTTATTCACCCTAGCTCTCCGTCCAGGAGTTGCAAGTAGTTTCTGGTGTTTGTAGCCTACTGGAGGCCGTGGACAGCGCTGACCGTAGGGGTGGGCTGTGATGCGGTAGGTACGTGGCCGGGTGTACCGAATACCCGTTAGGTATCTCGGGAACCCTGTTCACATCGTTCGGGGCCGTATGGGAAACCTCGGCCGGACTCCCTGCGGATGGAACCCGAATAGGCGATAAACCTGGACTGGAAGCTTAGGTGATTAGGTAGGTCGTGGCCGACACCCACGTTGGGCTTCCGCTTGAAGGTTGCCGAGTACATGTCGTGTAAACAACGATAAGTGGTGAGAGCGTGTATGAAGAAGTACACCCCTGCAGGGTTAACATGATCTATTCGAATAGCCGCGTCCGCGGTAAAGGACTACTTGGTTGCCTATATAGTTCATAGACAAGTAAATGGAAACTATTAAAAGCCTCAAGATAAGTGTGAGTGCCGAGGATGGCTCTTCCGTAGGAAGACGGAGGTGGATCCTCGGTAGTGTATTGAAGTGGTGAATGGTGGACTCGTGTGCGCAAAACTATTTCAAATGGAGTATCGTAGGATAGTCTAGCCAAGAGTCAAAGCTGGCTTGCTGCAATAACTCCACCAACCCTTCTTGATACTATGCATGTATGTAGGATCTGATGTAAGTCTTGCTGAGTACCTTTGTACTCATGTTGCTATAATCTACATTTTTACAGAAGACGCTGCAACCCCTTCTGATGGGTTCTATGTAGACGTTGACATCAACGAGTAGGCTAAAGACCCAGGTGGTGACCCTGAGCTTGTGGAGGACCACATAGTATAGCCAGGCTTTCCAAGCCTCTTTTATTTTACTAGTTGTCTGTACTCAGACAAGTTACTTCCGCTGTTGGCTTGTATGATTGTATAACTTGTATGTTGGGTCGTGAGACCCGTAACTTTGTGTGTATATTATGTATGGCTCCCTGAGCCTTAATTAAAATACTTGTGTCGTAGAGTCATGTTGTGATGCTTCGTTGTATTTGCACATATCGAGCATAATGTGTGTATGATTGAAATGCTTGGTATGTGTGGGATCTGACTATCTAGTTGTTTATCTTTAGTAGCCTCTCTTACCGGGAAATGTCTCCTAGTGTTACCGCTGAGCCATGGTAGCTTGCTACTGCTCTGGAACACTTAGGCTGGCCGGCATGTGTCCTTCTTCGTTCCTGTGTCTGTCCCTTCGGGGAAATGTCACGCTTTGAGTACCGGAGTCCTGTTAGCCCGCTACAGCCCGGTTTACCGGAGTCCTGCTAGCCCAGTGCTACAGCCCGGACGCACTTGCTGATGACCGACACGTTCGAAGCTGGGTCATGGATGCCTGTCCCTGTAAGTCTGTGCCACTTTGGGTTTACGACTAGTCATGTCAGCCCGGGCTCTTTATCATATGGATGCTAGCGACACTATCATATACGTGAGCCAAAAGGCGCAAACGGTCCCGGGAAAAAGGTAAGACGACACCCGTGGGGATACCGTGCGTGAGGCCGCAAAGTCATATGAGGTGTTACCAGCTAGATCGATGTGACATCGAGTCGGGGTCCTGACAGCAGAATATAAAACAATTTTTATGGAGAAAAAGGCAGTTCGCTCCACTATATAGAATGGAGCCTGCCTGCCTGGGTTTGTCTCTCTTCAGAGTATCTCACACAAGGCGGCGGTGGCCTCTCTCTCACACCATTGCTCACTAATCCGTCCGCATCCCGGCCGTCGGCGGAAAGGGAGGATGTGCATCGTTTCTCCGTTCGATGGCGCCGAGGCAGGACGTCCTGATATGCGGTACCCGCCATTCTCTCTGACCAAGCTTCGGCGCGGTAGGGCCTACGCCACCTGCTCGCTGCCGCAGTATGGGCAGATTCCGCCCACCACCGCTCACCTAGTTACATCCCGACGACCCCCAGGTATCCCCTCCGGCCTTGCTCCACTGCCTGTCTTCCCATGTCGTTGCATGTGGATCTAACAAAGTTCTTTGCCCAAAACGTTGCTCGTCCGGCGTACTTTCCATATTGCAATCTCGTCCTCGCACCATTTTAGACAAACACAACCGGGTTGTTATCTTCCCTTAGGACATCGAATATGCTTCTTTTTTGTCGTCGCATGTGTCACCAACTGTTATTGGCCAGTAATTGTTTCCTTTCCTCCTCTTTTTTGCAAACAGGGCTATCCATTTCACCTTGTTGCCATTGCAACCTTTTGGTGAACTGCACAAATCGTTTTTCTTAAGAGTGTTTTGTGCTGTTGTACTAAAATGTCACACGGGCAACGTCTACATTTTAGTGCGACTGCACAAAGGGATATTGGTTTTGCTGTATCCTCCTCATCCAACTCTGAGCCTAATATTCTCCAACTATTTTCTTAATCTTCTCCAACTAGTTAGTCTTAAGAGAGACTGCAAAGGTGACCGGCTTCTATTTGTGTGTTTATTGTTTCATCACCAGTCTTCTATTATCGTAATCACACTTAATATCTTTGGAACAGGGACGCTCAGCTCTATTTTAGTGGAACTGCACAAAATGATCAGAATGTTGCATGCTCCAGACAGCTACTTTTTTTCCCAACATGCCTTGTTTATTTAGACAGAGCTGGGGGGACGTTGCTGCGAATGAAAGCATGGATCAATTTTAATTTAACACCTTCTCACAACTTTGTCTTTAGTTGTTATGTAAATATTAGCTCTGAATTGCTAATCATTGAGATGCATTAGCAAGGAAGTTAATTTTTTATTGTTTCCAAAATAGCAGCGATGGCAAGACACACGAAACAAAAGCTGAAAGCTCAGAGCATTGTACAATTTCATGTCGCTGGAAAATTATTTGTATAGTACGTCAATTATGTAAACAAATGCTGGAATCTTGATAGCATTGCCAGAAGCCTCTTCAGCATCTGGGTCCATGTGCCATGCACAAAATTATACTTCCTCCATTCCTAAATATTTATCTTTTTACAAATTTAAAATGGACATATTATAGAGTGTAGATTCACTCAGTTTGCTTCGTATGTAGTCACTTGTTGAAATCTCAAGAAAGACAAATACTCCGTAGTATATTTAAGAATGGATGGAGTAGTGCACAACCGCATGGGAGACTCAACTTGGTTATTGCACCGCACTAATAGTGAGCAGTAATGAGCAGTCAAATCATAAACCCTACCTTTCCCACTATAAGTTGCTCAGAAGAAGCAACGATCAATACGTTCTAAAGTCTCTCTGGTGGTGGAAATGCATCAGAATGAAGCATGCCTTGTAAACTGTGACAGGGGGAGGAGTAGTATGAGGCCCTGTTTGGACCACTGTTTCTCTTTTGAATACACTTGTAAAAAATACACACCTGCGCCTGTTGTTTCAATTCCGACTGGAATTTCCATAACGGCCAGTAACTTACAAGTGTAAGTTATTGTTGGGGAACAAGTAATTTCAAAAAATTTCCTGCGCACACGCAAGATCATGGTGATGCATAGCAACGAGAGGGGAGAGTGTTGTCTACGTACCCTCGTAGACCGAAGCAGAAGCGTTGACGCAATGTAGAGGAAGTAGTCGTACGTCTTCCTGGTCCAACCGATCCAAGCACCGTTACTCCGGCACCTCCGAGTTCTTGGCACACGTTCAGCTCGATGACGCTCCCTGGGCTCCGATCCAACAAAGCTTCGGGGAGGAGTTCCGTCAGCACGACGACGTGGTGACGATCTTGATGTTCAACTGTCGCAGGGCTTCTCCTAAGCACCGCTACAATATGATCAACGTGGAATATGGTGGAGTGGGGCACCGCACACGGCTAAGGAACGATCACGAAGATCAACTTGTGTGTTCTGGGGTGCCCCCTGCCCCCGTATATAAAGGAGCCAAGGGGAGGGGGCGTCCGGCCAAGGAGGGCGCGCCAAGGGGGAGTCCTACTCCCACCGGGAGTAGGACTCCCTTCTTTCCTAGTTGGAGAAGGAGAAGTGGGAAAGAGGAGGAAGAGGGAAAGGAAAGGGGGGGGGCGCCCCCCCTCTCCTTGTCCTATTCAGACTAGGGAGGGGAGGGGCGCGCGGCCACCTCTTGCCTCCTTTCCTCTTCTCCCTTAGGGCCCATGTAGGCCTAATAACCCCCGGGGGGGTTCCGGTAACCCCCCGGTACTCCGGTAAAATCCCAATTTCACCCGGAACGATTCCGATATCCAAATGTAGGCTTCCAATATATCGATCTTTATGTCTCGATCATTTCGAGACTCCTCGTCATGTCCATGATCACATCCGGGACTCCGAACAACCTTCGGTACATCAAAATACATAAACTCATAATGAAACTGTCATCGTAACGTTAAGCGTGCGGACCCTATGGTTCAAGAACAATGTAGACATGACTGAGACACGTCTCCGGTCAATAACCAATAGCGGAACCTGGATGCTCATATTGGTTCCTACATATTCTACGAAGATCTTTATCGGTCAGACCGAACAACAACATACGTTGTTCCCTTTGTCATCGGTATGTTACTTGCCCGAGATTCGATCGTCGGTATCTCAATACCTAGTTCAATCTCGTTACCGGCAAGTCTCTTTACTCGTTCCGTAATACATCATCTCAGAACTGACTCATTAGTTGCAATTCTTGCAAGGCTTATGTGATGTGCATTACCGAGAGGGCCTAGAGATACCTCTCCGACAATCGGAGTGACAAATCCTAATCTCAAAATACGCCAACCCAACATGTACCTTTGGAGACACCTGTAGAGCACCTTTATAATCACCCAGTTACGTTGTGACGTTTGGTAGCACACAACGTGTTCCTCCGGCAAACGGGATCGAGTTGCATAATCTCATAGTCATAGGAACATGTATAAGTCATGAAGAAAGCAATAGCAACATACTAAATGATCGGGTGCTAAGCTAATGGAATGGGTCATGTCAATCAGATCATTCACCTAATGATGTGGTCCCGTTAATCAAATAACAACTCTTTGTCCATGGTTAGGAAACATAACCATCTTTGATTAACGAGCTAGTCAAGTAGAGGCATACTAGTGACACTCTGTTTATCTATGTATTCACACATGTATTATGTTTCCGGTTAATACAATTCTAGCGTGAATAATAAACATTTATCATGATATAAGGAAATAAATAATAACTTTATTATTGCCTCTAGGGCATATTTCCTTCAGTTATCGGCCTTCATATTGAAATACAACCATTCCAAGCATGGCCTAAAGGTGCAAAACCAAGTACGCGTATGGCCAGTCGGTCAATGCACTTCCTCTTGGCATATCACTAACATGTGGGATGAGAGTGCTAGCAAACCGATCTCAATTGATGACAAAATGGACAACCCGCCGTTCCTTGAGAGAGAGACGAGGAGCGAGAACACACAGACGGGCTCGCATGGAGGCCAATATATATTCGAGCATGGTTGATAGATATCATCATTACATGTTCGATGTTTTTAACACTACCATTGGGATGCCATTTTCTGCCCTTCTCCCAAATAAATGTGTACTTCATCAAAGATTAAAATAAAATAAGAGTACAGACGCTCCACCATGCGGTTCTTTTAGTAGTACTACTCGTACAACTATAAACCTTGCGCTTGGATCTTCGTCTCTTTGTGAAGTCGAACAATGATGGTACTCCGCATATTTGGTACAACAGTGTTGCATGTGGCAATCTGACACCGAATGAACTGTTGCATGTCCACTGCTTGGCGAGGATTGGTTGCATTAGTCGAAAGGCATAAGAGAGCTTCACCATGTCCTGCAAGCTTCTCCTCATTCTGCGAGTTGACGCGACACTCCAAAAAGTAGTGCTAGTCCATACTCCCTCCTTTCCGGTTAATATGGCTTAATCTTTTTGGCGGGTAAATGAGAGAGCTTTATTCATATATAAGCATTCTTAGGATGATCATCCAAGAGACTGGTCACTAGGAAGTGAGGTACCCCGCAAAAAAAGAAGAAGCAAGCGAGGTGTTTCATCAAGCCAGCTCTCGGCCACATTCAGAGTGCAACAAGCACAGTTCACACAAAGATGGGCCGCAAGGTTTGCTGACCTGTTTATGTGCTGAATAACAAAAAAATAGGAAATATTACCGAGCGCTCCTATTTGTAAAAGGATCTGAGCCAAATTTAAGCGAGAATTGTGGCGAGTGTTCCATGCAATCAACCTCGAAGAGAACCAAATGTGTTGAAGATTGCTTTATCACATTTTTAAAATATAATAAGAGTGCAAACGCTCCTCCATCCGGTTCCTAGTATAGTATAGTACATACCTCTATAGTAGTACTACTAGTACTAGTAAACTTTGCGCTTGGCTGTTCGCCTCTTCGGGAAGTCGAACAATAATACTAGTACTAGTATAGTGTATGCTTCTGGCAATCTGACACTGAATTAACTGTTGCATGTCCACCGCTTGAGCGAGGGAGAGCTTGCATTGGTCAAAAGTTTGTCCGTGTCCTGCGATCCACCACACGCAAGCTTCTCCTGTCCTACAAGCTTCTCCTCACTCGGCAAGTGGACGGGACACAACAAAGTAATGCTAGTCCATACTGCCTCCTTTCCGGTTAATATGGCTTAATTTCAAACGAGATAAATACACTCAGTCACTGTATATTTGTAAAAATATGTCTAGTGGACTTCAAAATACACTAATTGCGCTCAATATACAATCTTTATACGGTCACTAGCTCACCCTGGCTGAGTATGTGTGTGCATGCACGTGTAGGTTGAGCACGTGAGCGTGACCGTGTGTGTTCCGTTGTGTGCTCGGACATGCATGCATTATGGCGTCGCGTGTGTTTTTGCGTCTGTGTGTACGTGTGACTGTTGCATGAATGCACGAGGTTGTAGTCCATGTCGAAGCAGGGGGCTCCTAAGGTCGGGGAAGGCTCTAATTACCAACTTGTAACGCCCTCGATGCGGCTATATCTCCCACATGTTGAAGCACAACTTAGAGGCATAACCGCATTGAAAGAAATGTCGCAAGTGAGGTAATCTTCACACAACCCATGTAATACATAAGGGAAAGAGATACATAGCTGGCTTACAATCGCCACTTCACACAATTACATGAATAAAGCATTACATCATCCATATACAATCAACGTCCGACTACGGAACCAAAATGAAAGAAGACTACCCCAAATGCTACACAGATCCCCGATCGACCCGACTGGGCTCCACTACTGATCAACTAGCACGAAACAACACAAAGGACACGATCTTTATCGAGCTCCTCCTTGAGCTTGGTTGCGTCATCTGCACGGTTCAACGGCACCTGCAAGCTGGTTTTGGAAGTATCTGTGAGTCACGGGGACTCAGCCATCTCACACCCTCGCGATCAAGACTATTTAAGCATATAGGAAGGGTAAAAGATATGAGGTGGAGCTGCAGCAAGCGACTAGCATATTTGGTGACTAACATACGCAAATGAGAGCGAGAAGAGAAGCCAAAAGCACGGTCGAACAACTATGATCAAGAAGTGATCCTAGAACAACCTACGTCAAGCATTACTCCAACACCGTGTTCACTTCCCGGACTCCGCCGAGAAGAGACCATCACGGTTACACACGCGGTTGATGTATTTTAATTAAGGTCAACTTCAGGTTTTCTACAACCGACATTAACAAATTCCCATCTGCCCATAACCGCGGGCACGGCTTTCGAAAGTTCATAACCCTGCAGGGGCGTCCCAACTTAGCCCATCACAAGCTCTCACGGTCAATGAAGGATATTCCTTCTAGCAGGAAGATCCGATCAGACTCGGAATCCCAGTTACAAGACATCCTCGACAATGGTAAAACAAGTCCAGCAAGACCGCCCGATGCGCCGACATCCTGATGGGAGCTGCACATAACTCGTTCTCAGGGCAACACCAGATGAACACTAGGTACAGCTAAAACCAGCCCTCAAGTTCCCCCGAGGTGGCGCCGCAAGTGGCTCTGTTTCGGACCAACACTTAGACAAGCACTGGCCCGTGGGGGGGTTGAAATAAAGATGACCCTTGGGCTGGCCTAACCCATGGGAAAAAGGCTAGGTGGCGAATGGTAAAACCAAGGTTGGGCCTTGCCGGAGGAGTTTTATTCAAAGCGAACTATCAGGGGGTTCCCATTATAACCCAACCGCGTAAGGAACACAAAATCCGGGAACATAACACCGATATGACGGAAACTAGGGCGACAAGAGTGGAACAAAACACCAGGCATAAGGCCACCTTCCACCCTTTACCAAGTATAGAGATGCATTAATTAAATAAGAGATATTGTGATATCCCAACAAAATATCGATGTTCCAACATGGAACAAGCTCCAATCTTCACCTGCAACTAACAACACTATAAGAGGGGTTGAGCAAAGCGGTAACATAGCCAAACAACGGTTTGCTAGGACAAGGTGGGTTAGAGGCTTGGTTTAACAATATGGGAGGCATGATCACCAAGTGGTAGGTATCGCAGCATAGGCATAGCAAAAGAGCGAGCAACTAAGCAAGCAAAGATAGAAGTGATTTCGAGGGTATGGTCATCTTGCCTGAAATCCCGCAAGGAAAAAGAACGAGTCCATGAGGAAGACAAACGGACGTAGCCAATGGATCCTCACAAACGCAACGTTACCGGAACCAACCCGAAGAAGCAACACCGGAAAAGAGCAAACAACATAGTAAACAACCATTACATAATCATGTCATGATGCACAATCAATTATGATGCAAGTCTGGTTTAAATATGCATGGCATGGCAAAGCGCACAAACAACCCTACAAATTAAGTTGAGCTCAATATGCAACTCCGTTGCATATTGACGAAACACCACATTCAAGTTATTTAGTTCGATCTCGTTTATGTACCCAACAATATTAAATGTTGTTAAAACATGGCAAGAGGGTGAAGCAAAGTAAAACTACCTATCTAGTCAAGTTTAAATGAGGCCGGAACAACAAAACAACAAGTCCGGAAACTCCTCATGTGCATATTTTAGGATTGGTACTGTTCTTCCCTAAACACAATTTTAGGGTTGTTAAACATGCAAAGTGAGTACACCATGTTAAACTAGGCATTTTCTACCCCATTTACATATAAAGTTTATTTAAAATGGAGCTACGGTTATTTAGTTATGAATTAAAGCATTTTAACATGGCATAAGTGTAAATTTAACCAAACATCATTTTAAGCATTTCAAACATGGATGGAAAAGACATATTACGAAACTAGATGAAAAACTAAGCATATTTCATATATAAATTGTTTTAATCCGATGCACGGTCGAGAAGTTATTAAATGCATGAAGTATGAGGGCTTTTCTGCAAAACTGTTTAACTGGATAAAAGAACACATTCACAGACGCTGAAAAAAAAACACACGCGTGCCGAAACTTAGGCGGCCCAACTGTGCAGGGGAGCTCGGGCTGGATCTGCTCTCACCATGGGCCATGGCCCAGAACTGTGGAGAGGGGAGGCCTGCAGGGTGCGCAACTGGGCCTGGATCTGGAGACACGATGTGGTCAACTGGTGGAGCGGTTCACGTAGGCGAAGGAAAAGGGCGGTCAATGCAGCTAGGCAGGGGCGTCCTCTTCCCTGGTTCGAAAGAACAGAGGCACGGCAGGGCTCGACGCTGCTGGTAGTTGCCGAAGACGAAGAGGGAAACGAGCCCGGCATGGAGCGCCGGCGTGATGCGGGCGAGGGAGTCGAGCAGCGCTGCTGCCGGCGGGCTTGGGGTGATGCGGATGAGCAGGACAGAGAGAAGGCAGGGGCGCTGGGGATGCAAGGAGTGGCAGCAGGCAAGGGCTCCAAGATCTTGACGGGGCGGTGGAGCCGCGAGTCGACGGCGCGAGGAGGACCCGGGAACAACGGGATCCGAAGGAACGGCAACTTGGCGGAGGCCTGCCGGATCTGGAGCAGTCTGTGGCGGCTTGAGGCACCGGCGTGGGCAGAAACCCAATCAGGCCATGGCGCTGTAGATGGATGTGTTCGACGTTGCTGCGGGGAGCTCCTCTCCCGTATGGAGCAATGGGTGGACTTGGCAGCATGTGCTCCGGTGAGGTACTTGGCGGGGTGACGGATCCTGCGAGGACGCGGCTTGGGAAACCCTGGCGCGGGCGAGGCGAACTGGAGGCCGGCGAGGATGGTCCCTGGTGTTCTTGTTACAGAGAGCGGAAGAATGAGAGATGGAGACGGAGAAATGGAGGGAGAAGAAAACAGGCGATGAAGAGGAGCGACGGGGAGCGCTTGACCTGGCGGGGGGATTGGCAAGGCTCGTCGACAGTGAGAGCTTCAGTGGCCGGGGCTCCTCTCCTGTTGGGCTCGAGCGAGGCAACGAGGAGGAGGCAGGCGCGAGGCCTCCTGTTCGTCTGCTGCGGCCGGAAGGATGAGGAGGAGGGCATGCAAGGTGGAGCTCGGGCGCGCTGGATCGGGAAAAAGGAGGAGGTTGGAGAGGATTTGGATCGGGAGGAGTGCGGCTCTGGTGCGCTGGGTGATGGGATCAAGGGAGATCGAGTGAGGGGATCCCGAGAGGATTAGTGGCGGCTTTCGAGAGGGATGGATGGGACAACTCCCCTAGAAATTAGGGTTGACTGTTTACATACATAGGTTGGTTAGGATAGGGGCTACTCTGTCCATCCGATCGTGATCGGACGATCCCGGATAAAATAGCTAGGGGGTCCAAATAAGAAAATAGTGACGTTTTGTAGATGTTTGGGGATGATCCGGACACAACGGTAACGACTGTCCGGGTCGGGTCCGGGACAACTTACGGACGCGCGCACGAGGAGGGTCGCGGGCTGCCGAGTGAGGTTAGGTTGGGTCTGGCGGATTGTGAAGAGCGGGTTGGTTTGAGAGAAGAGGGGAGAGATGCAGCCCGGCACGGTTTCCGTTGACCGAAAACGTGCGATGTTAGACTGGCTACACTGCCGCTATAGTTATCCGTTGGGGCATCAAACGACCTCCAAATGCGATGAAACTTGACAGGTGGTCTATCTACACTATAATAAGACCACACGTCAACTCTCATCCCATTTTGAGAACATTTTCCGGCCACTAATAAAATACTATATCGGACATGCCGCGGGCGCGTGCAAGTGTGGTTGGGCTCAGAACGGACAACGGAGAGAACTCGGAGAACCCGGACGAATGCAAGTTTTCAAACATGATGATGCAATGCACATGATGACATGATAAGATGCAACACGCAATCAAATGACAAGGCAACAACAACGAATAACTGGAGGACACCTGGCACATCGATCTCGGGGTGCTACAATATCTTTGCCATCAGGGATGCTCATATCGATTTTAGTGGAACTGCACAAAAGCATCGTATGATTCGAGCATGCCAACTGTCTTTCCTTCGACATGTTCTACCTAGCCAGGAAATTAAATCTTGTTTAGGGTTTAAGTTGTAGTGACCCCATCAATAGTTTTTATTTTGTACTCGCTCTCACAACTTTTGTCTTTTGTTGTGAAGTAAATATTGGCTACGATCTGTGAATCATTGAGATGCATCAGCATGCGTGTTAGTTTTCCTTTGTATTTAATGGAATGTTGTAACGGGGCAACCTTGGAGTAGGAATAAAAATGGAGTGGAAAGTTTCCGTTTTTTCGAAGAAAAAATGGAAACGGAGAGAAACCAACATTTCATTTTGTTGGATCGCGCCATTGAGCAAAACCACCATTTAAATCACGTCTGCCGTGTTCGTGTCTCACCCTCCTCCACGGCTCAACCAAAAACGGTCGCTCGGCATGCCACTCACCGCAAACCAAGTATACAATAACTTTCTCGCCTCCTTGTTGATGGATTGCGCCATGGAGTACTAGCACTACTGGAAGAGATTGACGAGTTGGGGGAGGACAACTAGCTGTAGCACGGACTCCCAAGAACTTTTTACATGCATGTTGTGGCCGGCTATTGCAACCTTTTAATGTGGAGCAGCCGCGTGCATCGGGAAGCCGCGCGGGTGACGCTCTCTCGGCCGACGCGCTACTTCAATGTTGGCGCCAGTGAGAGGTCGCGTCCGCTCTGCTGGGCATGAATGCGGCACTAAACATTTCGGGCCGGAAGCACGCGCGGGTGATGAAGAGGGTTCGGGTTGGTCAGGAGCGGGCGTGGCAGCGGTCCGGACGCCCGCAAACAAGAGATGATGTACGTCAATATTCCTGTGTATATAATTAACAACATAAATAATGTTCTAGTTGGACAAATATGATTGGATATGGAGATGGAGATGGAGATGGAATTTTACGTGAACATGGATATGCATGTCTATGTATTTTTTTTGCAGGAACAAACTTGTATTACTAACGTAGCCAGGCTACACTCAGAGTTACAAAGTTTGACAATGCCAACAGGGCTTGAACCTAGCCAAACAGCGATACTGCCACTAGTCCTTCCATAATGAGCTAAAGTATGACTGACAATGTTGTTGTTTCTTTGAACATGAGCAATACAAGTATTTCTGAGTGCCATGAGCGATCTAATCTCACGCACCAAAAAACCAAACCAAGATCTATCAAGATCTTCATTCCTAATCCTCACCATATTTGTAGCTTCAAGGCAATCAGTCTCGATATTGATATTTGGAGCTTAGACTCCCCATGTACTTTATTATATTAATATAATTTACCATAGAATGATTGTTCTATGGTGTGTGGGTAAAAAAAAGATTACTCCACTACAATGCGAGTGACAAACCCTCTTTGATGGCCAACAATTCTGCTTCCAGTGCGTTCGCGCAATAACTCAAGCTTCTACATGAAGAGAAAATTAAAGTACCCCCATGATCCCTTAGGCCTTGTACAATGGTAGGTGCTTAAGGATGTGCTTAGAAAGATAAATCGGATTTTTCTGAACCACCAATGCTTATTTCTACATGAGAGACGCTTAGTTAAGCATCTACCCTTTACAAATAGGCACTGGTGCTTAAGGAAATCCTGGTTTATTTCTCTAAGCACCTCCCTTAAGCAGCTACCATTGTATAAGGCCTTGGTATCATGCCTGTACAAGCAGTTCCGTTCTCTGGCAAGAAGGAACCATCCATATTTAGTTTTACTCAGCCATCCTCGGATGCATGTCTATGTCTATGTGTGTGTGCACGATGACTCTCGCCACCTGGAAGCAGGGGCTTGTTTTTGATCGAGTTTTCTTTCTTGGTATGTTAAAAAATTGACCGCCAGTTTTTTTTTCTGGGAACGCGCGTATTCTATTTAAAACCACTACTATGGAGAGATTTTTTATTCCATTGTATATGTAGCCTCTTGTTTGCTAGGGTTTCTCGCGTCTAGCTCTCTCACCCTCCTCATATCAAAACAAGGTGATAGTGTCCACTCTATCTCTCTCCTCACCGGTGGTCACAGATCTGTCTAAATCCCGTTCGCTGTGGGAGGTGAGGAGGTGCAGCGTTGACGTTGTTGTCGGTGTCAAAACTGGCGGATCTTGGGTAGGCCGTCCCGAACTGTGCATCTAAGGTCGATGGTAACAGGAGACAGGGGACACGAAGTTTTACCCAGGTTCGGGCCCTCTCGATGGAGGTAATACCCTACGTCCTGCTTGATTGATATTAATGAGTATGATGATTACAGGAGTTGATCTACCACGAGATCATTGTGGCTAAAACCCTAGGAGTCTAGCATGTATGATTGTAATTGCCTCTACAGACTAAACCCTCCGGTTTATATAGGCACCGGAGGGGACTAGGGTTGTACAACGTCGGTTACAGAGAAAGGAATCTTCATATCCGAACGCCAGGCTTGCCATCCATGCCAAGGAGAGTCCCATCCGGACACGGGAGAGAGTCTTGTGTCTTGTATCTTCACAGCCCATCAGTCTGGCCCATGTCCAACAGGCCGGACGCCCGAGGACCCCTTAATCCAGGACTACCTTAGTTGTCGCCGTCGGCGATGGAGGAAGCCGATGCGTGATACGTCTCCAACGTATCTATAACTTTTGATTGCTCCATGCTATATCATCTACTATTTTGGACATGATTGGGCTTTATTTTCCACTTTTATATTATTTTCGGGACTAAGCTATTAACCGGAGGCCCAGCCCAGAATTGCTGTTTTTTTTGCCTATTTTAGGGTTTCGAAGAAAAGGAATATCGAACGGAGTCCAAACGGAATGAAACCTCCGGGAATGTCATTTTCTCGCCAAACATGATCCAGGAGACTTGGACCCTACGTCAAGAAACAAAGTAGGAGGCCACGAGGTAGGGGGCATGCCTACCCCCCCCCCCAAGCGCGCCCTCCACCCTCGTGGGCCCCCTGTTGCTCCATCGACGTACTCCTTCCTCCTATATATACCTACATACCCCCAAACGATCAGATACGGAACCAAAACCCTAATTCCACCGTCGTAACTTTCTGTATCCACCAGATCCTATCTTGGGCCCAGTTCCGGAGCTCCGCCGGAGGGGGTATCCATCACGAAGGGCTTCTACATCAACACCATAGCCTCTCAGATGAAGTGTGAGTAGTTTACCTCAGACCTTCGGGTCCATATTTATTAGCTAGATGGCTTCTTCTCTATTTCTGGATCTCAATAGAATGTTCTCCCCCTCTCTTGTGGAGATCTATTCGATGTAATTTTATTTTTGCGGTGTGTTTGTTGAGACCGATGAATAGTGGGTTTATAATCAAGTTTATCTATGAACAATATTTGAATCTTCTCAGAATTCTTTTATGTATGATTGGTTATCTTTGCAAGTCTCTTCGAATTATCAGTTTGGTTTGGCCTACTAGATTGATCTTTCTTGCAATGGGAGAAGCGCTTAGCTTTGGGTTCAATCTTGCGGTGTCCTTTCCAAGTGATAGTAGGGGCAGCAAGGCACGTATTGTATTGTCACCATCGAGGATAATAAGATGGTTTTTTTTATCATATTGCATGAATTTCTCCCTCTACATCATGTCATCTTGCTTAAGGCGTTACTCTGTTTTCATGAACTTAATACTCTACATGCATGCTGGATAGCAGTCGATGAGTGGAGTAATAGTAGTAGATGCAGGCTGGAGTCGGTCTACTTGTCTCGGACATGATGCCTATATACATGATCATACCTAGATATTCTCATAACTATGCTCAGTTATGTCAATTGCTCAACAGTAATTCGTTCACCCACCGTAGAATACGTATGCTCTCGACAGAAGCCACTAGTGAGACTTATGGCCCCCGGGTCTATCTTCATCATATTAATCTTCAAATACTTAGTTATTTCGTTTGTTTTTTACTTTGCCTTTATTTTACTTTTCATCTTTATCACAAAAATACCAAAAATATTATCTTATCATATCTATCAGATCTCACTCTCATAAGTGACCATGAAGGGATTGACAACCCCTTATCGTGTTGGTTGCGATGAGTTATTTGCTTTGTGCAGGTACTAGGGGACGCGCGCGCAACCTCCTACTGGATTGATACCTTGGTTCTCAAAAACTGATGGAAATACTTACACTACTTTGTTGCATCATCCTTTTCTCTTCGGGGAAATCCAACACAGTGCTCAAGAGGTAGCAAGAGGAATTTTTGGCGCCGTTGCCGGGGTGGTTCGTGCAAGTCAAGATTTGACTTCCAACAACGAGCCATTTCTGGCGCCTACGCAAAAGTCAACATACCAAGTACCCATCACAATCCTTATCTCCTGCATTGCATTATTTGCCATTTGCCTCTCATTTTCCTCTCCCCCACTTAACCCTTGTCGTTTTATTCTTTCTCTCTCTCTATCCTCCCTCTCTTTCTCTATTTGCCTCTTTTTGCCCGCTTGCTTTTTGTTTGCTTGTGTGTTGGATTGCTTGCTTGTCTCGATTGCTCAAGATAACACTAAATTGTGTGACTTTACAAATACCAACAACAATGATTTTATTAGCACTCCGATTTCTCCTCTTACCGATGCTGAATCTTGTGAAATTAATGCCGCTTTGCCGAATCTTGTCATGAAAGATCCGTTTTCCGGCCTTCCTAGTGAAGATGTCGCTACCCATCTAAATAGCTTCGTTGATTTGTGTGATATGCAAAAGAACAAAGATGTGTATAATGATATTGTTAAGTTGAAGCTATTTCCTTTTTCGCTTAGAAATCGTGCTAAAGCTTGGTTTTCGTCTTTGCCTAAAAATAGTATTGATTCGTGGAACAAGTGCAAAGATGCTTTTATCTCTAAGTATTTTCCTCCCGCTAAGATCATCTCCCTTAGAAATGATATTATGAATTTTAAGCAACTTCATCATGAACATGTTACACAAGCAAGGGAGAGTATGAAATTAATGATACATAATTGCCCTACTCATGGTTTGAATTTCTTGATGATTATACAAAATTTTTATACCGGATTGAATTTTGCTTCTAGAAATCTTTGAGATTCGGCCGCGGGAGGCACTTTTATGTAAATCACTTTAGGAGAAGCTACTAAACTCCTAGATAATATTATGGTTAATTATTCACAATGGCATACTGAAAGATCTACTAATAAAAAGGTGCATGCAATAGAAGAAATTAATGTTTTGAGTGGAAAGATGGATAAACTTATGAAATTATTTGCTAGTAAGAGTGTTTCTTCTGATCCTATTGATATGCCCTTGTCTACTTTGATTGAGAATAATAATGAATCTATGGATGTGAATTTTGTTGGTAGGAAGAATTTTGGTAACAACGCGTATAGTGGAAATTTTAATCCTAGGCCTTATCCTAGTAATCCCTCTAATAATTATGGTAATTCCTACAACACTTCTTATGGAAATTATAATAAGATGCCCTCTTATTTTGAATCTAATATTGAAGAACTTATTACTTCGCAAAAGAATTTCAATGCTTTGATTTAAGAAAAATGCTTAAGATTGATGATTTGGCTAGGAACGTTGATAGAATTTCTCTTGATGTTGATTCTTTGAAACTTAGATCTATTCCACCTAAGCATGATATCAATGAGTCTCTCAAAGCCATGAGAATTTCCATTGATGAGTTGAAAGAAAGAACCGCTAGGATGCGTGCTAAGAAAGATGCCTTTATAAGAGCGTGTTCTTCTAGTTCCTATGAAAATAAATATGAAGATCTAAAAGTTATTGATGTGTCCCCTATTAAATCTTTGTTTTGCAATATGAATCTTGATAATGATGGGACTAAATATGATCCACCTTTACGTAGAAGGCGTTCCAAAAATTCAGAGTTTTTAGATCTTGATGCTAAAATTGATGAAAGTGGGATCGAAGAAATTAAAACCCTAGATGTTGCTAAACCCAGTATTTTGGATTTCAAGGAATTTAATTATGAAAATTGCTATTTGATTGATTGTATTTCCTTGTTGCAATCCGTGCTAAATTCTCCTCATGCTTATAGTAAAAATAAAGCGTTTACTAAACATATCGTTGATGCCTTGATGCAATCTTATGAAGAAAAACTTGAATCGGAAGTTTCCATACCTAGAAAACTTTATGATGAGTGGGAACCAACTATTAAAATTAATATTAAAGATCATGAGTTCTATGCTTCATGTGATTTGGGTGCTAGTGTTTCCACGATTCCAAAGACTTTGTGTAATTTGTTAGGTTTTCTCGATTTTGATGATTGCTCTCTAAACTTGCACCTTGCAGATTCCACTATTAAGAAACCTATGGGAAGAATTAATGATATTCTTATTGTTGCAAATAGGAATTATGTGCCCATAGATTTTATTGTTCTTGACATAGATTGCAATCCTTCATGTCCTATTATTCTTGGTAGACCTTTCCTTAGAACGATTGGTGCAATTATTGATATGAAGGAAGGAAATATTAGATTCCAATTTCTGTTAAGGAAAGGCATGGAACACTTTCCTAGAAAAAAATTTAAATTAGCTTATGAATCTATTATGAGAGCCACTTATGGATTGCCTACCAAAGATGGCAATACCTAGATCTATCCTTGCTTTTTATGTCTAGCTGGGGGCGTTAAACGATAGCGCTTGTTGGGAGGCAACCCAATTTTATGTTTATTCCTTGCTTTTTGATCCTGTTTAGTAATAAATAATTTATATATCCTATGTTTTCGTTGTGTTTTTTGTGTTTAATTAGTGTTTGTTCCAAGTAGAACCGTTGGGAAGACTTGGGGAAAGTCTTGATATCTTGCTTTAAAAAACAGAAACTTTGGCGCTCATGAGAACTGCTGCCATTTTCATTTGGAAAGTGCTATTTAGTTAATTCATTTTGAATATGATTAATAGATAAATTCCTCACGTCCAGAAATTTATTTTAGAATTTTTGGGGTTCCAGATCTTGCGCCAGCTACAGATTACTCAGACTGTTCTGTTTTTGACAGATTCTGTTTTTCGTGTGTTATTTGCTTATTTTGATGAATCTATGGCTAGTAAAATAGTTTATAAACCATATAAAAGTTGGAATACAGTAGGTCCAACACCAATATAAATAAATAATGAGTTCATTACAGTACCTTGAAGTGGTCTTTTGTTTTCTTTCGCTAACGGAGCTCACGAGATTTTCTACTTTGAATTTTGTGTTGTGAAGTTTTCAAATTGTGGGTAAATATTTGATGGATTATGGAACAAGGAGTTGCTAGAGCCTAATCTTGGGGATGCCCATGCCACCCCCAATATAATCTAAGTACACCTAAAAGCTAAATCTTGGGGATGCCCCGGAAGGCATCCCCTCTTACGTCTACTTCTATCGGTAACTTTACTTGGAGCTATATTTTTATTCACCACATGATATGTGGCTTGCTTGGAGCGTCTTGTATGATTTGAGTCTTTATTTGTTAGTTTACCACAATCATCCTTTCTGTACACACCTTTTGAGAGAGCCATACATGACTTGGAATTTGTTATAATAGTCTATGTGCTTCGCTTATATCTTTTGAGTTATATAGTTTTGCTCTATACTTCACTTATATCTTTTAGAGCACGGTGATGGATTTGTTTTATAGAAACTATTGATCTCTCATGATTCACTTAGATTATTTTGAGAGTCTTAAATAGCATGGTAATTTTCTTAAATAATCCTAATATGCTAGGTATTCAAGATTAGTAAAAACTTTCCTATGAGTGTTTTGAATACTAAGAAAAGTTTGATGCTTGATGATTGTTTTGAAATATGGAGGTAATAATATCAAAGTCGTGCTAGTTGAGTAGTTGTGAATTTGGGAAGTGCTTGTGTTGAAGTTTACAAGTCCCGTAGCATGCACGTATGGTAAACGTTATGTAACAAATTTGAAACATGAGGCGTTATTTGATTGTCCTCCTTATGAGTGGCGGTCGGGGACGAGCGATGGTCTTTTCCTACCAATCTATCCCCCTAGGAGCATGCGCGTAGTGCTTGGTTTCTAATGACTTGTAGATTTTTGTAATAAGTATGTGAGTTCTTTATGACTAATGTTGAGTCCATGGATTATACGCACTCTCACCCTTCCATCATTGCTAGCCTCTTCGGTACCGTGCATTGCCCTTTCTCACATTGAGAGTTGGTGCAAACTTCGCCGGTGCATCCAAACCCCGTGATATGATATGCTCTTTCACACATAAACCTCCTTATATCTTTCTCAAAACAGCCACCATACCTACCTATTATGGCATTTCCATAACCATTCCGAGATATATTGCCACGCAACTTTCCACCATTCCTTTTATCATGACACATTCGTCATTGTCATATTTCTTAACATGATCATGTAGTTGACATAGTATTTGTGGCAAAGCCACCGTTCATAATTTTCATACATGTCACCCTTGATTCATTGCATATCCCGGTACACCACCGGAGGCATTCATATAGAGTCATCTTTTGTTCTAGTATCGAGTTGTAAATAAATAGAAGTGTGATGATCATCATTTTCTAGAGCATTGTCCCAAGTGAGGAATATATAAAAAAAGAAAGGCCATAAAAAAGAGAAGGCCCCAAAAAAATGAGAGAAAAAGAGAGAAGGGACAATGCTACTGTCCTTTGCCACACTTGTGCCTCAAAGTAGCACCATAATCCTTTGCCACACTAGTGGGAATTTTCATTATAGAACTTGGCTTGTATATTCCAACAATGGGCCTCCTCAAGTGCCCTAGGTCTTCGTGAGCAAGCAAGTTGGATGCACACCCACTTAGTTTCTTTTGTTGAGCTTTCATACATTTATAGCTCTAGTGCATCCGTTGGATGGCAATCCCTACTCCTTGCATTAACATTAATCGATGGGCATCTCCATAGCCCATTGATTAGCCTCGTTGATGTGAGACTTTCTCCCTTTTTGTCTTCTCCACATAACCCCCATCATCATATTCTATTCCACCCATAGTGCTATGCCCATGGCTCGTGCTCATATATTGTGTGAAAGTTTATAGGTTTGAGATTTCTAAATTATGAAACAATTGCTTGGCTTGTCATCGGGGTTGTGCATGATGAGAGCATTCTTGTGTGACGAAAATGGAGCATGACTAAACTATATGATTTTGTAGGGATGAACTTTCTTCGGCCATGTTATTTTGAGAAGACATAATTGCTTAGTTAGTATGCTTGAAGTATTATTATTTTTATGTCAATATGAACTTTTATCTTGAATCTTTTGGATCTGAATATTCATGCCACAATTAAGAAGAATTACATTAAAATTATGCCTAGTAGCATTCCACATCAAAAATTCTGTTTTTATCATTTACCTACTCGAGGACGAGCAGGAATTAAGCTTGGGGATGATTGATACGTCTCCAACGTATCTATAATTTTTGATTGCTCCATGATGTATTATCTACTATTTTGGACATTATTGTGCTTTGTTTTCCACTTTTATATTATTTTTGGGACTAACCTATTGACCGGAGGACCAACCCAGAATTGCTGTTTTTTGGCCTATTTTAGGGTTTCGAACAAAAGGAATATCAAATGGAGTCCAAACGGAATGAAACCTTCGGGACTGTGATTTTCTCGCCGAACATGATCCAGACGACTTGGACCCTACGTCAAGAAACAAAGGAGGAGGCCACGAGGTAGGGGGACGTGCCTACCCCCCTGGCGCACCCTCCACCCTTGTGGGCCCCCTGTTGCTCCACCGACATACTCCTTCCTCCTATATATACCTACGTACCCCCAAAAGATCAGATACGGAGCCAAAACCCTAATTCCACCGCTGTAACTTTCTGTATCCACGAGATCCCATCTTGGGGCCTGTTCCGGAGCTCCACCGGAGGGGGTATCCATCACGAAGGGCTTCTACATCAACACCATAGCCTCTCCGATGAAGTGTGAGTAGTTTACCTCAGACCTTCGGGTCCATAGTTATTAGCTAGATGGCTTCTTCTCTCTTTTTGGATCTCAATACAATGTTCTCCCCCTCTCCTGTGGAGACTATTCAATGTAATCTTCTTTTTGCGGTGTGTTTGTTGGTACCGATGAATTGTGGGTTTATGATCAAGTTTATCTATGAACAATATTTGAATCTTCTCTGAATTCTTTTATGTATGATTGGTTATCTTTGCAAGTCTCTTCGAATTATCAGTTTGGTTTGGCCTACTAGATTGATCTTTCTTGCAATGGGAGAAGTGCTTAGCTTTGGGTTCAATCTTGTGGTGTCCTTTCCCAGTGATAGTAGGGGCAGCAATGCACATATTGTATTGTTGCCATCGAGGATAACAAGATGGAGGTTTTATCATATTGCATGAATTTATCCCTCTACATCATGTCATCTTGCTTAAGGCGTTACGCTGTTTTCATGAACTTAATACTCTAGATGCATGCTGGACAACGGTCGATGAGTGGAGTAATAGTAGTAGATGCAGGCAGGAGTCGGTCTACTTGTCTCAGACTTGATGCCTATATACATGATCATACCTAGATATTCTCATAACTATGCTCAATTCTGTCAATTGCTCAACAGTAATTCGTTCACCCACCGTAGAATACGTATGCTCTCAAGAGAAGCCACTAGTGAAACCTATGGCCCCCGAGTCTATCTTCATCATATTAATCTTCAAATACTTAGTTATTTCCTTTGTTTTTTTACTTTTCCTTTATTTTACTTTGCATCTTTATGACAAAAATACCAAAAATATTATCTTATCATATCTATCAGATCTCACTCTCCTAAGTGACCGTGAAGGGATTGACAACCCCTTATTGCGTTGGTTGCGAGGAGTTATTTTCTTTGTGCAGGTACTAGGGGACGCGCGCGCAACCTCCTACTAGATTGATACGTGGTTCTCAAAAACTTAGGGAAATACTTACGCTACTTTGCTACATCATCCTTTCCTCTTCGGGGAAATCCAACGCAATGCTCAAGAGGTAGCAATGCGCACTGTCCTCTTGGAGTCGGCGCTGGCACGGACGAAGGTCCTTCGCGCCCTTGTTCGCTGTCGTCATGTGGGTAGATCCTGCCCGCCCGCCTAAGGGACATCTCGCCCACCTGAGGTATAACTTCTTGTACTGGTCCAGCTCCCCAGGTCGCTGCTTGCGGGTTTTCTTCTATGCGACTACTCCCTAGCTCCCCATGTATAGTAGTTAGGGTTTGTCGGCTGGTCCAAAATCACCTACTATTATGGAGGAAATGGCACTCGAAAAGTTGTCCTAATTTATGCCTCGGTAGAGTTATACATGTTGTTTCGACAAAAAGTACATGGTGGTTGTGCGGTCATTGTCCATATGCTCCTATTTGCTGCTGCTAATCTAATACTATCACTTGTTAAATGAAGAAATGCTTTTTTTCTCGGGTATCCTTGTTTAGTTCCCATCAAGATAATCGTGATGCTTCTGTTTGTTGGTGTACTTTTCATTAATTCTTATTGACAATTGAGATGTCGTTGTTAATCTTGTACCATTGCCAAAACAAAGTAACAACACTATATCCCTTTTTTATACTTTTGCAAACAGTGATGCGTATCTCCATACCCGGGCATGTCTTCCTCAATTTTAGTGGAACTGCACAAAATTGGATGGCCATTGTTGTTCTTCCTCACTGTCCTCTGCCATGTGGTTCTTGCTTCCTCAAGCTTGATTAATGAGAAGAAATAGACCACTGTGAGGATTTGTCGAACTTCATAGGTTCCTCACCCAAACTTGATGCCAAATGGATGACGCATCACCACGATGACCTATCGATGCTCATGGTTGCGCCTCATGGTTGCGTCAGCTGGTGAAGCTGGTTGATTTTCCACGAAAAACAAGTTGTCTTCCATCAGTGCTCTTTGCTTGTTACCCACAAAGATGATATCCTTCATCAGTTCACCTTGGTTGCATTGGAGACGCAGTCGTCTTTCATGTTGGTGCAATTTTATCACACAATTGGCTATGAACCAAATGTTTCCTCGAAGAAGGATCGACGTTGGTACTACGAGCATTAGTTTTGTATTGATTTCTAAGCCCTCTCACAACATTGTCTTCAGCTCCCCTATAATTTTATTTGTCCAACTATTAACTTTGATTAAAAAATGGTGTGCACTAAAAACCCAGATGGACGTAGTACCCCTCCATTTTGATTTACTCTGCATATTAGATTTGACTGTAGTCAAACTTTGTAAAGTTTGACCAAGTTTAGGCCGAACACAACAAACCATAATTATTGAGAGAGGGCAAACTTTACATACTATCAAACCTTTCTGATAATTGAAATTAAAATTCTTTATTTGTACACACTCTCACACGTTTCCGATAATTTGGCGCACGTGTTGTTGTGCACTTAAGAGAGGGTAGTGTACCGCATGCCCCAAATAGGAAGTGCGACCAGGACGCATGGATCATTAGTTCATCGGAAGTAGTAGTTTTCTTCACTGGTATGTTAAATTAAGAGTTTTCTTTCGTACGCACACAATTTAAAACGATTGTTATGGAGAGAATAAGAAAACCACTCCACTATATATTAGTAGTATACACTAGTACTATATGGACGCAGCTTCATTGACTTAGTGCACCTGCCTTTGGGTTTTTATGACAGGTCGGACCAAAATGTGGCTGGCCCACCTGTCATACAGCCAAAAGCAGGTGTAGTTAAGGTACCAGAGCTCAGTCCGTACTACAGTATATATGTAGTACTATATAAGCTGGAGCCTCAGCGCTTGTTCGCTAGAGTTTGCACTCTCCATACTCTGGAAGCTCAGCGTTCCTTTGCTAGGGTTTGCTATATTCACAGTCTCTCACCCAGTCACCCTCTTCACCAGATCTAAACAAGACTGCATTGGCCTCTGTCTCTCTCTCCCCCCTTAGAGCTGGTGAAGGAGGCGTTTGGATCCCGTCGTACCAGGAAGGGGAGGAGGTGCAGCGTTCACTCTATCGCCTTCGGCGAGGGAGGAAATCCACTACCAGCTACGCTATTCTCTTTCACCCAACGCCTGTGTGGGAGGGCCACCGACCCCTTTTTCCTCGCTGCCGTACGTAGTGTGGGCAAATCCGGCCTCCCGCCGCACGCCTTGCCACATCCCGACGACCCTAAGGTATAAGTTTCTTTGAAACCGTCATTGCTCTAGTTGCATGCGGATCTTTTTCGATTCTGTAGTCGAATCTAGGTCTTGGTTCAAAGAGGAAAGAACGGTGCGGTGGGGTGGAGCATGAATCTTGGACGTGGTTCAATGAGGAAAGGAGGGAGGGAAGGTAGTATAGACTAGCTATCCACCCGCTTTGTTGGTTGAAAAGGGAAAAAGGGGGTAACCCAGTACACACATTTGTAAGGAACTGATCTCTTTGTTGAAAAGGGAAAGAAACTAGGGGGTCGGGTAGTTTGTGCAGGACTAGATTTGCTTCCCTCACATAGGAAAAAGGTTCAAAGAGAACAAATATGGGACCAATGCAGATATGTTGCTTGGCTCCATACTCTGCATCACCCATTTATACGTGGGGACGCACATGGTGCTGGCATGTCCCATGTCCCATGTCCCATACAACTATTTTGTTGTTGTTAATCTAAGAATGTTGCTGGAAAATTGAAGCAATGCCACTGTTAAAAGTAAATTACATTCTTAACGAATGTTGTTTTAAGAGAATGTCTTTGTTAATATGAATCAATGCAACCGTTTTAGAAATGCTACTATCCTACTTTGTTTTCCATCAAGATAAGTTAGATGCTTCTTTTTGTCGCCGTTTGTTTCATCCTCCTTTATTGGCAAGTAATTGTTTCCTTTTTTGCTTCTGTTAAAATAGGGATATCTATTCAACTTGTTGCTAGAGCAAACTTAAACGTCACACCAGCGACTTTGCTTGATTTCAGTGCAACTGCACAAAACTAGATTGGATTTCCTATTCGTGTTGGCAGATTCGTAGGTGATCTTGTGTGCATCATGACATGTTGGTACTTGCCTTCATACACATGATCGTGCACTGTGTCTTGAGATGTTGTGCTACATGTATTGCTACTATTTTAAATAAATGTTGAATTGAAGCTATTGTATTGCTCTCTTTTCCCATTAAGTAGTGAACCAAAAAATGTACCAACCCAGACATGATGCTTGTTGCTTTGTTACAACAAACTCTGCATCACCCCCTTTATAATTAGATGGAAGCACATGGTGTTGCTGTGCCCACTCTCCCCTGGAACTGTTTATGCCTTTTCTTAATCTAATGTCGCTGGTAAAATTAAGCAATGCCACTCTTAGAATTAACTACTGAACTGTTTTAAGTGACTTTCTCTGTTAATATGAATCAATGTGACCGTCTTAGAAATGCTACCGTCCTATACTTTGTTTTCCATCAAGATAAGGTAGATTCTTCTTTTTGTGGCCGCATGTTTCATCCTCCTTTATTGGCCAGTAATTGTTTCCTTTTTTGACTCTGTCAAAATAGGGATATCTATTCAACTTCTTGCTATAGCAAACTTAAATGTCAAAAAGAAGCCTCTGTCAAAACTGGCAACTTTGCTTGATTTTAGTGCAAGTGCACAAAACGAGATTGGATTTCCTATTCATGTTGGTAGATTCGTATTATTTTGGTTGTCTCATGAAAGGTCAGTACATGCCTTCATCCACATGATTGTGCAGTGTGATTTGAGATGTTGTGCTACTTGTATTGGTACTGTTTTAAATAAATGTTGAATTGAGGCTAATGTATTGCTCTCTTTTCCCATTAAGTAGTGAAAAAATGGTACCAGCCCAGATATGATGCTTGTTGCTTTGTTACAACAAACTCTGCATCACCCTCTTTATAACTAGACGGAAGCACATGGTGTTGTTGCGCCCACTCTCCCTGGAACTGTTTATGCTTTTTGTTAATCTAATGCCGCTGGTAAAATTAAGCAATGCCACTCTCAGAATTAACTACTGAATCTTAGTTCAAAACTGCAACACTTGTTAGGGATTGGCGGAATTACTATTTTTGTGGCCGCATGTTTCATCCTCCTTTATTTTGCCAGTAATTGATTCCTTTTTTGCCTTTGTTAAAATAGGGATATCTATTCAACCTTTTGCTATTGCGACATTTTGCTTCGCAACGCGAAACACTTATGTTTTAAGAGTGTTTTGTGCAGTTCAACTTGAATGGCACACCGACAACTTTGCTTAATTTTGGTAGAACTACACAAAAGGAGATCATGGATTTTCATATATGTGTTGGGATTTCTTTCAAGTCCTCGACGCGAGTTGTTTCAAATCTTGGTCAAGAAAGGTCAGTACCGACTTTCATCCACATGATGCTACAGTGTGCTTTGAGATGTTGTGCTACTTGTATTGGTACTATTTTGGATAAATGTTGAATTACAGCTATTGAACTGATGTCTTTTACCATTGAGTGGCATAAATTATTCCAACCCAGACATGATGCTTGTTTCTTTGTTACAACAAAACTCTACATCACCCCCTTTATAAGGAGATGGAAGCACATGGTGTTGTTGTGCCCACTCTCCCGTGGAACTGTTTATGCTTTTTGTTAATCTAATGCCGCTGGTAAAATTAAGTAATGCCACTCTCAGAATTAACTACTGAATCTTAGTTCAAAACTGCTACACTTGTTAGGAATTGGCGGGATGACCATATTTGTGGCCGCATGTTTCATCCTCCTTTATTAGCCAGTAACTAATTCCTTTTTTGCCTCTGTTAAAACAAGGATATCTATTCAACTTGTTGCTATTGTAGACTGTATTTCCATATATGTGTTGAGATCTCTTTTAGGTCTTCCTCACGAGTTGTTTCAAATTTTGGTCTTGAAAGGTCAGTACCGACTTTCCTCAGAATTAACTACTGAATCTTAGTTCAAAACTGCAACACTTGTTAGGGATCGGCGAGAGTACTATTTCTGTTAGGGATCGGCCGGAGTACATGTTTAAGAAATGTATTGTTTAGATGATATCTCTATTATATTATATCAGTTACAGTGTTTTACAAATGGTACTATCCTGCTTTGTAGTTCTTTCTACATGTTTAACCAAGGTATTGTTAAGATAATGTCTCGGTTAAACTGAATCAGTCGCATTGTTTTAGGAATGGTACCTTTCTGCTTTGTCATTCTTTATACATGTTGAAACAAGGCATTGTTAAGATAATGTCTCAGTTAATATGAATGAATCACACTGATGGAGAATTTCTACTCTCCTGCTTTGTTTCCCATTAAGATAAGGTAGATCAGTAGATGTTTTTCTTCTGGGAGTACAAGTCATGAACCCTTATTTCTCAGTAATTGTTTCCCTTCTACCTATTGTTGCCTACAGGGATATCAAAATTAAAGCTCGCAGTTTTATTCCGACATTGATTTTAGTTGAATTGCACAAAAGGAGCCAATGTGTCTAAGGCAAACTGCTCCATTAGTGGGTCCAGTTGGTTTTACCACTTTGCAGAAAGAAGTAGTCACTATTTGCGCTACATTACAGAATAAATGATCGAGAAGCTTTACAGAGTATTAGTAGATGCTGGTGACATGACTAGTCTGCAGACAACATAGGCAACTCTACAACACATGGAGTTCACTAGGCAAAAAGTGCCCAAACAAGTACAAGAAACCATGACAGGACTCCAAGTCTGTCAATGTCATTATAAGCAACAATGATGGGACATCTGGGTATGGAAATCTGTTTACCGTACTTTCAGTTTGTTAGTCCACCGATTGGTGGGTTGACACTGGGGCCAATATTCATGTGTGTGCTGATGTGGCTTTGTTTTCTTGCAGCATATAAATACGAAATCCCCAGGGATGTCAGCTTGATTTTAGTGGAACTGCACAAAATGTTTAGATGGTTCGTGTCCTCCATAATACTTTAGAATGCACAATACATAGAATGGTTCTCTAATCATTCGTCGTCACCTTGAGCCACCAGACTATCAGATGACAAACCCTGCCCGTTACACAATCCTTTGGCCGGCTGTGCCGCCGCGGAGGCCTCACAGCCCCCTACTACTCCCACCGCTGGCTAGGCCCTATGCCGACGACATCCTCACACCGCAGCCGAACAAGTGAACCCTCGTACTCCTCTCCGTGTGGGAATCCACTGCCGCGTCTTCCCCGGCTCTGCGTCGTCCCCTTCCTAGGCCTCGCCGTCGTCCACCGCCTTGGTGCTCTCGACGCGGCGTGGTCATTGTGGTCAACGACCGACTTCCATCGGAAGAGTACTGTACATGGAGAGGCTGACAACTGGGTCCATGGCCGCAGCAAGAAAGTGCCTCCTTATTACATGGAAAATAATTATTCCTCCACCTGACAGCAGGGACCCACCGGATGGGCCACCGTATTTCATGAAAAAAATGTTTCCCCCCTGACTGCTGGGACCCACCAGCTACATCTTCGCAAGCAAGGAAGTGCATCCATATTACAGGCAAAAAAAGGATTCGCCCCCTGACTGCTGGGACCCACCAGCTACATCTTCGCACGCAAGGAAGTGCCTGATAGTCGGGACCCACCTGGCCGAAGCGTACGTAGCATTGTCATTCTGGTCTCGAACGTGTACGTACATACTAGTCGATCGGTGTGTCTGCAGGCTGCAGCGATGAACCGTGGCCGTGCAAGGAAGGGCATGTGTCATAGTAGAGGTGCGCACGTGTCGTACTAGAAGCGTGCACGTAGCATGTACACGTAAGTACAATGGCTAGGGTGCAAGAAAGAAAATACGACCACATACGTACATACGGGCGGGGTCTCGAACGCCTACTCGCACATACGTACGGCCAGGGCTCATGTACATGGCTATGGCTGGCTCAGAAAGTAGAAACTACATCATTGTCGTGTTCATGGGGAGTCAACCGGCTGGGTCGGAACGCAATGCATCGTCGTGTTCATCGGGAGCCAACCGGCTTAGATGGAACAACTGATGGAAACATGGCCTGGCGTACTGCATAATGGAGGAAATGGCTTTGTGTTCGACCAGCCACGGTGGAAACGGGATCCTGTTCATCGGGAGGGGTCTGGCGTATAGCAAAACGGAGGAAACAGACCTCCTACGATCTAAATGGGGTCTTGTTGATCGGGAGGGGTGTGGTGTACCACAAAACGGAGGAAACAGACTTGCGTTGGAGTGGAAACAGGGGTCCTTTTCATTGGGAGGGGTGTGGCGTACCGCAAAACGGGACTCCACAAGGTACTGTTCATCTCCACCGTCGACCTCCTCCGGCCTCCACGGGCTACTGTTCATCCAACGTCGACCTCCTCCAGTCACCACCTGCGACTATTCATCCAGGGGATCCCATTCATCCAGCCTCCACCACGCGCTCCTCCACCGGCTACTGTTCAACCAGCCCTCTCAACGGGGGTCCTGTTCAACCACCCCTCCACGGGCTACTTTTCATCCAGCCCTCCACCGGCTACTGTTCAACCAGCCCTCCACCGGCTACTGTTCAACCAGCCCTCCACGGGGTCCTATACATCGAGCCCTCCACAGGGTCCTGTTCATCAACCAGCTCAATCGATCGTGGTATTGTTCATCCAGCGGCAACGACCTCTACTACCACAAGGACTCGTTCATCAAACCCCCCACCGGGAACTATTCATCCAAATCCCCTCAACAACGCTCACCGTTCATCCAGAGGCAGCATCGATCGGCTTCAGTTAGCAGCAGTAGCGAAGGAATCACACACGGGTTAAGTTAACAGCAAGGGATCAATCAATCGCTCGGGTTCCGTAACACGTAGCCTGCAGTGCAATCACCCAGGTTCAGTTAGAGCCCAATGCCTCGCTCGGGTTCAGTTATAGCCCAACGGCTCGCACACACGCGCGCACGTACGAGGGATACGCGCATCGCTCGGCCCCCGACCACCCTCCGTAACCGGGAACTCCCCGATATTTTCCTCGCCCTCGCTTCTACCATAGTTTTTTCTGTCATGGACGGCCCAAAGAATGTCATGCAACTGCGTCTCCGGCCCGCCCAGGATGAAAAGCCCATTTTCTGTCATAGAAGTAGGACCCCACCACATCTATGATGATACCGGGTTTTTTCACAATTATCGTCATAGAAGTGTCATAAATATGACATAATTTTTTTTGTTTGGCCCAAAATGTCATGGATGTGTCTTTTTTTATAGTGAGGGGTGCGGCGTACCGCAAAACGGGACTCCACCAGATATGGTTCATCTCCACCATCGACCTCCTCCAGCCTCCACGGGCTACTATCCACCGTCGACCTCCTCCAGCCTCCACCCGCGATTGTTCATCCACGGGCTCCTGTTCATCCAGCCTCCACTGCTCCTGCACCGGCTACTGTTCAACCAGCCCTCTCCACGGGGTCCTGTTCAACCACCCCTCCATGGGCTACTGTTCATCCAGCCCTCCACTAGCTACTGTTCAACCAGCCCTCCACAGGGTCTTGTTCATCCAGCCCTCCATGGGGTCTTGTTCATCCAGCCCTCCACGGGGTCCTATTCATCCACCCCAACCGGCTCGATCGGGGTCCTGTTCATCCAATAGCAACGGCCTCTACTATGTTGGGGTCCTGTTCATCCAACCCCCCACCGGGAACTGTTCATCTAAACCCCCCCCCCAACAACGCAAACTATTCATCCAGAGGCGGCATCGATCGGCTTCAGTTAGCAGGAGTAGCTAAGGAATCACTCGAGTTCAGTTAACAACAAGGGGTCGATCACTCGGGTTTAGTAATGTAGCTAGTGCAATCGCTCGGGATTAGTTAGGTCCCAATGCCTTGCTCGGGTTCAGTTAGAGCGCAACGCCTCGCACACACACGCATACATGTATGAGAGAAACGCGCATCGCTCGGCCCCAGGCCACCCACCGTAACCAGGAACTCCCTGATATTTTCCTCGCCCTCGCTTCTACCACAGATTTTTTCTGTCATGGATGGCCCAAGAATGTCATGCAGCTGCGTCTCCGGCCTGCCCAGGACAAAAATCCCATTTTTGTCATAGAAGTAGGAGCCCACCACGTCGATGATGATACCGGGTTTAGTCAGAATTATCGTCATAGAAGTTTCATAAGCATGACATAAAAATATTTCGTTCGGCCCAAAATGTCACAGATGTGTGTTTTTTGTATTGATAGTATGGTTTAGATTATTCAATCTTTAGCTGTGAGTTGCAAATGCCACGCATTATCACATTATGGTACAACATGTCCACCACACCACACATATCACCGCTATATTCATGCACACATAGGTTTATAACACTATGATCTCTTATTCAAAAATATGAATCCACTTTCATATGGAATTAGGATCTTTGTTAGTCTCTTACACCCACACAATCCTCTAACCTTTGAAGGTAGAACTAACTTTCTCTCGTGCATGCACATGCCCTCCCCCTCCCTTAGCATTCCATCCATCACGCACATTCATTTTTTCTTTAGGTCGTTCTCCCACGGTCTCCACAACTCCTTTCTGACACAACGATTGACAAAACCTCTCCATCGATGTCTGCCTACCACATACACACGCACTTTCCATCTCCTCCTTTCTATGTCCATGCCTCGTGTCTCTCATATGGTCCCACACACGTGTAAACACTTGCGTCTCTTTTCATCGATCACACAATCGCACACTCCTCCCCCTATCTAGCTAGTAGGCCTCTCGCACCACCTCCTAGCTCCATCTCTCTCTATCCGTCTCTCTGGGCCTTATTTGCCTCTAACATATGAATATACACCGACCGATCTCCATCTATACATATAGCTAGCTAGGTAATTTATAACTCGTTTTCCCCATGCGTCGATCGATCTACCTCATTACTTATGTCTCTCCCTTCCTCCAATACACAACAATTGACCTACCGATCTAGTCAGACCTGCTTACAAAACACATGGCCCCCTTCATCATCCAGCCACATCTATCATGCACACACACACACAAACAAAGAAACACATCCCCACTCTTCTTGATAATATTGGAGTTGTACCCTCAATTTGTCTAGTAGTCCTCTCCCACCATCTCCGAGAAGCAACTCCACCACCCCTCTGGCATTCTATTGATATGTCATTTTGCATCATGTTTACCTACTATTATTTATATTGTTTTTATGCATAATAGTGCTTTTTGGAGTAATTATAATGCCTTTTCTCTCATAATATGCAAGGTTCACATAAAGAGGGAGAATTCCGGTAGCTGGAAATCTGGACCTGAAAGAGCTACGTCAAGCTACCTATTCTGCGCAACTCCAAATGGGATGAAACTTTACGAAGATTTTTTATGGAATATATAAGAAATATTGCAGTAAATAACTACCAAAGGGGCCCCACCAGGTGGGCACAACCCACCTGGCGCGCCAGGGAGCCCAGGCTCACCCTCGTGGGTTGTGCCCTCCTCGGTCCACCTATGGTGCCCCTCTTCTTGTATATAAGTCATTTTGAGCTAGAAAAAACAAGGAGAGGACTTTCGGGATGCAGAGCCGCCGTCTTGAGGCGGAACTTGGGCAGGAGCACTTTTTCCCTCCCATGGAGCGATTCCGCCGAGGGAACTTCCCTCGCGGAGGGGGAAATAGCCGTCATCATCGTCACCAACGACTCTCCCATCTTGGGGAGGCCAATCTCCATCAACATATTCAATAGCACCATCTCCTCTCAAACCATAGTTCATCTCTTGTGTATAATCTTTGTAGTGGAACTATAGATTGGTGCTTGTGGGTGACTAGTAGTGTTGATTACATCTTGTAGTTGATTACTATATGGTTTATTTGGTGGAAGATTATATGTTCAGATCTATTATGATATTTAATACCCCTCTGATCTTGAGCATGATTATTATTTGTGAGTTGTTACTTTTGTTCTTGAGGTCACAAGAGAAATCTTGTTGCAAGTAATCATGTGAACTTGATATGTGTTTGATATTTTGATCGTATCTATGTTGTGATTCCCATAGTGGTGTCATGTGAACGTCGACTACATGACACTTCACCATATTTGGGACTAAGGGGATGCATTGTGGAGTAGTTATTAGATGATGGGTTGCGAGAGTGACAGAAGCATAAACCCTAGTTTATGCGTTATTCCGTAAGGGACTGATTTGGATCCAAAAGTTTAATGCTATGGTTAGATTTATTCTTAATATTTTCTCGTAGTTGTGGATGCTTGCGAGGGGGTTAATCATAAGTAGGAGGTTTGTTCAAGTAATAACAGCACCTAAGCACCGGTCCACCCACATATCAAATTATCAAAGTAGCAAACACAAATGAAACCAACACGTGTAGCCTCAAGAATGCTTTGGTTATCATAAGAGACCGTTTTGTTCGGGGTAAGGAAATTGGTAAGGAAAAATTATTACTATGTGCTGAAATTTACTATCACTTGTTACTATGGAAAACAATTCTTTGAGGGGTTTGTTCGGGGTATCTTCACCTCAACCGGAACCACAATTAGTTACTCCTCAACCTACTGCACCTACTGAGAATATTGGTTATGAAATTCCTTCGGGTATGATAGAATAACTGCTAGCTAATCCTTACGCAGGAGATGCAACCAAACATCCTGATATGCACTTGATATATGTGGATGAAATTTGTGGATTATTTAAGCTTGCAGGTTTGCCCAGAGATGAAGCTAAGAAGAAGGATTCCCTTTATATTTGAAGTGAAAATCATTGGCATGGTATAGGCTATGCGATTATATTGGATCTTGGAATTGGAATCGATTGAAATTGGAACTTCACCAAAAAATTATCCTATGCATCTAGTTCATCATGATCGGAGTTATATATATAATTTTTGGCCTCGTGAAGGAGAAAGTATCGTTCTAGCTTGGGGGAGGCTTAAGTCAATGTTATATTCATGCCCCAATCATGAGCTCTCAAGAGAAATTATCGTTCAAATTTTTTTTGCTCGTCTTTCTCGTGCCGATCAATCCATGCTTGATACTTCATGTACAGGTTCCTTTATGACGAAGACTATTGACTTCCGGTGGGATCTTTTAGAAAGAAATAAACTCAAATCTAAAGATTGGGAACTCGACGAAGGTAAAGAGTCAGGTATTAAACTCAAGTATGATTGTGTTAAATCTTTTATGAATACCGATGCTTTTCAAAAGTTTATAATTAAATATGGACTTGACGCTGTGATAGTAGCCTCCTTTTGTGGATCCTTTTCTACTCATGTTGCTCTCCCTAAGGAGAAATGGTTCAAATATCACCCACCTATTAAATAAGAAATTAAAGAACCAATAATCGCTAAAGATGAAACTATCATTTATAATGTTGATCCACTTGTTCCTACTACTTATATTGAAAAACCACCTTTCCATATTAGGATAAAGGAACATGCTAATGTTGCAATTGTGGTCAACAAAAGTTATATTAGAACTTCCAAACCTACTGAACAAATCAAAGTAGAACCTAGTGTTGCTATGGTTAAAGATCTCCTGGTTGAAAATATATGGGGATGTTATTTACTTGTGTGATGAAGCTACTAGAATTGCCAAACTCGATGAAAAAGATAAACATAGACCTGTTGTTGGCATGCCTGTTGTTTCAGTTAAGATAGAAGATCACTATTATCATGGCTTATGTGACATAGGTGCTAGCGGGAGTGCTATTCCTTTTACCTTCTATCAAGAAATTATGAATGATATAGCCCCCGCTGAAATAGAAGACATAGATGTTACTATTAAACTTGCTAATAGAAACACTATTACACCACTTGGGATTGTTAGAGATGTTGAAGTATTGTGTGGCAAGATAAAATATCCCACTAATTTTCTTGTTCTTGGTTCCCCACAAGATGACTTTTGTCCCATTATCTTTGGTAGACCTTTCTTGAACATCGCTAATGCTAAAATAGATTGTGAGAAACAAACTGTCCGTGTTAGTTTTGGTGATGAGTCTCATGAGTTTAATTTTTACAATATTAGAAAGCATCATAAGAAAGAATTGCCTAGTAAGTATGAAATAATTGGTATTGCTTCTATTGCCGTGCCTCCTACCGATCCACTATAACAATATTTGCTAGACCATGAAAATCATATGCATCTGCATTAAAGAGATGAAATAGATAAGATTTTCTCTGAACAACTTCCTCTGCTTAAACACAATTTGCCAATTGAAACTCTAGGAGGTCCTCCTCCACCTAAAGGTGATCATGTGTTCAAATTAAAGCAATTACCAGACACTTTGAAATATGCTTATCTTGATGAGAAAAAGATATATCCTGTTATTATTAGTGCTAACCTTTCATAACATGAAGAAGGAAGATTAGTGCTATTGGATATACTCTTGATGATTTAAAGGGCATTAGTCCCATTCTCTGTCAGTGTAAAATTAATATGGAACCTGATGCTAAACCCGTTGTTGATCACCAACGATGTTTGATTCCTAAAATGAAAGAAGTGGTAAGAACTAAAATATTGAAGCTTCTGGAAGCATGTATAATCTATCCTATGGTTGATAGTAGATGGGTAAGTCATGTTCATTGTGTACCTAAGAAGGGAGGCATTACTGTTGTTCCTAATGATAAAAATGAACTTATTCCACAAAGAATTATCACTGGTTATAGAATGGTAATTGATATTAGAAAATTAAATAAAGCTACTAAAAAAGATCATTACCCTCTACATTTTATTGATCAAATGCTAGAAAGATAGTCAAAGCACACTCATTTTTGCTTCCTTGATGGATACTCTAGTTTTTCTCAAATACCTGTCTCACAACCTGATCAAGAGAAAACCACCTTTACTTGTCCTTTTTGTAACACTCCAAAATTTTTGATTTGGTTTTTATCAAATTCTTTATTTAATTGGAAGGAGATTATTTAATTTTTTCTAAAAGACTCTCCTTCTCAAAAATTTCATTTGTGACAAGTATTTTTTATTTGGGTTCTTCCCAATCTTGATCTTTGGTTTTGAGGGTTTTTCATCTTGTGTTGTTTCAACACAAATAATTTTGGAAGGTTTTTACAACTCCTTTTTATTAAAAAGAATTCCTATAAATTATGGTTTATTCTTCCCCATTCAAAAATTTCTCTCTTGCCATGGCCTATGTAGAAAAGTTTCTTCCAAAACCCACCTCCCTACTTTGGGTCAAGTCAAGCATCAAATCCAGAAATGTTCAACTTCTCCTAGATTTTTATTTCTATTTGTTTTAACCTCAAAATCATTTTCTGTCATTTATTTGGACTTTGGTGGTTTACAAAGGAACTACCAGATTTCCTTTGAGACTCGGTCCCAAATAAACTCCTCTGGCTAGTCCTTAGTACCCTGAATCTAGATCCATCAAGATCTGCTGGTCCACAGTTCAAATTTTTCAAAATTTGCCTGCTCAAAAGTTTGGACCAAATTTGCCATTTTTGGTGAATTTCATTCTTTTTCTTTTCCAAAAATTCTGAGATAATTTAGGTAGTCTCCAGGTGCATCAAGAGACCACCTCACCAAGGTTCAGCTCAAGAAAAATTTTCCATGTGCCTAAAACATTTTGTCGAACAGCTGGTGTGCACTAGTTCTGTTCAATTTCAGAATTCAGTGTTAAGTTTAGTGGCAGTGTCGTTTTCTTCAGAACCTTGGCGTCGATCTCGCCAGTGCACGCGTTGGCGCCTTGCTCACTGTCCCCCTTCCTATCTAGTGCGCCGCACGGTTGCTTGGCCGGTTGCGAGCGTCGGTGGCGACGTGTCGTGTCAACTTCGGCACCTCCCGCAGTGGCCAGTACCGCTCGTGGCGGCCAGCAGGGGCCAGCCCTGCCATACGGCGCCGTCCAGCACCGCCCACACCACACTGAGCCTCCGCGTGGCCATCCTCTTCTCTGGGCGCGCTGCAGAACCGCTGCCGTGGCCTGAGAGGCACAGAGCATGCTCTTTGTCGCCGACGAGCCCGTGAGCCCCGTTTTGTCGAAACCATGGGAGCAGGCCAAATCCAATCAGGTTTAGCCGTTGAATGGTGCCAGTGGACCAATGCAAAGCTGCCCAGTCACCTAAACCTCCAGCCCGACCACTACCTCGCCGTAATTACACGCCGGAGAAATCCCGTTCTCGGCAACCGCCTCGGGCCGGCTATAAATAGAGGCCCCGAGCTTGTTCTCGACCCATCACCTCCCCTCCTCGCCTCAGAACCTCGCCACGCTCATCAGAGGGCCTCGGGAGAGCCTTCTTCCCCGACTCCGACTGCCCCGATCCGCTTCGGGCTTCGGCAAGATTCTCTCTGGTGAGAGCACCCCCGCCTCCCAAACTATGCCAGTAGCCTCCTAGTACACCCACTCCCCTAACCCGCGCTTCAATTTGGCGTTTGCAACTCTCTTCGGAGGGATCCATCCTCGACCGAACCGCCGTCCGCCGGAGTGGAAGCCGCCATCGACATGGTTCTCGCGGATGACCAAGTCCACCACCCACCGATGCGGAATTGCCCCGTGAGTGCAACCATACCCTTGCCCTCCTCTTGATCGCCGTCGATCATCGCCGACGATCATCGTTTGCTTTGGTCAATGGTGACATTTTAAACCTGACATGCGGGACCCCCTCGTTAGCCTCTCCCTTCTTATTCGAAACGTTATCTGAAAGCGCCTTCGGGCAAAGTATGTTTTCCCTTTGGGTTGGCGTATTTCTAACTGAAGAGTTTTCTGTTTTTCTAAACTAGCCCCTGGAAAGTTTCTGTTTCATCACAGATTAGTCCCTGGACTAAAACCTTTATAACTTTTAAACAAAAGATGATTTTGAGCTGATTCTTTTTCTGTCATCTTTATTTTACTATCTAGTTTTTTTATCATATTTATTTGAAAAATATTTGGAACAATGTTTATGCACGCACGGTATTTACGTTAGTATCCAATTTCTTTTATGACGTACATACCGAAGGAGGTGACGGAGCCGCAAACTTCGCCAAGGTAGACTCCGAATACTCCGAACCAGGCAAGCATGTTTGAACCTTTGATATGATGAGTGTTTTTCATGTTTGCTTGAGTGGTTTTCGCATGGCATGTTTATATGAGCATTTGGGAAGGTTATATTTCATGCAAAGTAAGCTGCGAGTGAGCTTCGATATTGATGCGTTCTTATGATGGTGATATAACCTGATCATGTGGTGGCATGATAGGTTGCAAGATGGTATTTTTGAAGCATGCCGGTTTTATATCAGCTGTTTAACTCCAGTATTAACGTGGATCAAGTCTTGTTCCCGTTTGTCCCCTTTCGTGCTACCACATGTTTTTCTACAAAGAATGCGGTTTAGTAAGTTGCAAACCTCTTTCCTTGTACACTCCAAATAGAGGGGCCGTGATGAGGGTTCCATGGCCCTGGATTAAAGCCAGTCATCCGGTGAGGGGGCATGGGTGTTTCCGGTTGGGACCGAGAGGGGGGCACCCCTTATAGTGCGTGATATAAATTTAATCCCATGCTATTCGAGGTTGTAGCCTCCCCGTCTTAGAGTTTTTCTTGAACGTTGCCTAGGGTGATTCCTGGCAGCGGAATGTGGAATGGGTGTGTACCGGTTAGATGTGTTTCTTCTAAAATACCGTAAATAGGACTAGTCCTTTATGACTACTGAAATCCGTTGGCTCTGGGTAAAGAGTACAAACTCTGCAGAGTCAAAACCTGTCGAGTAACCTTATCCGTGGTCAAGGACTTTGATCAACATATTAGTGTCAGTCTCAGTATCAGTCTCAGTGTTAGTCTTAGTGACAGTCTCAAGAGAATAAGCATGAAACTAAGAATGGTAAACCCGGCTGAATGTTATTCCTATGGATGGACTAACTAGTTTATTTTTATGCACCGAGTATCCCTTGGGCTGATGTTACTTTCATGAGCTACTTGAATTCGAATGACGAAATATAAGCCCTTTATGTGATGTCGCTCAGACGTCCGACTGTGGCATTCTTGTTATTTACTTTTGATATAAGCCCTTTATGTGATATCACCCAGACGTCCGACTGTGGCATTCTTATTATTTACCTCTGATATAAGCCCTTTATGTGATGTCGCTCAAACGTCCGACTGTGGCATCCTTGTTATTTACTTTCATTATAAGCCCTTTTCGAGATGTCTCTTAGACGTCCGACTGTGGGATGCACTGTCATTTACGTTTCAATATAAGCCCTTTATGTGGTATCGCCCTGACGCCCGACTGCGGCATGTTAATTTATTTTTCCTTTCGAGGCGTCGCTTCAGACATCCGATCAGTCTTCAGCTATTTTATTGGGATTTCGGGAGGACTACCGCCTGACTTCCTTTCATTTATCATGCAATGCAAATTTATTACCTGAGTGTGCATTACTAATTTGCTCATGTGCATCATGTTTGCATTTGTTATATCTTATGTCCAAACTGTCTTGCGAGTATATTCAAAGTACTCACCTGGCTTGTTGATTTGGCCTGATGTTGACGAAGGCAATCTTATGGATGAAGAGTACGATAGCGAGTCCGACGCCTAGAGGAGTCCTAGTCAGTCCCACGCGATCTTGGAGTTGGTCACTTGTATTTTTTTTACGCTTCCGCTAACCTAATAAAATCATCAAGCCTCACTCCGGCGCTTGATGAGCTGTAAGATTTTGGAGTCATGTCACCCACTTCACGGTGACATATCCACCACCACTTTTATTACGAGTCACTAGTTAAGCCACCATACCCTTTGTGTCATATCCGCCTTTATGTATAATATCGGCATGCTTGTAATAAGTCATTGAGCAGCCTCAGCTCAACCTTGTATAATATTTAGTACTTCTGGATTTCTGTATCAAGGATTTTTCTACCAGTAAGGAGGATTCTTCTATACTAGTCTGATAAAATGGTCGATTTTTCAATAAATGTTTTATGGAAAACCGGTCATGACAACCTTGGTATCAGAGCCAGGCTGACTGTAGGAAGCCACTAGGTACGATCACTAATCGGTTATTAGCGTAATAAGTGCTATTTTAACATTTTGCAATTGTAGCAATTTTCTGTTAGTCATCATAAATTTATGAATTGACTATCTGGAATTCTTGTCTACTTTTGTAGATGGTTGGCAGCGAGTGTGAGTCATAGGTGTTCGCCAATGTACCTGAGGGGTTTATCAAGCTTCTCGTCTCCATCACCAAGGTCGCGATCGGGCCATCGACTCATCCAGAGTTCACACTCTACTAGCACAAGATCAGTGACAGCGTGTATGCTCCAGGCCGCGGTGCAATTCAAGGGAGGACGTTCTGAGTCACGCCGCTTTCAATTTGTCGGAAGGCGATAGCATGTCTCCGGGATGCCCTCCCTTCGATGAAGACTCGTCGCTACCGCTACCTCCCATGCCACGTGCAATACACTTGTCACCATGCATTCATTTGCGCTAGGGGGAGAGAGATGAGGCTATTGAAATATTAGTTGAGTATCTCAAAGCTCTTGAGGCAGCTTTTGATAACCTCGTGGACGACTTTGTGGCTGCTCGTATGGACTTCGTTTAGGGCTATTCCGCCAACAGGAGGGAGCTCCTCCATACAGCACCACCACTGACTTACGTCTCGTCCTCAGCATCCTATACACCTGCCATCTTAGCCACCGCTCGCCGCCTGCCTACCACTGAGGAGTTTGACCAAGTCATTGCTCCTACTCCAGTCAGTGCTGCACCACCTGCCGCACCCACACCAGCTCCTCAACCCAGTACTTCGCGCCTGGAGCCTATTAGTGAGGAGGAGGTTGAGTCTCCAGCATCACTGGGTCTTACCTCGGCAAGCTGAGGGAAGTTTTTACCATCTCCGACTGAGTGCGCCTAGTAGCCGTGCGATGTACCAGCTTGTATGATATGTTTATATGTATATGGGTTTGGTGAGAAGTAGTTTGTGTGTGCATGTTGTAGGAACTCGGAGAAGTGCACTAGCCTAAATAACATGTCAGGAATGTGTACGCACATCCTGAGTGATGTATTGTATAATTATAGCTTGCGTGTAAGATATGTACTGAGCGGTCCTTCTCCATGCGCAATCAAGTATTTTCTTGAAAAAATTCCGCCTTTGTAAAATATTTATTTTTGCCACTCAGTTTTTCTCATGAATGCTACAAAAATACCCCAAAGTGGAAAATGCCTCGTCCCTAGACTCGTTCCATGCCAAGTCCGCCGGAAGAAAACTATGGTACCCAGACAAGTAACAATTTCAAACAGGGGTAGTCAAGTCAGGAAGGCAGTGAAGCAGCATTTTCTCAAGTATGCCGCCTTTATGAGCAAAGCCAGCAGCAGCATCAAGAAATGATGAACCATGTTATCAATATGGGAAATCACCATGAACCATATCAGCAGCATTCCGAATTGTCGGAACTACAAAAGACACGTCCCCCAACATTCTCTCACACTGATAGACCTCTTGAGGCCGATGATTGACTTTGAGACATTGAAAGGAAGTTAATTATTGCACAATGTTCGGACCTGGAGAAGGTACTTTATGCACCTCACTACCTCACTAGAGCAGCTGCATCATGGTGGGAAAATATCCTATACATGCACCCCAATGAAAATAACATCACCTGGGAAGAATTTAAAGAAGGTTTTTGTGGGGCGCACATTCCCAGAAGCATTATGAGGATCAAGAAAAGGGAGTTTGATGACCTCAAGAAGAGAAGCATGACAGTGACTGAGTACAATAGTCAGTTTGCTCAATTATCTCATTATGCCAACGAAGAGCATATGACTGAAAATAAAAAGATGGAAAAAATTTTGGACGGTCTGGCACCAACACTTAAATGCCAGCTGGTCGTACACACCTTTACGGATTTCAAAACACTTGTGGACAAAGCTATTACATTGGAAAATGAGCGCCGCAGCTTGGATGATTTTCGCAAGCGCAAAAGGGACAAGACTACTCATGCTCGCAACAACCGGAACAAGACTGATTTTCAGAAAATTGGCGCGAACAAATCCACAACCATTGTTCCACGCCCAAATAAAAAATTTCATGCAAGAGACAAGGATTTTACATATCGCCCAGGTGTTACTTGCTACGCTTGTGGAGAGGGAGGACACTATGCCAAACAGTGCCCAAAGCCAAGAAACTCGGCCCCCAAGCCGAACAACAGTGGAAATCATTCAACACCCAAGCGTAACAACTTCAACCCCAATAACAATCACAAGAAGGGTCACTTGAACCATGTGACCAAGGAGGAAGCACAGAATGCCCCGGATATCGTACTCGGTACGTTCTCTGTCAACAAAATACCTGCCACGGTTTTGTTTGATTCTGGAGCTTCTCACTCGTTCATTTCAAAGAAATTTGCTTTGAACATGATTTTTCGATGCTTCCCTTGGAAAAATCCATGACCATCAAGTCCCCCGGGATTAAGCAAATCACTCAGAGTTACTGCCAATGTGTGGTTATTGAGATCGAGGGACTAAAGTTTCAGGCAAACCTCATTGTATTGGAAAATAAGGGACTGGATGTTATCCTAGGAATGCACTGGTTAACCACCAACAAGGGATTTATCGACTGCTTCAATCAGACTATAATTCTTACTCATCATCATGGGAAGACGATAAAAGTTGCAGCTCAAGAAAGGCCAATATCACGGCAACCAAGGTTGAACAAGGTGGACATTTCGGAGTTAAGAAAAGTTCCAGTGGTGTGTGAGTTCCTTGACGTAGTTCCCGAAGAACTACCAGGCATGCCACCAGACCGGGAAATAGAGTTCATCATTGAACTAGCACCTAGAACCACCCCCATTTACAAGAAACCCTATAGAATGGCACCCTCCGAGTTGGTAGAATTAAAAAAGCAAATAAAAGAATTACTGGACAAAGGATTTATACGGGCCAGCTCCTCACCTTGGGGTTCACCAGTATTATTTGCCAAGAAAAAGGATGGGACACTGAGATTATGTATAGACTATCGAGCACTCAACATGGTCACCATCAAGAACAAATATCCGATGCCACAGATAAATGATTTATTTGACCAACTCGCACAAGCCAAGGTTTTCTCAAAAATTGATTTAAGGTCGGGGATTCATCAATTAAAAGTACGGACAGAAGATATCCCTAAGACAACATTCACCTCCAGATACGGATTATATGAATTTACAGTAATGCCGTTTGGACTGACAAACGCCCCCGCATATTTTGCCCACCTCATGAACAAAGTGTTTATGAAATTTATGGACAAAATTGTTGTGGTGTTCATTGATGATTTTCTGGTATACTCTAAGACACCAGAAGAACATGCTGAACATCTCAGAATTGTACTGGGAGAATTAAGGAAGCATCAATTATACGCCAAATTCAGCAAATGTGAATTTTGGTTAAGACAGGTTGGTTTTCTAGGCCACATATTGACCCAAGAAGGTGTTGCCGTGGACCCAGAAAAAGTCAAGGTCGTACTTGGCTAGAAACCACCAGCCAACGTGACAGATGTACGAAGTTTCCTGGGGATGGCTGGATATTATCGAAGGTTTATTGAGGGGTTCTCCACCATAGCAAAACCAATGACATAGTTACTCAAGAAGGATAAGAAATTTGTATGGACTAAAGCTTGCGAGAAAAGTTTCCAAGAACTCAAAAGGAAATTAACAATAGCACCAGTATTGGTTGTACCAGACATACACAAAAGTTCTGAAGTATATTGTGACGCATCCCGGAAGGGCCTCGGATGCGTACTAATGCAAGAAGGCAAAGTAGTCGCATACGCTTCTCGGCAACTACGAAAGCATGAAGAAAATTATCCTACTCATGACTTGGAATTAGCAGCAGTCATTCATGCACTCAAATAGTGGAGGCACTTTTTGCTTGGAAATCGTTGTGAAATATATATGGACCATAAAAGCCTCAAATATATTTTCACACAACCAGAACTCAATTTACGACAACGGCGCTGGTTAGAATTAGTGAAAGATTATGACGTTGGCATATACTACCATCAAGGAAAGGCGAATGTAGTGGCAGATGCTCTTAGTCGAAACCCCAGCTCGGGCAACGACAGTCTACAGAACTTGAGACTTGAATTTCAGCAGGTGTTTGCCAAACTCAACTTGGTGATGGTCACTGAAGGCAATATGACAAGCTTGGAAATACAGCCCACCCTAATGGAACAGATTAAGAAGGCCCAGCATGGACACCCCAACATCGAAGGCATAAAAAGAAAAGTGATTCTGGGCAAGGCTTCAGAATTCGTCGTAGACGATAAGGGAATATTATGGTACGGAGACAGACTTTGCGTACCAAATATAGAGGACCTCAAACAACAAATTCTAGTCGAAGGCCACACCGCTCCATATTCAATCCACCCTAGAGGAACCAAAATGAACAAGGACATTCAGGAAAATTTTTGGTGGCACAGTATGAAGAGGGATATAGCCACATTCATTGCATGTTGTGATTCATGTCAGTGCATTAAAGCCGAGCACCAAAAACCAGCCGGACTATTACAGCCAAACAGGATACCTGAATGGAAATGGGACGAGATTGGAATGGATTTTATTGTCGGGCTACCTCGGTCACGACACGGAAATGATGCCATATGGGTCATCACAGATAGATTAACTAAGGTGGCACATTTCATCCCAGTAAAGACAACCCACACCACTCAGAAGCTTGCCAAACTTTATCTCTCCCGTATAGTTTGTCTACATGGAATTCAAAAGACTATAATATCCAACAAAGGCACTCAATTCATCTCTAGATTTTGGGATCATTTACAACAAGCTTTGGGAACTCAACTAGTATTCAGTACAGCATACCACCCCCAGACTGGAAGGCAAACTGAACGTGTGAACCAAATTCTAGAGGACATGCTAAGAGCATGTATTCTCACTTATGGAACCAGTTGGGAAGAAAGCTTGTCGTATGCCGAGTTCGCATACAACAACAGTTACCAAGCCAGTCTACAAATGGCACCTTTTGAAGCATTGTACGGGCGAAGATGTCGTACCCCATTAAATTGGTTAGAAACAGGAGACAGTCGTATCCTCGGCCCAAACATGCTCAAGGAAGTTGAGGAGAAAGTTACACTAATAAGGGATCGACTCAAGACAGCCCAGAGCCGACAAAAGAGTTATTACGATAAAAAACATCATGAAGTCAGCTTTGAACCTGGTGAATATGTGTATCTACGAGTTTCTCCTATGAGGGGCCTGCAACGATTCAAAATTAAAGGAAAGCTAGCACCACGGTTTATTGGACCCTTCTGTGTGATTGCACGAAGAGGCACAGTGGCCTACCAGCTAGACCTATCCGAAGAACTGTCAGACATCCACGACGTGTTCCATGTCTCACAATTGAGGAAAGGTGTAAGCAATCCAGAAAAGCATGTATCTCATGAGAACATTGACATGCAACTAGACCTCACCTACACGGAACGTCCAATAAAAATATTGGAGGAGTCCGAAAGGAGGACCCGTCAAAAAACAATTAAGTTTTTCAAGGTTCAGTGGAGAAATCACACCGAGGATGAAGCAACATGGGAAAGAGAGGATTTTCCTCGGACAGAGTACCCACACCTATTTGAGGATCAGCTGAAATCTCGGGGACAAGATTTTTCCTAAGGGGGTAGCTGTTGTAACACTCCAAAAATTTTGATTTGGTTTTTATCAAATTATTTATTTAATTGGAAGGAGATTATTTAAAAAAATCTAAAAGACACTCCTTCTCAAAATTTTCATTTGTGACAAGTATTTTTTATTTGGGTTCTTCCAAATCTTGATCTTTGGTCTTGAGGGTTTTTCATCTTGTGTTGGCTCAACACAAATAATTCTGGAAGGTTTTTACAACTCCTTTTTACTAAAAATAATTCCTATAAATTATGATTTATTCTTCCACATTCAAAAATTTCTCTCTTGCCAAGGCCTATGTAGAAAATTTTCTTCCAAAACCCACCTCCCTACTTTGGGTCAAGTCAAGCATCAAGTCTAGCAAGGTTCCACTTCTCCTAGATTTTTATTTCTATTTGTGTTAACCTCAAAATCATTTTCTATCATTTATTTGGACTTTGGTGGTTTACAAAGGAACTACGAGATTTCCTTTGAGTCTTTGTCCCAAATAAACTCCTCTGGCTAGTCCTTAGTACCCTCAACCTAGATCCATCAAGATCTGATGGTCCATTGTTCAAATTTTTCAAAATTTGCCTGCGGCAAGTTTGGACCAGATTTGTCATTTTTGGTGAATTTCATTCTTTTTCTTTTCCAAAAATTCTGAGATAATTTAGGCAGTCTCCAGATGCATCAAGAGAACACCTCACCAAGTTTCAGCTCTAGAAAAATTTTCCACATGCTTAAAACATTTCGTCGAACAAATGGTGTGCATTGTTTCTGTTCATATTTAGAATTCAATGTTTCAGTTCAGGGACAGTGTCGTTTTCGTCAGTCGGCAGCGTCAATCTCGCCAATGCTCTCGTTGGCTCGTTGCTCACTGCTCCTCCTTCTTATCCATCGCGCCGCACGGTCGTCTGGACGGTTGCAAGGGCGATGTGTCGCGTCAACTCCGGCGCCTCCCGCGGTGGCAGAACCGCCCGTGGCGGCCAGCAGGGGCCAACCCTGCAAGACGGCGCCGTCCAGCACCGCCCACACCACCAGGAGCCTCCGCATGGCTGTCCTCTCCCCTGTGCGTGCTGCAGAACAATCAACGTGGCCTCAGAGGAGCAGAGCGTGCTCTCTGCCGGCGACGAGCACGTGAGCTCCGTTCGGTCGAAACCACGGGAGCAGGCCAAATCTGACCATATTAGCCGATGATTGGTGCCAGTGGACTGATGTGAAGCTGCCCAGTCACCCAAACCTCCAGCCCGACCACTACCTCGCCGTAATTACTCGCCGGAGAAATCCCGTTCTCGGCAACCGCCTCGGGCCCACTATAAATAGAGGCCCCGAGCTTGTTCTCGACCCAACACCTCCCCTCCTTGCCTCAGAACCTCGCCACGCTCATCAGAGGGCCTCGGGAGAGCCTTCTTCCCCGACTCCGGCCGCCCCGATCCACTTTGCGCTCTGGCAAGATTCTCTCTGGTGAGAGCACCCCCGCCTCCCAAACTGTGCCAGTAGCCTCCTAGTACGCTCGCTCCCCTAACCCGCGCTTCAATTTGGCGTTTGCAGCTCTCTTCGGAGGGATCCATCCTCGATTGAACCGCGTCCACCGGAGTGGAAGCCGCCGTCGACGTGGTGCTCGCTGACGACCAAGTCCACCACCCACCGTCGCGGAATTGTCCCGTGAGTGCAACCATACCCTTGCCCTCCTCTGGATCGCCGTCGATCGTCGCCGGCGATCATCGTTTGCTTCGGTCTATGGTGAGATTTTTAACCTGACATGCGGGACCCCCTCGTCAGCCTCTCCCTTCTTATTCGAAACGTTATCTGAAAGGGCCTTCGGGCAAAGTACGTTTTCCCTTTGGGTTGGCGTATTTCTAAATGAAGCGTTTTCTATTTTTCTAAACTAGCCCCTGGAAAGTTTCTGTTTCATCACAGATTAGTCCCTAGACTAAAACCTTTATAACTTTTAAACAAAATATGATTTTGAGCTGATTCTTTTTCTGTCATCTTTATTTTCCTATCTAGTTTTTTATCATATTTATTTGAAAAATATTTGGAACAATTTTTATGCACGCACGGTATTTATGTTAGTATCCAATTTCTTTTATAACGTAGATACTGAAAGAGGTGACGGAGCCGCAAACTTCGCCGAGCTAGACTCCGACTACTCTGAACTAGGCAAGCATGTTTGAACCTTTGATATAATGAGTGTTTTTCATGTTTGCTTGAGTAGTTTTCGCATGGCATGTTTATATGAGCATTTGGGGAGATTATATTTCATGCAAAGTAAGCTGAGAGTGAGCTTCGATATTGATGGGTTCTTATGATGGTGATATAACCTGATCATGTGGTGGCATGATAGGTTGCAAGATGGTATTTTTGAAGCATGCCAGTTTTATATCAACTGTTTAATTCCAGTATTAACGTGGATCAAGTCTTGTTCCCGTTCGTTCCCTTTCATGCTACCACATGGTTTTCTGCAAAGAATGCGGTTTAGTAAGTTGCAAACCTCTTTCCTTGTACACACCAAATAGAGGGGCCGTGATGAGGGTTCCATGGCCCTGGATTAAAGCCCGTCATCCGGTCAGGGGGGCATGGGTGTTTCCAGTTGGGACCGAGAGGGGGGCACCCCTTAGAGAGCACGATATAAATTTGATCCCATGCTATTCGAGGTTGTAGCCTCCCCGTCTTAGAGTTTTTCTTGAATGTTGCCTAGGGTGATTCCTGGCAGCGGAATATGGAATGGGTGTGTACTGATTAGATGTGTTTCTTCTAAAATAGCGTAAACAGAACTAGTCCTTTATGACTACTGAAATCCGTTGGCTGTGGATAAAGAGTACAAATTTTGCAGAGTCAAAACCAGCCAAGTAACCATATCCGTGGTCAAGGACTTTGATCAACATATTAGTGTCAGTCTCAGTATCAGTCTCAGTGTCAGTCTTAGTGACAGTCTCCGGAGAATAAGCATAAAACTGAGAATGGTAAACCCAGCTGAATGTTATTCCTATGGATGGACTAACCAGTTTATTTTTATGTACTAAGTATCCCTTGGGATGATGTTACTTTCATGAGCTACTTGAATTTGAATGACGAAATATAAGCCCTTTATGTGATGTCGCTCAGACGTCCGACTGTGGCATTCTTGTTATTTACTTTTGATATAAGCCCTTTATGTGATGTCGCCCAGACGTCCGACTGTGGCATTCTTGTTAATTACCTCTGATATAAGCCCTTTATGTGATGTCGCTCAGACGTTCGACTATGGCATCCTTGTTATTTACTTTCATTATAAGCCCTTTTCGAGATGTCGCTTAGACGTCCGACTGTGGCACGCACTGTCATTTACGTTTCAATATAAGCCCTTTATGTGGTGTCGCCCTAATGCCCGACTGCGGCATGTTAATTTATTTTTCCTTTCGAGGCGTCGCTTCAGACACCCGATCGGTCTTTAGCTATTTTATTGGGATTTCGGGAGGACTACTGCCTGACTTCCTTTCATTTATCATGCAGTGCAAATTTATTACCTAAGTGTGCATTACTAATCTGCTCATGTGCATCATGTTTGCATTTGTTATATCTAATGTCCAAACTATCTTGCGAGTACAATCAAAGTACTCACCTGGCTTGTTGATTTGACCAGATGTTGATGAAGGCGATCTTATGGATGAAGAGTACGATAGCGAGTCCGACGACTAGAGGAGTCCCAGTCAGTCTCGCGCGATCCTGGAGTTTGTCACTTGTATTTTTTTTACGCTTCTGCTACCCTAACGAAATCATCAAGCCTCACTCCGGTGCTTGATGAGCTGTAAGATTTTGGAGTCATGTCACCCACTTCACGGTAACATATCCACCACCACTTTTATTATGAGTCAGTAGTTGAGCCACCATAGCCTTTGTGTCGTATCCTCATTTATGTATAATATCGGCATGCTTGTAATAAATTGTTGAGCAGCCTCAGCTCAACCTTGTATAATATTTAGTACTTCTCGATTTCTGTATCAAGGATTTGTCTACCAGTAAGGAGGATTCTTCAATAATGGTCTGATAAAATGGTCGAATTTTTCAATAAATGTTTTATTAGAAAACCGGTCATGACACTTTTGGAACTCATGCTTACAGACGTATGCCTTCTGGTTTATGTAATGCACCTGCTACCTTGCAAAGATGTATGACCGCTATATTCTCTGATTTTTGTGAATATATTGTTGAGATTTTCAAGGATAATTTTTCCGTTTACGGAACTTCTTTTGATGATTTCTTAAGCAACCTTGATCGAGTTTTGTAGAGATGCGAGCAAATTAATCTTGTCTTGAATTGGAGAAGTGTCACATCATGGTTAATGAAGGTATTATCTTGGGACATCAAATTTCTGAACGAGTTATTGAGGTGGATAAAGATAAAGTTGATGCAATTGAGAAAATGCCATGTCCTAAAGATATCAAAGGTATTCATAGTTTCCTCGGTCACGTTGGTTTATATAGGAGATTTATTAAAGACTTCTCTAAAATTTCTAAGCCTCTTACAAATATTTTACAAATCTCGTTTTCCTCTCCCCCACTTCTAAAATTATTTTTGAAAAGATTTACCCTTTTCTTCGCCCTTCTTTTGTTTGTCTTTTCGTTCATATCTTGCTTGCTTTTGTTTTGGATTGCTTGCCTTGTCACGATGGCTCAAGAGAATACCAAATTGTGTGACTTTTCCAACACTAAAAATAATGATTTTATTAGTACTCCGATTGCTCCCACCACTAGTGGGAATCTTATGTAATTAATGCCGCTTTGTTGAATCTTGTTATGAAAGATCAATTTTCCTACCACTCTTTTCGATTTCAAGGAATTTAATTATGATAATTGTTCTTTAATAGATTGTATTTCCTTATTGCAATCCATGTTGAATTCTCCTCATGCTTATAATCAAAATAAAGCTTTTACTAAACATATTGTTGATGCTATGATGAAATCTTTTGAAGAAAACCTTTAATTGGAAGTTTCTATTCCTAGAAAACTTTATGATGAGTGGGAACCTACTATTAAGATTAAGTTTAAAGATTACGAGTGTCATGCTTTATGTGATTTGGGTGCTAGCTTTTCCATGATTCCAAAAACTTTATGTGATGTGTTAGGTTTCCGTGAATTTGATGATTGTTCTTTAAATTTGCTTCTTGCGGATTCCTCTATTAAGAAACCTATGGGAAGGATTAATGATGTTCTTATTGATGCAAATAGGAATTATGTGCCCGTAGATTTCATTGTTCTTCATATAGATTGCAATCCTACATGTCCTATTATTCTTGGTAGACCTTTGCTTAGAACAATTGGTGCAATTATTGATATGAAAGAAGGAAACATTAGATTTCAATTTCCGTTAAGGAAGGGCATGGAACACTTTCCTAGAAAGAAAATTAAGTCACCATATGAATCTATTATGAGAGCTATCTATGCATTGCATACCAAAGATTAAAATACCTGGATCTATTGCAATATGCCTATCTAGGGGCGTTAAACAATAGCACTTATTGGGAGGCAACCCATTTTTTCCTTTTTTGGTTCTGTTTTTCAATAAATAATTCATCTAGCCTGTGGTTAGATGTGTTTTCATGTTTAATTTACTGTTTGTGCCAAGACCTTTGGGATGGCTTACGGTGATAGTTGATTTGATCTTGTTGAAAAACAGAAACTTTTGCACCCAGGACTTCACACTTTTAGCAGAAGCATGATAAAATACTGATTCTTTTTGTAGAAGATTAAGATACAAATTGCCTGTGTTGTTCTAATTTTTCAGAATTTTTGGGGTTACATAAGTATTCAAGAGCTACATATTGCTGCACACTGTTTGTCAGAGTAAATGACAACGGGTAGCCTCATCAGCTCCGCATGGTATTTCAAGACATCGGGGCCGGCTACACCCCTCAAGCATCAAAGAAAAAGGACCGTCTTCTTGGGGCCGACTGGTCCTAGCGGCCGGCTGCAGGAAGGCGACGGAGCCCAGAAGGCAGCAACGAGGAGGGCCAACTTCCAGCAGGCGGCCCCTCACTCCCTCAAAGTTAGCACCTCATTAGAGCGACGAGACGGGGTGTGGCTACAGTACAGCCTACCACCCCCGAATCCAGGGCTGAGCGTGGCCACAATGTAGTGTATAGGGCGGGCATCCCTCGGACGTGCATCTAGAACATGATAACCAAGAGGATCAAACTCGTCAACATGATCTAGGTTATGCTCATTCGCTGGATCCTTCCGTGCCAACGCCGGACTTGCTATTTGTGGGAGTTCGATCCATCCAAGCACCAGACGCTACTAGAGCTCTTCAGCATGATGCACGAAGACATCTGGAAAGTGCTCTTCAAGTCCGGTGAGACACCATCGCCCATGACTGAGGATCGCCGCATCAGATTAAAACGCCAGGCCAATTTGGTAAGTTCTTTCATGTTTTCAAGGTATACCTTCTACTGGCATATTTTGAGGAAGGAGTCAAAGCCTTCCTATCAATTTTTCAGGCCTGGATCGATATAGCGGGGCGGATTAACTGTCCGGCTCCGCTACCCGAAGACCAAGAAACCTCACTTCTGACAAAGATGCTATTTCCGGTGCCTTATGAGGTGCCGGAGAAGAAGGCCATGAAAACGGCCAAAGGGGCCAGGAGTGGCCTTTGCCAAAAAGGTGCTTTGGACGTGACGTCCGGAGAAGAGACTCACTCTTCGGCCGCCGAAGACGACAACAAACAGGAGGAAGAAAACGACTCCCCCTTAAGGAGGGAAGGAAGAAAAGGGGGCCTCCCCAACTCTGGAAGCGAAGGCGCCCAAGAGGGGGAAGGGCTCCCTTGCGGATAACTCCGCGTGGGATGTCGATAACAGTCCGGAGAGACCCCCCCGAACCAAGCCTCAGGCTGCGTCATAAGTACCTTATGCATGTCCGAATGTGTGGCGTGTCCACTTTGTAATATTAATATGTTTAAATTATGCTATTGCAGTCCAGCCCATGACAGCTCCCCGCGATCCTCAACAGTAGGTTCGCTGGATTCAAAGGAGATGGCCAGCATGTCACCGCCGCCCGCTCCCCCTCCCTCGACCAAGGGTGATGACGAGGTGGTGTCCCAAAGGACCTTCTCAGGTCAGGGAGAGGTTCCGGAGGTCGTCGGGGTGGCGCCAAAGGATGATTCCTCGGCCGCCGGACACATGGGGAAAAAATCCCCCATGGGGACTGGTGGTGGGGGCCAAGTTTAATTTAGCCCCAGCCGGATACCATTCCGGAGACTTACACTGCTCCGGAGTCAAGCGAGCACCCTTCCCTAAAAGGACGAGTTGTGCCTGTTCCGCCGGTGACCTCTGTCCAATCAGAGGCACCAGATAATCTGCTGGAAGCGCTGTGAGGCGCTTCCATTGTGGATGAACATCGTATCCTTATGGGTGCGGTGATTGAGAAGGTTTTGTCCGCCAAAAGCGGACTGACCGAAGCCTGTGCTAGCCTTCTAACAGTTTTTGAGGTAAGTGATGTAATTGTAGAGAGAATATCACAGTGTAGACAGTAGCCCCTGATGCTCTGTTTGGTGTCCAGAAAGGAAAAGCCGAACAGAGGATCAAAGTAATTTTCGCAGGAGTCTAACATAAGATGTCTATGTGAATAAGCAGGTGTCACTGCTGGCTGCTGCCGCTCATACTACAGAGGTCTCCGGACTGAAGCAGAACCTGGAGCGGGCCGAGAAAGAGCTCGGCCTCGTGAAGAAGCAGCTGGAGGACAGCCAAGGTATGCTGACTAAAGTGCCATGAACTTTATTAGGGGCCACGACCGAGGTGGCAGCCTCAAGAAGGCATTAGCCGAGGCCGAGGACAAAGCGGCCAAGGAACACGCTGCGTGCGAGAAGCAAGAGGCCCGGATTAGCGAGGTCCAGCAAGAGCTCCAGGACGCCATCAAGAAGTATGAGTCCCTAGAGCGTGATTCTAAGACGCAAGGGTCCGAACTTGCGAAGGCCCGCCAGAGCGCACAAGATGCCCGAGCCGAAGCCCAGAGCACCCTTCAAGAAATCCAGGCAGCCAAGAACATCGCTGTGGGTAAGGCTTTCGTCATGCAAAGGAAGTCTATGAAGGAAATGTTCCTTTTACTTACCCGAATTTGGAGCTATCCAGGGGCGTTTATAGATTTGCCGCGCAGCGTATCAGATGCTGCCGAGTTCTATCGAGCCGAAGAAGGGAGTTCTATGGAGAAGCTGTTCTGGGCTGAATACCTTGGGCCAGAACAACCGGTGCCCTTCAGTGACTAGCTGAAACAGTTGGTCGAGTTGCACAAGGCGGCTGAGCTAGCCATGAAGGACCTAATAGTCCGACTATGGCCTGCTGAGCCCATGCCCAGCAGTTACTTCGGAGTTGTGAAGCGGCTTGTGGGTGCATGCCCATGGCTTGAAGTCGTGAAGAGGTCGGTCTGCATTGAAGGTGCACGGATGGCCTTTGCCCACGCCAAGACGCACTGGGCGAAGATGGATGCCAAGAAGCTGATAACCGAGGGGCTGCCTGACGGCAAGGAGCACCGCCGACCCGAGCTATATTTTGATAGTGTCCTGGAGGGATCCCGCCTTGTGGCGGAGCAGTGTGCGAAGTATGTTATATTCCCATGAAAACATTCATGTTGTCCTGTCTTGTAATATGAAACAAGGTCGTTATGTAATATAGTGCTTGTGACTCTTAAAATTTTACCTCTTGTGTGGCGGTTTATGAAATTTGAGGGTTAGCCAGTCGTCGGCTCCTGCCCCCACGTAGATAGTACGAGGGTATTCGGGATAAATCTAAACACTCTTTACTCCACATTGTGGTCCTTAAAGGAGGTATTTAGCGCAACAAACAAGGTAATCAGACTATACACCTTTTATCGCCCTCACTTAGCCATAGGACTTTGACAATGAGAATTTTGTCGAAGCCCCTTATATTCGGAAGGCCGAACTTGGGGCGTTACACGCACCTGATCGGATAAGAAACCGATTCCTCGCATAAAGCGGAAACAATATCTAAGGATTTGAAACCACTCGAACAGCTGACCGGCTCGCGCTGCATCATGACAGTCGGTTTTCGGCTTTCTCTACTGAGGCGCTCATCCGGAAGAAACGGGACACAATCGCATTAGTTCTCCCTTTACTACCCTAGCCGATATAGCGGAACATAAGGTGTCGGTGTCAAAACGAGCGGATCTCAGGTAGGGGGTCCCGAACTGTGCGTCTAAGGCGGATGGTAACAGGAGGCGGGGGACACAATGTTTACCCAGGTTAGGGCCCTCGTGATGGAGGTAATACCTTACTTCCTTCTTGATTGATCTTGATGATATGAGTATTACAAGAGTTGATCTACCACGAGATCGGAGAGGATAACCCTAGAAGCTAGCCTATGGTACGATAGTTGTTGTCCCACGGACTAAAACCCTCCGGTTTATATAGACACGGAGGGAGCTAGGGTTACACAGAGTCGGTTACAAGGGAGGAGATCTACATATCCAAATTGCCAAGCTTGCCTTCCACGCAAAGGAGAGTCCCATCCGGACACGGGACAAAGTCTTCAATCTTGTATCTTCATAGTCCAACAGTCCGGCCAAGGGATATAGTCCGGATGTCCGAGGACCCCCTAATCCAGGACTCCATCAGTAGCCCCTGAACCGGGCTTCAATGACGATGAGTCCGGTGCGCAGATTGTCTTCGACATTGCAAGGCGGGTTCCTCCTCCGAATACTCCATAGAAGATTTTGAACACAAGGATAGTGTCCGGCTCTGCAAAACAAATTCCACATACCACCATAGAGAGTATAATATTTCCACAATTCTAATATGCTGACAACTTTTCATAACATGACATCACGCCATGGCTCCGATTATTATTCGATCCGTTTTTGTCAACCAGCTACTGCACATATTGCGAGACGGTTTTCTTGGCATGTCTTGTCGAAGCAGAGATTGTGTCCCCTTATCACGGGATTCTCATCAATACGGGTGTGGGTAACCCAACCGCACCATCAATCACGACGCTTAGGGAATAAGTGAGTTTTAACAGGCAAATGGGGAGGCACATAGTTTCTACCGCCCTTATAAAGGGCTAAGGACTCCTCTTTTTTACCCACGCCTTCTTCCTCCCTGCCCATCCATTCTCGCGCACTCGAGCTCCAGCGCCCAAGTTCGCATCTTCTCCACAAAAACACTCCGAACATGTCCGGAGCGGGAGGCAAGTGGATGGCCTCCTCCGTCACGGAGGAGAACATCACGAAGCTCCGGGAAGCTGGATACCTGGCCGCAGATATTGCGCACCGGCTCCCAGGCATGGGGAAGATTGTTCCTACCCCCGAGCCCCACGAAAGGGTTGTATTCCTTACCCATTTCATCCGCAGGCTGGGATTTCCCCTCCACACATTTGTTCGTGGGCTCATGTTATACTACGGGCTGGACTTCCATGATCTGGCCCCTAATTTCATCCTCAACATCTCGACGTTTATCGTCATGTGTGAGGCCTTCCTCCGCATCAAGCCCCACTTCGGCCTGTGGCTGAAGACCTTCAATGTTAAACCGAAGGTGGTGGTCGGCCAGCAAGCGGAGTGCGGAGGTGCCATGGTGGGAAAAATGCCCAACGTCACCTGGCTCGAAGGATCCTATGTGGAGACCGTAAAGGGGTGGCAATCGGGGTGGTTCTTCATCACCAAGCCGCGCGACACCAACTGGGCGGTGCCCCCCGAATTCTGATCCGACATCCCCATGCGGCTCACCTCCTGGAAAGAGAAGGACTTATCCTGGGGTTCATTGGTGGAGCTGACCAGACTCAAGAACTGTATTAAAAACATGGTAAGCAAGAAAATCAAGCTTGTCAACGTGGTCCAGGTCATGCTCTTCCGCCGTATCCTCCCGTGTAAAAGACGGGTATTCAATATGTGGGAGTTCGACTCAGCAAGGCACCAGACGCTGCGAGAGCTCTTCGACACGACGCACCAGGACATCTAGAGGGTGCTGTTCAAGTCTGCCGAGGTACCTCCTTCTCTTACCGAGGACCGCGGACTCAGCGCAAAGCGCCCTGCTAATCCGGTATGCTCCTTATATCTCATAAGGCGTTTCTTTCCCTAGTATAATTATGTGAGGGATCTGAACCACCACATTATTTGACAGGACTGGGTCGCTACAGTGGAGCGGATTGATTGTCCGGCTCCACTGCCCGAAGATCCAGCAAGTACTCTCCTGACGGAGATGCTGGTTCCAGCACCCAATGAGGCACCGGAGAAGAAGGCCAAGAAGAAGGCGGCGGGGACCAGGAAAGGTCTCCGGCACAAGGTTGTATTGGAATCATCGTCCGATAACACTGAGACGCCCTCCTCCCCCGAAGACGAGGAGGAGGAAGAGGAAAATTCTCCCCATCCAGCCGGGGGAGATAAGAAAAGGAAGGCTGCCCCATTCGGGGAGGCCGAAGGGTCCAAGAAGGGAAGAGCCCTCCTTCTGGACCGCTCCACCACGGCCTCATTCAACGACGAGGAGTGGTTGCCTAGGGACAAGCCCCTGGCGAAGTCGTAAGTATCCGGATACCACAAGAGTTCTAGTATATTTCGTTTTATTGTTTCTTATCATGCCGAACATGATCATGCAGCCCACCCAAGGACCGTCTCGACGTATCCTCTACAGATGGGTCTCTGGGCCTGTCGGAGATGAAAAGTGATTCGCCCCCGACCGCCTCCTCCCCCCGCCCAATGGACGACGCTGAGGTGTTGTCCCGAAGGGCACCAAGCCAAGGGAAGGTAGTTCTGGGGGCGCCCCAAGGCGACCTCCCTAACGTCGGGCGCATGGGAGGCAAGGCTCCCATGGACCCTAATGATGGGGGCAGCAAGTCCGGCCCCCGGCGGAATATTGCACTGGAACCTCCCATGGTTCCGGACTCTGTCGGGCGACCCCTCACTAAGGGAGGCGAGCCGTCTGTGCCGATGGACTCTGTCCATCCCAAGGCACCGGACAACTTGCTGGAAGCGCTTCACGGCGCTTCCATTGATGAAGAGCACAACAATGTCATGAGTGCGGTGGTAGAGAATATTCAGTCTGCTAAAAGCGGACTAACCGAAGCCTGTGCCAGCCTCCTAATAGGCTTTGAGGTAAGTAATCAATTTATAAGAGAATGTTATAGCATAGACAGTGGCCCCTGATGCTCTGTTTGGCGTTCGCAAAGAAAGGCCAAAAAGAGGATCAAATAATAATCATAGTAGTCTAATCAGAATGTGTCTTATGTGAATAAGCAGGCTTCGCTGCTGGCCGCTACCGCTCGCACTGCGGAGGTCTCCGCACTGAAGCGGGACCTTGAGCGGTCCAAAAAAGAGCTTGGCCTTACCAATAGGCAGCTCGAAGAGAACAAAGGTAAGTAGTACCCGTCCGTATATTGATAAGGAACAAAAAGGAATGTGGTTGTTAAGTCATAGGATCATCGTGAATTTTGCTAGGGGCCACGACTGAAGTGGCAGCCCTGAAGGAGGAGCTGTCCGAGGCCAAGACAAAGCGGCCAAGGAGCACACCGAGCGCGAGAAGCAAGAGCCTCGAGTTGGCGAGGTGCAGCAAGAGCTCCAGGATTTCGTCAAAAAATACGAGTCCTTGGAGCGTGACTCTAAGACGCAAGGGTCTGAGCTTGCGAAGGCCCTTGAGAACGCAAAAAATGCGAAGGTCGAAGCCCACTAGGCCCTCCAGGAGCATCAGGCGGTCCAGAAGATAGCGGCGGGCAAGGAATGCATTATGCAAAGCAAGCATGTGAAGGAAACTTTCCTTTTACTTACCCTAGTTCGGAGCTCTCCCGGAGCGTTCCCATATCTTCCCCGCAGTGTGTCCGATGCCGCGGAATTTTAACGGGTCGAGGAAGGGAGCTCAACGGAGAAGTTGTTATGGTCTCAGTATACTGGGACCGAACATCCGATGCCCTTGAGAGACCAATTGAAGCAATTGGTCAAGCTGCACAAGGCGGCCAAACAGGCCATGAAGGGCCTTGTAGTCCGGATGTGTCCTGGCGAGCCCCTGCCTGGCAGCTACTTCGCCTGGTGAGGCGGCTTGTGAATGCCTGCCCACAGCTTGAAGTCATAAAGCGGTCCGTCTGCATTGAGGGTGCGCGCAGGGCTTTTGCCCGAGCAAAAGTGCACTGGGCGAAGATGGACGCCAAGAAGCTGGTGAAGGAGGGGCTGCCGGAGGGCAAGGATCATCGCGACCCTTCTGTGCGGCCATTTATAAAATCTGAGAGTTGGCCAATCGTCGGCTTCTGCCCCCATGTAGCTAGTACTGAGGTGTCCGGGGTAAATCTGATCACTTTTATCCCAGTTTTGGGTCCTTCGAAGGTGGTGTTCAGCACAACGAACCAGGCAATCGGACTATAAGGCTTTATCACTCTCACTTAGCCATAGAAGTCTACAATATTAAATTTTGGTGAAGCCCCTAGTATTCGAAAGGTCGAACTTGGGGCGCTATGAATGCCTAAATCAGACAAGGCCGACTCCTCGCCTGAAGCAGAAAAAATCTTTAGGGATTTGGGACATCTCGAATAGTGACCAGCTCTCGCCGCATCATGACAGTCAGTTTTTGGCTTTCTCTACTGAGGTGCTCGTCTGGAAGAACCGGGACACAATGGCAGTAGTTCTCGCAGTGCTACCTTAGCCGATATAGCGGAACGTAAGGCAACACAACATGGGAGCCGGGAAAACCCAACTACTGACCCAAGACATGATTCGGAGCTGATGCATATAATGCTATAAGTTCGGGGTGCCGCACTGTTGAAAGTGTTCGGACTTTTCTTGCCGTGTTATGGGGTACACTGAAGCCCCTGGCGTACTAAACGTACCAGAATGTACGGGAGCAACTTGTCGTGAATAGACAAACAAGGAAAAAAAGAAGGTGAAGAAATGTAATAATAAGCTGACGTTGTGCATTGTTATTTATAGGATACGTCAAAGCATATGTGTATAAGTAGTACAATAAGCAAAAATAGGACTATCTGACATGTCTGATCCAAGGGCGAGCTGCATGTGGGTATGTAAAACAGGTATAACGATCGGTATGAGAGACCACCTGGGTATTCCCTTGTACGTCAAAGCTTCTTGCTCCCTTGGTGCTTCCCTCCCGTAATGGGTCCGATGATCTAGCTATCGGAGAGGGCCTCCAGAGAATAGGATCCTTAAAGGAAGAAAATGATAAAGATATACTGGTCCTGAGGCGGTTGAACCGCATTGTGGGACGTGCCATCACTACAAAAAAAAGACACATCCGTGACATTTTGGGCCGAACGAAATTTTTTTCTGTCATACATATGACACTTCTATGATGATAATTGTGACAAAACGCGGTATCATCATAGATGTGGTGGGCTCCTACTTCTATGAAAAAAAATCGTGACAGAAAATGGGCTTTTCGTCCTGGGCGGGCCAGAGACGCAGTTGCATGACATTCTTTGGGCCGTCCATGACGGAAAAAACCGTGGTAGAAGCGAGGGCGAGGAAAATTTCGGGGAGTTCCCGGTTACGGTGGGAGGTCGGGGGCCGAGCGATGCGCGTTTCTCTCGTACACGTACACGCGTGTGTGCGAGGCGTTGGCTCTAACTGAACCCGAGCGAGGCGTTGGGCTCTAACTAAACCCGAGCGATTGCACTTCAGGCTACGCGTTACTGAACCGAGCGATCGTTCGATGGCTGTTAATTGAACCCGATCGAGCGATTCCTTTGCTACTGAGGGCAGGATGAACAGTAGACAGTGGAGGGCAGGATGAATAGTAGCCCGTGGAGGGGTGGTTGAACAGGAGCCCGTGGAGAGGGCTGGTTGAACAGTAGCCGGTGGAGTAGCGCGCGGTTGAGGCTGGATGAACACAAGCCCGCGGATGAACAGTCGCAAGTGGAGGCTGGAGGAGGTCGATGGTGGAGATGAACAGTATCCCGTGGAGTCCCGTTTTGCTGTACGCCACACCCCTCCCGATGAACATGACCCCTGTTTCGACCGTAGGAGGTCCGTTTCGCCCGTTTTGCGGTACGCCACACCCCTCCCGATGAATAGGATCCCCGTTTCGACTGTAGGAGGTCCGTTTCCTCCGTTTTGTGATACGCCAGAACCCTCCCGATCAACAATATCCCGTTTCGAACATGGCCGGTCGAACACAAGGCCGTTTCCTTCGTTCTGCGGTACGCCAGACCTCGTTTCCATTGCCTGTTCTGTCCAAGCCCTCTCGATGAACACGACGCATTCTGTTGCCTCCCCATGAACACGAAGCATTCCGCTACCTCCCCATGAACATGACAACGACGCTATTTCTCCGTTCTGACCCAGCCATGTACACGAGCCATGGCTGTACGTATGCGCGAGTAGGTGTTCGAGACCCCGCCCGTACATACACATACTGAAAGTGCGTTATATCGACTAGAGGGGGGGGGGTGAATAGGCGATTTTTATGAAAGTCTTCAAAACGTGGAAGTTATGAAGACAAGCGATAGAAATAAACCTATTACCATGTAGCGGAAGGTAGACTACACTAGACAAGCCATAGTCAAGTATTCAATGAAGTGAAAGCACAATGACTTAATAGCAGCAACGTAGTAAGGATCAGGTAGGAAGATATTATGAAGCCATACAGAACATGCAGTCACTCAGTGAAGACAAAAGATAGTGCAAACATACAGTGACTTCACAAGGAGCAATAGCAAGTAAAGGGAAGGGAAGATGAAACCAGTGACTCGTTGAAGACAATGATTTGTTGGACCAGTTCCAGTTGCTGTGACAACTCTACGTCTGGTTGGGGCGGCTAGGTATTTAAACCTTAGGACACACAGTCCCGGACACCCAGTCTTGAACACGCAGCTCAGGACACCCAGTCCTCACCGTATTCCCCTTGAGCTAAGGTCACACAGACCTCGCCCAATCACTCTAGTAAGTCTTCAAGGTAGACTCCCAAACCTTCACAGACTTCGTTCACCGGCAATCCACAATGTCTCTTGGATGCTCAGAACGCGACGCCTAACCGGCTGGAGGATGCACAGTCCTCAAGTGTAATAAGTCTTCAGATCACACAGACAAGAAGACTTAAGTGATGCCCAATTCTCTCTGGCTCTGGGTGGTTAGGGCTTTATCCTCGCAAGGAATTCTCTCTCAAAGGCTTCGAGGTGGGTTGCTCTCAAACGACAAAAGCCGTACTCTCAATCTGAGCAGCCAACCGTTTATGGTTGTGGGGGGTGGGCTATTTATAGCCACTTGGCAACCCGACCTGATTTGTCCGAAATGACCCTGGGTCACTAAGGAACTGACACGTGTTCCAACGGTCAGATTTCAAACTCACACGGCAACTTTACTTGGGCTACAAGCAAAGCTGACTTGTCCGACTCTGGACAAGATTCGCTCTCATAGTCTTCACTCGAAGACATAGGTTTTTGGTTAGGCATCACTTCAGTCAGTCTGACTGGTTCTCTTGGACCCCACTTAACAGTACGGTGGTTCCTATGACTCAACACAAAAGAAAAAGAACTACGAAAGATCTAAGTCTTCGAGCTCCATAGGCTTCATGTGGTGTCTTCTCTTGTCATAGTCTTCAATGTGAATATCTTCATATACCACCTTTGACTTCAATGTCTTCATACATTTTTAGGGGTCATCTCTGGTAGGAAAACCGAATCAATGAGGGACTTCTACCTGTGTTATCCTGCAATTCTCACAAACACATTAGTCCCTCAACTAGGTTTGTCGTCAATACTCCAAAACCAACTAGGGGTGGCACTAGATGCACTTACAATCTCCCCCTTTTTGGTGATTGATGACAAACTAGTTGAAGTTTTCAACGGGGAATATAATCTGTGAAATTGTAAAGGATAAGGAATTGTCTTCATAAGTTGCAAGGGCTCCCCCTGAAGATGTGCATATAGGTAATTTGCTTTTGGAATGCAAATGCACATGGCAGGTTGTACTTGTGGAGATCCACTTCAACTTATGATGACAATCCACTATGCATGTGAAAGTATATGAAGATAATGACATGCATAATGGAAAATGGACGTCTGCAGAATGATCTAAGTGCGGAATTTATCGTCGCACATGCGGAATTTATCATCGCAAAACAAAGTGGCAGATAAGTAGCAGACGACCATCGAGTTTAAGTGTTACAACTCAAAGAACCAAATGTAGCAAAACGAGAGTTGTAAGCACGAAGCAAAATATAAAGCACCCGCCCATATGGACCCGCTTGAAGACTATCAACCTCATATGCTTCTCCCCCTTTTGTCAGTAAGGACCAAAAAGGTTTGAAGACATAGAGCATCTACTCGTTCCCATGCGGAGTAGGTGAAGTAGCAGGGTCGTTGGTGGTGTTTGGCGGTGCTGAAGAGCTTGGAGCAGAGTTGACGCGTGCTGAAGGAGGTGGTGGTGAAGTAGCATCATCTTCATCCTCGATAACTCTGGCAGTCACTGTTGCAGCAGATGAAGAGAACTCAGAGTCTTCAAGGGGTGGAGTTCCTAGCAGCACAGCTCTTCGAGGAGGTGTGGAGTCAAACTTGAATCGCTCAGTGAAGCCATCCTCTTGGAGATCATCTTCAGAACACATCATCGTTAGCCCTTTCCATGTACGGCGACAGGTTTCATGGGCAACGAAAGCATTCTTGGTGGCAAGATTGCGAATGCGATTAACTTCCACCAAGAGGCTTTTCATCTGACGCTTCAGCCAGTCATGATGCCTATCCTGTTTCTGATGAAGAGCCACAAGAAGCTCTCGGTCGTTGAGAACACGAGTGCGCTTCTTGGGTCTTGGAGCAGTTGTACTATCAGTGGCTTCAGTAGACGCAGGGTGTGGTGCACGTGTAGTGCCAGCCAAAGGATACACCCGAGTGACTGCTTCAACTCCTTCAATGTTCTGTGAGAAACTCTGATGCTCTGCATTCTGAAGACTTAGAGGTTCCTTTGCAGGCTCAGGATAGATGGCTTCAGTAGAGATATCCACATCAGGCAGAAAAATCCTATGATTGCGAGCAGATGGCTGATATGAGATATCGGAGTGAAGTTTAATTAGCCGCATTACCCATGGGGCGTAGAACTTCAAGCCAAACAGATCAGAGCCTGATGCAGCAAGTTGGCGGATGAATAAGTCCTGTGCATTGAAGCATTTTCCATGAAGAATATAGAAGACCAAAGTCTTCATTGCACCCTCAAGCTTGGCATTTGGAGAGTGCCCTTTGATGGGCCAGAGAGTTCGCCTGATGATGTGATAGATGGTTCGTGGCAGATACTCAAGGTCTTCAACGAAGAACTCTGTTGGATAAGCAGCATCTTGGGGCAATGGCTTCATCATGCTGAGCATCTGACTCATATCAGGTTCCGGCCTCTTAAAGATGCTCTCAATAGCTTCACTATGCAGCTGACAGCCATGCTCGTAGAGATCGCCAGGAGTGGGCAAACCAGTGAGCTCAATGATGTCAAATGCATTGGCTTCGTGATGAACATTTCCGGTCATCCACTCCAGGACCCAAGTCTTCGGATCTCTGCTGTACCCGCGGATGTGAAGTGTGGCATAGAATTGGAGCAGCAGCTCTTCATTCCAATGCTCTTGGTCAGTAACGAACGGCAGCAGTCCAACTTCCTTGAAGCAATCCAAAGCTTCTTCCAGACAAGGCAGACCAGCTATGGCTTCAATGTCAAGGCGCTTGTGTGGGAAGATGCGACCTTGGTTGTAAAGAATGCATGAGTAATAGCTTCGCTGAGGATAGCTCCAGAACCGATCAGATGATATCCTTTCCCTTGAGTAGGGGTTCCTGGAGCTATCGAAGAATGTGTTGTCTGCCCTGAAGCCATTGATATTGAAGGAGCCAGGTGCTGATGCAGGACCTGGGAACCTTGGCAATCTTGGGATTGGCTTCTGTACCTGAGGCCTGTGCTCAACATGATAGTCGAACTGTGGACCGGCAGCAGACTCAGGAACAGAAGTGACGGGATCAGTGGCTTCGCTGTCTTCTTTTTCCGTTGGGGAGGGCTCCACATTAGCTTCATTGGTGGTTGTGGCAGCCGCAAGATTTTCAAGCACGTTCTCCTTGAGAACTGCTTCTTGGTGGGACAGTGGAGTGGCAACTTGTGGGACTTCATCTTCCGCGGCTGATGCAGCCGGATTGTCTTCAGCAGAGACTTGAGGCCTTGGACCTTTGCGAAGCCTGCGCAACGCGGGCGACGCCTGTGGAGTTGGAGTGGGTTGGGCCTCATAGTCTTCTTCCTCTTGTGGGCGATCTGCCCATGAAGCATCCTGTGCAATTGGCGTCAGTGGACGACCAATGCTGATGAGTTCGCTGTTCTGAGGAAGGACTGCACCATCTTCTACATTGTCATGTTGACCAATGTCTTCAGCAGCGATGGGATCAGCTGCTGGAAAGTCTTCAGCTTCATGAGCCTCTGTGGAAGCAGGCTCATGGATAGTCAGTTGGCGTTCAGCTTCAGGATAGACCATAGAAATGGGTTCAACTATCAAGGGCTCTGTGGGAGCTGCCCGATCTTTCTTGGTCTTCCTCTTCTTCTTGGAGGGGGCAGTTGGAGAGGCTTCAGAATGTTTCCTCTTCCTGGCTTCAGCCTCAGCAGTCCTTGTCTTCTTGAGCTCTGAAGCTGTTGACCGGCTTTTTGGCTTCGAGCCAGTCATTTTAGTTGGGAAGACAATAGGAACTGCTTCCTGCCTTGGTGCGTCAGGTTCAGCCGTAGCAGGCTTCTTCTTCTTCTTTGCGGCCATCCTGGGGTCGATGCCAGGACGCCCAAGGGCCTTGCGCTTCTCAGCCTCATTGTAGGCTTGCACACATCTGTCAGCCAGAGTCTTCATGCGCTCACGCGAACCCTGAGCTTCTGCACGTTTCTTTACAAAGGCTTCCTTGAGCTCGTGCATCATACTCTTGAAGTTCTTCACTTCCTGCACGCTGAGCTTGGCCATATGCTTCTTGAACTGAGCCTTTTCATAGTCAATCTTTTGCTTCAGTTCAACAATGCGCTGGGCAATAGCGAGTTCTGAAGCAATGGCGCCTTGGAAGGCGACACTGAGGCCAATTGGTAGCTGCAGATCTTCAAAGCTGATGTTTGGCGTGTCAAACCACTCGTCAATGAAGTTGTGGATGATGGTCACATCAAAGAGAGGCAGATCATTGAAGATTTCTGCTTCTTCTTTGCTCTTGATGAGTTGCTCAAGAGCGTCATCTGCTAGATCTTCATCACTTGACAGATCAATGTCGTCATTGCGCAGAATGGCAGCAGCAGTTAGCTCTTGTCCGGTGTGAGGCAGAGGCATCTTGACTTTCTGGGGCTTGGAGATGCGAGATAAGTCTTCGGACTGCACACTGTCTTCAGGAGGTGCAGTTGCCAGTGGCTTCGCCCTTGAGATTTTTGGTGAGGGGGCAGGCTTTGAAGCTTTAGGCTTCTTCATCTTCTTTGTCTTCGGCGCTGCAGGAGCTTCTTCTGATTCAGCGTCAGCTGCAGGCTCATTCACTGCAGTCCCTTGAACTAAGATGCGGGTGATGAGGCCTTCAAGGTTGGAGAAAGGACCGATGACATTGGGTTCTGCATCTCGTGTGCCATCTGCCCTTGGTGCTGAGGGACCAGGGTTGAAGTCTAACCCCAAAGTCTTCTTGTTCTGCTTCGCTGAGTTCTGGGCAAACTGGAAGTTGCGCTTGAACAGATTGTCGTCACGACACCATAGTAGTGACGATGGGTGTGCATCAGCTGGCTGTGGCCCACGGACCATGCAGGGATAGAAGCCTTGAGCAATGGCTTCATCTCTGGACCTGGGTAGAAGATTCTTGTATTGGATGTCTCCCCACGGTCTCTTGATGGCATTTTTCTCAGCATATTCTTGGGTTACAAATCGGTATTTGAACCATTGTTCTGCCCAATATCTTCGAATCCATTGGATTCGGGTCTTGCGCTGATTGTAATCCTCTTCAGGATCTGTCTTGTACAGTTCTGAGAGTTCATCTGGCAGATCTCTGGATGTTTCTCCACGACGCTTTCTGCCACCCTTCCTTGCTGCTTTCTCTGAAGCCATAAACTTTAACTTGAAAGGCTTCAACACGTTCAAAGGCTTCAAAGGTTTTCGCTTGCTGGACCAACAGGAACTGGCTTCGGGAGAATTAATGTGATGCTGTAAGAATTCTGCAAATGAATGCAGACTATGAGAACCAAAGGATTCTCCCACGGACATGTACCTGTGACAGCATTAAGGTGCGAGGGAAGGGGAAGAGGTCATATGCATTCTCAGAAGATTTTGAAGATAAATCAGTTTAGAAGACATTGACCTCATTTTGCGAAGACATTCACTCATAGATAAGGAGTTGGTTCCAGATTTGTACGAATCCACAGATCAGTACAAGTGAGGAATCTAACTACTTTGTGAAGCATAAGTGAATATACTAGGCATGTTATGAGATGCAGTATGAGAGAGATCTAACTTGTGTGAATAGAAACTGCTTGTGGTAGAAAGTGACAAATCCATAGGATCAACGGTGCTGTAAAAAGGAAGTTTTATTTACCACACTAAGAACTGCTAGACGAAGTGGAAGATGAGGCCGAGCAGTTCGATCTTCCGTGCCCTAACTTGGCGACGGAGGACACCTACGGCGACGGCGGAGAGGACGATGTCCGCGGTCGGCGTGAAGACGGCGTCGGAGAGGTTGCGGCAGCGAAGCGCTTCGTCGCCGGCGTCGTCGAGGGCTAGCGGTGGCGCTAGGGTTCGTGCGAGAGTGGAAGAAGAGATAATGACCGCTGTGAAGTGTGTATTTATAGGTACATGGGCGGCACTGCGCTATTACACAGGTGCCCCTGGCGATTCGCATCTGAGGAACACGTGGCCATTATGCGGAATTTTGGGATTTGTTCCACGTCCCACGCACGCCTTGATTGTTGGGTGGTCGTTCCTACTTCTCCGGGTTCATGTGGAGGAATGAGCATTGAAAACGGACTTAATGGTTGTCTCTGTATCTTCTGCTGACAAGGACGCAGAGAAGACATTCGACAGTTTCAATAGAATGCATATGATTTGGAGAGATAGAATTTGAGATAGAAAGCATAGAGAGGTTAGGGTCCGATCACATTCACTTAGTTCAAAAGATTCAACAATGAAGACATAGCTATAAGTGAATGCTGTAGAGGACAGAACACTAATATATATATATATATATATATATATATATATATATATAATCAACATAGTGAAGATAATCATGAAGATATGTTGAGATCGAAGCCAAACCAAATGTGAAGACATTGCAAGGTAACGTCATGAGTGAAACACTTCAAAATAGAACATTTGGTGGTGGCGTTACCCACCGTATAGGAAGTATTAGACCCAGACACGCGCACAATTATCGTGGCGCTCCGAAGTCAAATTCCACATTAATGTATTCACACTTAGAATGTATGTCTTCATTGATTGAAGATATACTTTACTTCGTGTGTTGCACATCTAAGTCATCAATATGCATAAGGGTTAGGATGTGTGCCTGATCACAGGACATTTGAGGATTCCAGGATATTTAGCTCACACCGTAACTTGCAAAAACTCTTCTCATCCAAGGGCTTGGTGAAGATATCTGCCAATTGCTCTTCAGTGTTGACGTGTATGATATCAATATCTTCCTTCACAACATGATCTCTGAGAAAGTGATGACGAATTTCAATGTGCTTTGTCTTCGAGTGCTAAACTGGGTTGTTGGCGATCTTGATGGCGCTTTCGTTGTCGCAGTAAAGTGGCACTTGCTTCAGATGAATGCCATAGTCCACAGAAGCTGAGCGTAGCAAGATCCAGCAGCAATGTATTCAGATTCAGCAGTGGAGAGAGATACGCAGTTCTGCTTCTTTGAAGACCAACATACAAGTGATCGTCCCAGAAAGTGACATGTGCCTGATGTAGACTTGCGATCAACTTTGTCACCAGCATAATCAGCATCCGAGAATCCAACTAGATCAAACTCTGAGCCCTTTGGAGCAGATCGAGAGTTACGCCCCTAGCCACCAGGTCAGGTTTGGAAGCTTAAACTACACGACCGACATCCGCGGAGACTTGATCTTCGACGGATTAGAGCCCCTGCCGAGTGCGCCGCACGGTCACAATGAGCATGATTTAGCTCTACCATCAGACAGTGTTCAGGAGATCGCACTAGCAACCGCTCCGACCCTCAATTCAGAGCCAATTGCGCCATCCATGGACGGGTGGATAGACCCCGCCACGGAGGACGCATTCTCAGTCGTGATCGAGCCGAGTATCGACCTTACCCTTCACGGGAGCCATGACGCCGAACTGCCGGATTCTTCCTCGGCCACGGACTCCGAACCGCCTGCACCCGTGCCTATCGAATTCGACTGGGCGCCGATCATGGAGTTCATGTAATGCCCCAGATGTAACTTTCCCTTTTGTACTCCAACTCTTGCCATTTCCTGCGTTAAGTTATATTTATTTCTCGGGTTCAGGTCTTTATCTCCGTGTGTTGTTTTTGTTGTCATGCATCTCATATCATGTCATCATGTGCATTGCATTTGCATACGTGTTCGTCTCATGCATTCGAGCATTTTCCCCGTTGTCCGTTTTGCATTCCGGCGCTTCGTTCTCCTCCGGTGGCCACTTCTAGCTTTCTTTCATGTGTGGGGATTAATCATTTCCGGATTGGACCGAGACTTGCCAAGCGGCCTTGGTTTACTACCAATAGACCGCCTGTCAAGTTCTGTATCATTTGGACTTCGTTTGATACTCCAACGGCAAACCGAGGGACCAAAAAGGCCTCATGTGTGTTGCAGCCGAACACCCCTCCAATTTGGCCCAAAACCCACCAAACTCTGCTCCATGTCCTAGAGCGTTCGATCACGATCGCGTGACCGAAAACCGCACCTCATTTGGACTCTCCTAGCTCCCTCTATGCCTATATATACACCCCTCCATTTTCAGATCTCTTCTCCCTCTCCCAAACCCTAAAAATCCCACTCCGTCGCCGCCGGACGTGTCCGGATGAGCCGGACAACGTCCGGATTCCGCCGCCGCCACCCAGCGCCCGCCACGTAGCACCTCCGCCTCCACTCCGCCGCCATCCGCCACCCCGGCCCGGCGAGCCCGCAGCGGGCCCGCCCGGCCCATCGCCGTCTCCGCGCGCCAGGCGCCCGCTCCTCGCCTCCTTCCCCGAGGCCGGCGACTCGGCCCGCCGCGCCGGCCGCCACCTCGCCCTGCCGCCGCACCGGCCGGCGCACCGGCTCCGCCGCCCTTCGCCGCGGCTGCCGCCTCGCCGTCCTCCCTCGGGCGCGGCTGCCCTCGTCGCCGGCGGGTCCTCCGGCGCCGGATCCGCCCAGCCCGGGTCTCCTCTGACTTCCCCGGTGCCTCTCCGGCGAGAGCTCCGGCCGCCACGCCCCTTTTTTCCGGTGAACTTCGAACAACTACAGTGCAGCGCCGCGCCTCGGTTTCCGTGCAAAACCCTAGATCTGATCCGAGAGGTTGATTTTTTTACTAAGTCCCAGAATTTTTGATCCATATGCTCATGTTCGCGGCCCCGTAACTTTGCATCCGTAGCTCTGATTCATGCATATAGCATATCAAAATGTTCACCTCGACGAGTACATCATTTCATTCGATTGCATCATTTTCATTTGAGCTCATCTTGATGCCCAAAATGCTGTTAGAAGAGGGCTTCGTGAGTTAATTGTCAGATCTGCTAGTTCATCTTAGACTTTTGTCATTTTTGCCATGATTAATGTGCGCATGCTATGCCTCTGAGTCCTTCATATGTTTTGTTAAGCATTTTATCTTCACAAAGTCTGGGATTATTTAGTTCATGATGCCATATGTTCAGCTTGTTTCCTAGTGATCCGTGCCTCTTTTGATGATGATCAGTAAAGGAGTTTTGTTAATAATGTTATGCTCTATCCATCCATGTCTTTGTTTGCAATTTTGGAGCAACCTAGCTTGAGTCAATCGAGCTCTACTTTTGCTTCGTGGTGAATCTGGGCAGATCGTCAACTAGTTTGCGATTTTGCCGGCGTTGTTGTAGATGATCCGTGCATGCTATGCCATTGTTCTTGCCATGTCTAGCTAGAATTTTGTGCCTTATTAGAGGATGTGTGCTTTTCTTGCCATTACTTGCACCGTGGTGAGTGCATCGAGCTCGTTTACATGCCTTTGTGAGTTATATTTCAGCATGTCTCAGTTTTCACTAAGTCTGAAAACTGATTGTGTTTTAGCTATGTTCGAGGGCTTGTTAGTATATTTTGTGAACCCTTTTGGCCTCAGGTCACTTTGGGTCTTTTGTTAAGCTTGTTGAGTAGCTCCAGGCCATGTTCTTACTTGTCTTAATCAGGTCATGTATCATGTTGTTTTGTTGCTCCGAAGAGGGCTTCGTGATCTGACATTTCAGACAAGTGTTAATTTCACTAAGTCTGGAATCTGTTTTGCATTTGCGTTTTTGCCATGCTTGTTTGAACCTCATATTGGATGAATTGGCCATAGCTCAGTGCTAGTCTTTTGTTAAGCATCTTGTGTGCATCCCTGCCATGCTTTTTGTTGTCATGTTTGGTGGCTGTAGCACGTTCATCTCATTGCATTTAGATGCCTACTTGCTGTAAATCGCAGACAGGTGTCATTCTTAAAGCGCTTGCCATTTCCAAACCGTAACTCCGATTCCGGCGTTCTTTATATCGTTTTCAAGCAATTTCATCTCATCTTTCCAGTGGCACCCTTGGAATTCCAAGTTGAGGCCAGGTTCATGCATTTCCTGTCATATCTTGCATTTTGCATCCCGCATCGCATCCCGCATAGCATGTCATCATTGCATCATATCGCTTGATCCTTGCACGTGGTTGATTGTATCCTTGTTGCTTGTTTGTCTTGTTTGGGTAGAGCCGGGAGACGAGTTCGCTATCGAGGTGCCCGTTGAGTTTGCTTGTGAGGATCCAGTCAACTCTGACAACTGTGCAGGCAAGATGATCATACCCTCGAAATCACTACTATCTTTGCTATGCTAGTTTGCTGGCTCTTGCTATGCCAATGCTACGATGCCTACCTTTTGCTTGTCAGCCTCCCAATTGCCATGTCAAACCTCTAACCCACCATTGTCCTAGCAAACCATTGATTGGCTATGTTACCGCTTTGCTCAGCCCCTCTTATAGCGTTGCTAGTTGCAGGTGAAGATTGGAGGTTGTTCCTTGTTGGAACATTTATTTACTTATTGGGATATCATTATCTTGCTATGTTATCTTAATGCATCTATATACTTGGTAAAGGGTGGAAGGCTCGGCCTCTCGCCTAGTGTTTTGTTCCACTCTTGCCGCCCTAGTTTCCGTCATATCGGTGTTATGTTCCCGGATTTTGCGTTCCTTACACGGTTGGGTTATAATGGGAACCCCTTGATATTTCGCCTTGATTAAAGCTTGTCCAGCAATGCCCAACCTTGGTTTTACCATTTGCCACCTAGCCTTTCTTTCCCTTGGGTTCTGCAGACTCAAGGGTCATCTTATTTTAACCCCCCCCCCGGGCCAGTGCTCCTCTGAGTGTTGGTCCAAACCGTCAGCCGCCGGTGGCTACCAGGGGCAACTCTGGGCTGGCCTACCGGAAGTTTAGACAATCTGAGTGTGCCCTGAGAAACAGATATGTGCAGCTCCTATCGGGATTTGTCGGCACATTCGGGCGGTGTTGCTGGTCTTGTTTTAATCTGTCGAAGTGTCTTGAGTTACCGAGATACCGAGTCTGATCGGAACGTCTTGGGAGGAGGTCTATTCCTTCGTTGACCGTGAGAGCTTGTCATGGGCTAAGTTGGGACTCCCCTGCAGGGATTGAACTTTCGAAAGCCGTTCCCGCGGTTATGGGCAGATGGGAATTTGTTAATGTCCGGTTGTAGATAACTTGAACCTTAATTAATTAAAATGAATCAACTGAGTGTGTTACCATGATGGCCTCTTCTCGGCGGAGTCCGGGAAGTGGACACGGTGTTGGAGTAATGTTTGCGCAGGCTGTTCTCTAGCTTCTCGCTCGTGCTTTGCCTCCTCTTCTCGCTCTCTTTTGCGAATAAGTTAGCCACCATATATGCTAGTCGCTTGCTGCAGCTCCACATATATTTGCCTTATCCTTCCTATAAGCTTAAATAGTCTTGATCGCGAGGGTGCGAGATTGCTGAGTCCCTGTGGCTCACAGAATACTATAACTCCAGATGCAGGTCCAGGTGGTTCCGCTCCAGGTGACGAGTACGAGCTCAAGTGGGAGTTCGACAAGGACTCTTAGTGTTACTACGTTTCCTATCCCGATGATCAGTAGTGGTGCCCAGTTGGGGGTGATTGGGACCTTGTCGCATGTTGGGTTTTCTTCTATTTTGGCACCGTAGTCGGGCCTTGAGTGTTTGCATGATGGATGTTATTTATGTTCTTGATTGACGTGGCGAGTGTAAGCCAACTATGTTCTCCCCTTTATTATTTATATTACATGGGATGTTGTGAAGATTGCCTAACTTGCGACATATGCCTTCAATGCGATTATGTCTCTAAGTCGTGCCTCGACACGTGGGAGCTATAGTCGCATCGAGGGTGTTACAGTTCACCTCCGCGGATATCTTTCAGCACTCGCCCTTTGGCGACATACTGAACTCATTAAGGTCTCTCTCCTTGTCAGGAGAGTCCTCGCCGAACTATGTCCAGCAGGATTGGGATGCGGATGAAGAAGAAATTTGCCGCCCACCCACCACCCACTTAGTAGCCACTATCGACAATTTGACCGACATGCTTGACTTCGACTCCGAAGACATCGACGGTATGGACGATGATGCAGGAGACGAACAAGAGCCACTGCCCACAGGGCACTGGACAGCCACCTCATCATATGATATATATATGGTGGACACAACCAAAGAAGGAAATGGCGTCGGGACAGCGGAGGATGACCCCTCTAAGAAGCAACCCAAGCGCCGATGTCAGCGGCGCCGATCTAAGTCTCGCCAAGGAAAGAGCGGTGATACCGGCACAGGAGATAATAGCACTCCGGACAGTGCCGAAGATGACGACAATCCCCTCCAGCAAGATTTAGAGTAGGAGGATGGAGAAGCCAGCCCTCCCGAGAGAGCGGCAGATGGAGAGGCGGAGGATGATAATTATATGCCTCCCTCCGAAGACGAGGCAAGCCTCGACAATGACGAATTTGTCGTGCCTGAGGATCCCATCGAGCAAGAGCGCTTCAAGCACCGGCTTATAGCCACGGCAAATAGCCTGGAGAAAAAGCACCAGTAGCTTCAAGCTGATCAAGATTTGCTAGCTGACAGATGGACTGAAGTCCTTGCGGGCGAGGAATATGAACTCGAACGCCCCTCCAAGAGTTACCCAAAGTGCAGGTTGATACCCCGACTAGAGGAGGAAGCATTAAAACCTACATCTCCAGCGTATGACGCGGCTGATCGGCAACCTCATGGCCGTGACAGAGAGGCATTTCAGCCACAAGCTCAGCCCGCACCCCGACGCCACTCAAATAAAAATGTCAAGGCACGGGGAAACGCGCTAGACCTGCGATACGTATTGGTGGACAAAGCAAAACATGCAAGATCGATCTACGGATCACGAGGGCACGCCACTACGCGAGATGATAACCGTCATGCCGGATACAGTAAAAGTAAATCCGGCCGGGCCGAACACAGCAGACAAGACTCATTTGAGCTGCGTCGCGAAATAGCCCAGTACAGAGGCGCCACACACCCCTTATGCTTCACAGACGAAGTAATGGATCACCAAATCCCAGAGGGTTTGAAACCCATAAATATCGAATCATACGACGGCACAACAGATCCTGCGGTATGGATCGAGGACTTCCTCCTGCACATCCACATGCCCGCGGTGATGATCTACATGCCATCAAATACCTCCCACTCAAACTCAAAGGACCAACTCGGCATTGGCTCAACAGCCTGCCAGCAGAATCCATTGGCTGTTTGGAAGATCTGGAAGCCGCATTCCTCGACAACTTCCAGGGCACTTCTGTGCGACCACCAGATGCTGATGACTTGAGCCACATAATTCAGCAGCCAGAGGAATCAGCCAGGCAATTCTGGACACGGTTCCTAACAAAGAAAAATCAAATCGTCGACTGTCCGGATGCAGAGGCCCTAGCAGCCTTTAAGCACAACATCCGCGACGAGTGGCTCGCCTGGCACCTTGGCCAGGAAAAGCCGAAATCTATGGCAGCCCTCACGACACTCGTGACCCGCTTTTGCCCGGGAGAGGACAGTTGGCTGGCTCGCAACAATAATATATCAAAGAACCATGGTACTTCGGATACCAAGGATGGCAATGGCAGGTCACGTCACAACAAACACAAGCGCGGCGTCAATGGCAACAATACCGAGGATACGACAGTCAATGCCGGATTCAGAGGCTCTATACCCGGTCAGCGGAAAAATCCATTCAAAAGAAGCACCCCGGGCCCGTCCAGTTTGGACCGTATACTCGATTGCTCGTGTCAAATACACGGCACCCCGACAAGCCAGCCAACCACACCAACAGGGAATGTTGGGTGTTCAAGCAGGCCGGCAAGTTAAATGCCGAAAACAAAGATAAGGGGTCACATAGCGATGACGAGGAGGAGCCCCGACCACTGAACACCGAAGGATAGAAGAGGTTCCCCCCACAAGTGTGGATGGTGAACATGATATACGCAACCCACAGCCCCAAGAGGGAGCGGAAGCGTGCGTTAAGGGACGTATATGCGTTGGAGCCAGTCGCCCCAAAGTTCAACCCATGGTCCTCCTGTCCGATCACCTTGGATTGCAGGGACCATCCGACTAGTATCCGTCATGGCGGATTCGCCGCACTTGTCCTAGACCCAATCATCGACGGATTTCACCTCACTGGAGTCCTTATGGACTGCGGCAGCAGCCTGAACCTGCTTTATCAGGACACGATGCGCAAAATGGGTATAGACCCCTCAAGGATCAAACCCACAAAAACGACCTTCAAAGGCATCATACCAGGTGTAGAGGCCCATTGCACAGGCTCAGTCACACTGGAAGTGGTCTTCGGATCCCAGGATAACTTCCGAAGCGAGGTGTTAATCTTTGATATAGTCCCGTTCCGAAGTGGCTATCATGCACTTCTCGGGCGAACCGCATTTGCGAGATTCAATGCGGTACCGCATTATGCATACCTCAAGATCAAGATGCCACGACCTCAGGGGGTCATCACAGTCAATGGAAACACAGAGCACTCTCTCCGCACGGAGGAGCACACCTGCGGCCCTCGTAGTAGAAGCATAAAGCAGCCTCTTCAGGCAATCCACCAGTTCGGTGATTAAACACCCGGACACCGTCAAGCGCGCCCGGAGTAATCTGCAACAAGACCGCCTGGCACGCTCTGAGCTCGCATAGCAATGCGGACCCCACCCCAGTCCCCGCCAAACGGCGACGCGTACATAATTACGCATAGAAAATACCATGGGCATAGGTGGGGGGCACGACTACGGCACGCCCCAAAACGCGGTTCAACCACACTAGGGGCTTCCCGCCTTATTATTTTCTCTCTCTTTCAGGACTTTACTCTCTAGAAAACCGGTCTAGCAGTACGATTGCCGGACACACGATACAACAACCAAGGAGGCACAAAGCTACGTCGCATCATGGAATTCCCAGGTGGTCTCTGATAACGAGTGAAATACCTGCTTTAAAAACCATTCCTTAGCTTGCCCTTGGAGGGGACATGTTAAATAGTCCTACTTTTTGCTTATCGCACTACATGTATCATTCTGCTTCAACACACCTTTTTGATTAAACAATGCATAGCACTAGACTATTACCGCATTCAATATTCTTTTTTATATATATGTTCATTCATGACATTCAGCACCCGTACACTCTGGTACGACCAATACGCCAGGGGCTTAAGCATACCCCGTAATACGGCGTGAGAAGTCCAAACACTTTCGACAGTGCGGCACCCGGAACTTATAGCATTATATGCATCAGCTCTGAATCATGTCTCGGGTCAATAGTTGGGTTTGCCCGGCTCCCATGTTTGGTACCTTACGTTCCGCTATATCGGCTAAGGTAGCACTGGGAGAACTTCTGCGATTGTGCCCCAGTTCATCTGGGCAAGCACCTCAATAGAGAAAGCTAAAACTGTTTGTCATGATAAGGCGACAGCTGGTCGCTGTTCGAGAGGTCTCGAGTCCCTAAAGACTTATGCCGCTTAGGGCGAGGAGTCGGTTTTGTCCGGCTTGGGCGTGTATAGCGCCCCGAATTCGGCATTCTGAATACTAGGGGCTTCGCCAAAATTTAAAATTGTAGACTTCAATGGCTAAGTGAGAGTGATAAAGCATTATAGTCTGATTTCCTCGTTCGTTGCGCTGAGCACCTCCCTCGAAGGACCCAACAATGGGAAAAAGAGTGCTCAGATTTATCCCAAAGACCCCAGGACTCATGGCATGGGGGCAGAAGCCGACGACTGTCCATCTCTTAGATTTGATAAACAGACGCACGGAAGGTAATATTTTAAATTCAAACAAGCACTGCATAGCGCACAGGAATAAGTTTTCATAATACAGGATCACACGAGCAAGTTCATTCAAAAATTACATCCTTCGCACACTCGTCCGCCACAAGATGGGCACCCTTCAGGACACCCTCATAATATATGTTAGGGTGGCGGTGCTCCTTGCCCTACGGCGGCCCCTCCTTCACCAGCTTCTCGGCGTCCATCTTGGCCCAGTGCACCTTCGATGCAGACAGACCGCTTTATGACTTCCAGCCGTGGGCAGGCGTCCACAAGCCGCCTCACTAGGCTGAAGTAGCTGTTGGCAAGGGATTCGCCAGGCCACATCCGGACTATATGGCCCCTCATGGCCTGTTCAGCCACTTTGTGCAGCTCGACCAGTTGCTTCAGCTGGTCGCTCATAGGCATCGGGTGTTCGGTCCCAGTATACTAAGACCAGAACAAATTCTCCGTCGAGCTTCCGTCCTCGGCCTGGTAGTACTTTGCGGCATCTGACACGTTGCGGGGCAAATCTGCAAATGCTCCAGGAGAGCTCTGGACTCGGGTAAGTAACAAGTAATTTACTTTCATGTGCTTGCTTTGCATAATGAATGCCTTACCCGCCGCTATCTATCTCATCGCCTCAATTTCCTGGAGGGCGTTTTGGGATTCGGCCTTGGCATGCTTTGTGCTCTCGAGGGCCACGTCAAGCTTGGACTCTCGCTGCCTCCTGGCAAGGCCGAGCTCTGTCTCGGACTGCTCGAGGTTCTGCTTTGGTACAGTGACCTCCACAGTCAGTGCAGCAGAGGTCAGCAGCGAAGCCTGCATATGCATATAGACATACTTGTATTAGACTCATGCAGATATTATTCGATCCTCTATTCGGCTTTTCTTTGTGAACACCAAACAGAGCATTAGGGGCTACTATCTATGCGGTAATATTTCCCTATATTTCAAATACTTACTTCAAAGCCTGTTAGAAGGCTGGCACAGGCTTCAGTCAGTCCGCTCTTGGCGGACTGAACCTTCTTGATCACCGCCCTCATAATAGTGCGGTGCTCTTCGTCGATGGAAGCGCCGCGAAGCGCTCCCAGCAGGTTGTCTGGTGCCTCTGGTTGGACAGAGGTCACCGGCATGGGCGGCTTGCCCCTCTTGGAAGGGGGCCGCCTGCCGAAGTCCAGAACCACTGGAGGTTCCGGCGCGGTGTTCGGCTGAGGGCCGAACTTGGAGCCTATCGAAGTCTTGCTCCATTTGCGCCTGGAGTCCGGAAGGTCGCCTTGAGGCGCCTCCGAGACTATCTCCCCCCGGCTCGGTGCCCCTTCAGACAGTACCTCGACATTGTCCGTAGGGCGAGGACAGGAGGCGGTTGGAAGTGTATCACTATTCATATCCGACGAGTCCAAGGAACCGTCCGACGAGGATACGTCTTTACGGGCTCGGGGCGGACTGCATGATCATATTCGACGTTAGGAGAAGCAGTGCAATAAAAAGTATGCTATGAGTTCCTCTTGTATCCAAATACTTACGACTTTGCCAGGGGCTTGGCCTTGAGTAACCACTCGTCTTTGCTATCGGCGGCGGTGGTGAGAACAGTCCGGAAGAAAGTCCTTCCCTTCTTGGACCCTTAGGCCTCCCCGGTTGGGGCGGCCTTCCTTTTCTTGTCTCCCCCAGCTGGAGGCGGAGAATCTTCATCTTCCTCCTCCTCGTTTTTATAAGAGGAGTGCGTCTCAGAGTTATCGGACGATGAGTCCGATACCATCTGGTGCCGGGAACTCTTTCGGGTTCCCATGGCCTTCTTCTTGATCTTCTTCTCCGGCACCCCATAAGGAGTCGGAGTTCGCATCTCTGTCAGGAGAGCATCTGCAGGGTCTTCAGACAGAGGGGCCGGACAGTCAATCTGCTCCGATGTCTCCACCCAGTCCTGTGAAAGGCATGGGAGCTCAGATCCTGCACATGGTTAAACTATGGAAAATAAATACCCTACAAGATGTACAGAACTTACCGGATTTGCAGGACGCGTCGCGCTTAGCCCGTGGTCCTCGGTAAGGGAAGGGGGGACCTCGACGCCCGTAAACAGCACCTTCTAGACGTCCTTGTTCGTCGTGTCAAAGAGCTCACGTAGAGTCTGGTGCTGGGCCGGGTCGAATTCCCATAAGTTGAAAGCCCGTTGTTGACACGGGAGGATCTGGCGGAAGAGCATGACCTGGACTATGTTGACAAGCTTAAGTTTCTTGCTTATCGTGTTCTGGATACACTTCTGGAGTCCGTCCAGCTCCACCGATGAGCCCTAGGACAGGCCCTTCTCCTTCCAGGAAGTAAGCCGAGTGGGGATTCCGGATCGAAACTCGGGGGGCCGCCACCCAGTTGGTGTCGCGCGGCTCAGTGATGTAGAACCACCTCGATTGCCACCCCTTTATGGTCTCCACGAAGGAGCCCTTGAGCCATGTAACATTGGGCATTTTGCCCACCATGGCTCCGCCGCATTCCGCTTGTTGGCCACCTACTACCTTCGGTTTGACATTGAGGTCTTCAGCCACAGGCCGAAGTGGGGCCGGATGCGGAGGAAAGCCTCGCACACGACCATGAACGCCGAGATGTTGAGGATGAAATTCGGGGCCAGATCATGGAAGTCCAGCCCATAATAGAACATAAGGCGGCGGACGAATGGATGGAGGGAAAACCCCAGTCCGCGGACGAAGTGGGTGAGGAAAACCACCCTTTTGTGAGGTTTTTGATGTCTCCCTCCGTAACAGAGGAGACCATCCACTTGCCTCCCGCTCCGGACATGTTTGGAGAGGGTTGATGAGAAAGATGTGGACTTGGGCACTGGAGCTCGGGTGTGCGAGAATGGATGAGCAAGGAGGAAGAAGGCGTGGGTAGAAAAAGGTGAACCCTTATCGCTTTATAAGGACGGACTAAACTATGCGCCCCCACCAGCCTGGTAAAACTCGCTTATCCCACAAGCGCCGTAATTGATGGCGCGGTTGGGTTACCCACGTCCGTATTGATGATAATCCCGTAATGAGGGGACATGATCTCTGCTTCGACAAGACGTGCCAAGGAAACCACCTCGCGAAACACGCTGAGGTTGGTTGTGAAAAACGATTTGAATGGTGACCTGGCTGTGGTGTGATGTCACGCTGCGGAACGCATCGGCAGATTAGATTTGTGAAAATATTATTCTCTCTCTACGATTGTATGTGGAACTTGTTTTGCAGAGCCGGACACGATCCTCGTGTTCAAAATCTTCTATGAAGTATTCGGAGGAGGAACCCGCCTTGCAATGCCGAAAACAATCTGCGCGCCAGACTCATCGTCATTGAAGCCTGTTTTAGGGGCTACTGAGGGAGTCCTAGATTAGGGGGTATCCGGATAGCCGGATTATATCCTTTGGCCGGACTGTTGGACTATGAAGATACAAGATTGAAGACTTTGTCCCGTGTCCGGATGGGAATCTCCTTGGCGTGGAAGGCAAGCTTGCCAATACGGATATGTAGATCTCATTCCTTGAAACCGACTCTGTGTAACCCTAGCCCCCTCTGGTGTCTATATAAACCGGAGGGTTTAGTCCATAGGACGAATAACAATCATACCATAGGCTAGCTTCTAGGGTTTAGCCTCTTCGATGTCGTGGTAGATCTACTCTTGTACTAATCATATTATCAAGAACAATCAAGCAGGATGTAGGGTATTACCTCCATCAAGAGGGCCCGAACCTGGGTAAACATCGTGTCCCCTGCCTCCTGTTACCATCTTCCTAGACGCACAGTTCGGGACCCCCTACCCGAGATCCGCCAGTTTTGACACCGACAACCCCCTCGGGCGCGGAAGGGCGGTGAAGGTGCCCACGCTTCTCTCGCTCGGTCGTCCTATGTAACACCCTGGATGTGATTTACCCAATATGTACTCCAACTCTTGCTGTTTCCGTCCTTAAGTTATTTTATTTTCTCGGGTTCGGGTTTTTGTCTCCGTGTGTTGTTGTCGTTGTCATGCATCTCATATCATGTCATCATGTGCATTGCATTTGCATACGTGTTCATCTCATGCATTCGAGCATTTTCCCCGTTGTCCGTTTTGCATTCCAGCGCTCCATTCTCCTCCAGTGGTCAATTCTAACTTTCTTTCGTGTGTGGGGATTAAACATTTCCGGATTGGACCGAGACTTTCCAAGCGGCCTTGGTTTACTACCGGTAGACCGCCTGTCAAGTTTCGTATCATTTGGACTTCCTTTGATGCTCCAACGGTTTACCGAGGGACCAAAAATGCCTCGTGTGTGTTTCAGCCCAACAACCTTCCAATTTGGCCCAAAACCCACCAAAGACCCTTCCATCACCTAGAGCGTTCGATAACGATCGCGTGGCCGAAAACCGCACCTCATTTGGACTCTCCTAGCTCCCTCTATGCCTATATATAGACCCCTCTTTCCAAATCACGGATCCCCTCCTCGAAACCCTAAAAAAATCCCAGATCCGCCGCACCGGACGTCTCCGGCCCGCGTCAGACAACGTCCGCCGCCGTCCGCAGCCAACTGGGGCGCGCCACATGGCGCGGGCGCCCCACATCGCCGCCTCCCAGCCGCCGGCCCGCGAGGCCCGGGGCCGGCCCTCTCCTCTGCCCGACCGGGCCCCGAAGCCCCCGCGCCGTGCTGCTTTCCTCCTCGGCTCCGGCCGCCGCATCCACCATTCGCCGGCGCCGCACCACCTTGCGGCCCGAGGTCCGGCCGGAGGTCCCCGCCAGCGTTCCGCCGCGGCCGAACCCCGCCAACGCCGACCACCGCCATCGCCACCACCGCCCGGTCTTCTTCCTCCCTCCTCCTCGACGTCCACTCCGTCCCGGCGTCCTCGAGCTACTCCGGCGAACTCACCTCCGATTCCGGCGAACCTCGGGAGACGTGCCAGATCTGAGATCTAAAACTCGCGGTTGACTTTGTTTGCCCGAAACCCTAATAATTTGCTCCCGTTCATCATGTCGTAACTCCTCATTCGTGGCTCCGTTTTGGACATATAGCATATCAAAATGTTCGCCTCAGAGAGTACATCATTTCATCTCATTGCATCATTTTCATTTGAGTTTATCCTGATGCCCGAAATGCTGTTAGAAGAGTGCTATTTGAGATAATTGTTAGATCTGCTGCTCCATTTAGTTATTTGTCATTTTTGCCATGATTATTCTATGCATGATGTGCCCATGGGCTCTACATATGTTTTGTTAAGGGTTTTGCCATATTTCCAGAGGTGCAACCCATGTATTTTTATGATGTGTGTGGTGACTAGCACAAGCTTGCAAAGTGAGGCATTTGTTAATGCTGATTTCAGGGACTTAGCATTTCCACTAAGTCCTTGAGCTGGTTATCTCATATGGCCATATGTTCATGTTGTTTCCTGGTGATCCGTGCCTCTTTTAAGGATGATCAGTAAGGATGTTTTGTTAATCTTGTAGTGCTCTATCCATCCATGTCTTTTTTTGCAATTACGGATCATCCTAGCTTGAGTCAATCGAGCTCTACTTTTGTCATTCGTGAATCTGGGCAGATTGTCTACTTGTTAGCGATTTTGCCGAGGATGTTGTAGTTGATCCGTGCATGCTATGTTATTGTTCTTGCCATGTCTAGCTTGTATTTTGTGTATTCTTGATGGGTGTATGTTTAGATTGTCATGACTTGCTCTGTAGTGAGTGCATCGAGCTCGTAAACATGCCTACTTGATATCTGTTACAGCATGCTCCGAAATGCTATCTGATCTGAAATTCTAGACAAGTGTTAATTTCACTAAGTCTGAGATCTGTTTGCCAAATGCATTTTTGCCATGCTTGTTTGAACCCGTTAATGGGTGAATTGGCCGTCGCTCAGTGCTAGACTTTTGTTAAGATTCATGAATGGATCCATGACATGTATTTTGATGCCATGTTTGAGTGCTGTAGCATGTTCATCTCATTGCATTTAGATGACTACTTGCTGTAAATCGCAGACCGGTGTCATATTTGAACCGCTTGCCATTTCCAAACCGTAACTCTAATTCCGGCGTTCTTTATATCGTTTTCAAGTGATTTCATCTCATATTTCCAGTGGCGCACTTGGATTTCCAAGTTGAGGCCAGGTTCATGCATCCCTTGTCAAATCTTGCATACGCATCCCGCATCGCATCCCGCATCGCATCCCGCATAGCATACCATCCTTGCATCATATTGTTTGAGCTTTGCACGTGGTTGATTGTGTTCCGTTTGATTGTTTGTCTTGTTTGGGTAGAGCCGGGAGACGATTTCGCTAACGTGGAGCCCGTTGAGTTTGCCTTCGAGAATCCAGTCAACTCTGACAACTTTGTAGGCAAGATGATCATACCCTCGAAATCACTACTATCTTTGCTTTGCTAGATGCTCGCTCTTTTGCTATGCCATGCTACGATGCCTACCACTTGCTTTCAAGCCTCCCAAATTTCCATGTCAAACCTCTAACCCACCATGTTCTAGCAAACCGTTGATTGGCTATGTTACCGCTTTGCTCAGCCCCTCTTATAGCGTTGCTAGTTGCAGGTGAAGATTGGAGACCGTTCCTTGTTGGAACATTATTTACTTGTTGGGATATCATTATATTACCATGTTATCTTAATGCATCTATGTACTTGGTAAAGGGTGGAAGGCTCGGCCTCTCGCCTAGTGTTTTGTTCCACTCTTGCCGCCCTAGTTTCCGTCATATCGGTGTTATGTTCCCGGATTTTGCGTTCCTTACGCGGTTGGGTGGTAATGGGAACCCCTTGATAGTTCGCCTTGATTAAAGCTTTTCCAGCAATGCCCAACCTCGGTTTTACCATTTTCCACCTAGCCTCTTTTTCCCTTGGGTTTCCGAAGCCCGAGGGTCATCTTATTTAAACCCCCCCCCTCCCCCGGGCCAGTGCTCCTCTGAGTGTTGGTACGACTGAGCTGCCTGCGGGGCCACCTTGGGGCAACTTGAGGGTTGGTTTTACTCGTAGCTAGTCTCATCTGAGTGTGCGCTGAGAACGAGATATGTGCAGCTCCTATCAGGATTTGTCAGCACATTCGGGCGGTGTTGCTGGATTTGTTTTAACCTGTCGAAGTGTCTTGAAGAACCGGGATCCCGAGTCTGATCGGAACATCTCAGGAGAAGTTCTATTCCTTCGTTGACCGTGAGAGCTTGTCATGGGCTAAGTTGGGACTCCCCTGCAGGGATTTGAACTTTCGAAAGCCGTGCCCGCGGTTATGGGAAGATGGGAATTTGTTAATGTCCGGTTGTAGATAACTTAAACCTTAACTTAATTAAAATGAATCGACAGTGTGAGTTACCGTGATGGCCTCTTCTCGGCAGTGTCCGGGAAGTGGACACGGTGTTGGAGTAATGTTTGCGCAGGTTGCTCTCTAGTTTCTCGCTCGCGCTTTCCCTCCTCTTCTCGCTCTCTTTTGCGAACAAGATAGCCACCATATATGCTAGTCGCTTGCTGCAGCTCCACATATTTACCTTGCCTTTCCTATGAAGCTTAAATAGTCTTGATCGCGTGGGTGCGAGATTGCTGAGTCCCTGTGGCTCACAGATTACTTCCAAACCAGATGCAGGGCCTGATGTTTCCTCTCCAGATGACACGCTTGAGCTCAAGTGGGAGTTCGACGAGGACTCTCAACGATCCTATGTTTCTTTTCCTGATGATCAGTAGTGGTGCCCAGTTGGGGTGATCGGGACCGTGTCGCATGTTGGGTTGTCTATTATTTTGGCGCCGTAGTCGGGCCATGAGTGTTTGAATGTTGTAATGCTATTTATGTACTTTGATTGATGTGGCGAGTGTAAGCCAACTATGTATCTCCCCTTTATTATTTATATTACATGGGATGTTGTGAAGATTGCCTAACTTGCGACATTGCTTTCAATGCGGTTATGTCTCTAAGTCGTGCCTCGACACGTGGGACCTATAGCCGCATCGAGGGCGTTACAAGTTGGTAATCAGAGCCTTCCCCGACCTTAGGAGCCCCATTGCTTGATCGTTTTAGCAGCCGAGTTGTGTCTAGAAAAATGTTTTGAGTCATTTAGGAATTATATATCGGAGAGTTTAGGAATTCTTTTTACTTCCCACTCTCCTCATCGCTCTGGTAAGGCATCCTGACGTAGAGTTTTGACTCTTCTCTTCTCAAATTTCACTAAAAAAAATTTAGGATCACGCGGGTATCTTGGAATCGTTCCGATGGTTTTGTGACGAGAACATTGTCTTGGTGCCTCCTGTCAGGGGTTTTGTGGAAGTGTCCCGGGGAGTTGAGCTCTGAGGTGTTGTCGTCATAATTTTATCGTTGCAGTTCTGGAATACCTGAGTTTAGTACGCCGACATCGAAAATCTCTTTTATGCAGTTCGTTGGTGAGATAACCTCGACGCCACCCAGTACTGGGGCGGGAGTTCGGGAGTATCGCCATAACTTGTATAACGGATGCTTTTCGAAGGTTGAGGTAGATGGTTTCCGAAGTTTTTCTCGGTTATGTGTTGAAGGATGGATACAGCTAGATGTAGGATTTGCTAGATTTGGGTGAGATATTATGCTTCCCCTGTATCCCCAACACCTGATTGCATAACCGGAAAGGTTCGGGAGTTTCATAGGTGGGAATTCTTGTAGCTCTAGTTCTTCTTCCACGGATATTTGGTTTGAGATTGGGATTTCTTACCAAGTATTTGTTCTTGATCCGTACCTTGTTGATTTATTTCTCTACCTAAATTCTAAGTGGCTTCTCAATTTATGGATATGTGACCATTTCAAGAGGAATGCATTCGTTCATTTTGTTCGGATGTGAAGATTTTATGTTGCAATTTTCATTCCGTTGGATTTAGCTTCATATTTTATCTGTCAATGTGCTAACGGTGGTCAACCTCTTCAGGATGGATCCCGCTAAGAGCACCAATCAGAATCAGAATCAAGATCTGCCACCACCTCCACCTCCTCCGGAGGCATGGCAAGCTGTGATGGCCGCAACCAATGCAAACACACAGTTGATCATGCAAACTCTTCAAGAGCGCAATCAAGGCAACCAAGGGAACCAAGGCAACTATTAGAATCATTTTGCTACACCCAACCAGTTCCTTGGTAACGGGCCAAAGACTTTCAGCAATTGTGTTGAGGCAACTGATGCTGACGATTGGCTCGTGGATCTGTGCCAGCATTTGAGTGCAGTAACATCAGGCCTGAGGACTTTGTCAAGTTTGCTTCCTTCCTACTCAAAGACCAAGCTGCAGAATGGTTCCAGCAGTACAAGGATTCCAGAGGTGGACGTGTTATTACCTGGGATGAATTCCGTCAAGATTTCAAAGCTCATCATATTCCTCAGAGCATGGTTGAAAGCAAGCGTGAGGAATTCCGCAACCTGAAGCAAGGCTCTTTGTCTGTCTATGACTACAACAAGTTGTTTCAGAAGATCGCCTGCTTTGCCAAGCAGGACGTCCCTGATGAGAAGAGCATGATATACCAGTTCAGGGGTGGTCTTAGAGAAGAAATTCAGCTAGCTCTTGTTCTCTTTGAGCCCTTGAGATACGATGAGTTCTACAACATGGCAAACAAGAGGCCGCTCAGCTGAGGTGTGATGCTTCCAAGAAGCGAGTCAGAGACACTACTCCTTCTTCCTCTACTCAAGTGGCCAAGCACCAGAAGTATTGGCTTCCTCCTCCTCCTTTCCGTCAGCCGTATCAGCAGAAGAGCAAAGGTGGCAGTGGATCTTCCCACCCACCCAACCCTGGCTTTCAGAACAAGACTTCGTCTCAAGCTCCAAGATCAAGTGCTCCGTACCACCTTCCGCTTTCAGAGGTCACATGCAACAAGTGCCAACAGATGGGTCACTATGCCCATAAATGCTTGAATCAGAGGCGTCTCCCTCCTCCTCCTCCTGTGAGATCGACAAGTACAGCTGTGGTCAAGCATAACCCCAAGTACACCAAGGTCAATATGGTGAGCGCAGCTCAGGAAGAGGACTCGTCAGATGTCATCATGGGTAACCTTCCTGTTAACGATGTTCCTGCAGGAGTTCTTTTTGACACTGGTGCATCGCATTGTTTCATCTCGAAACCTTTTGCATCTAAGCATGAGTTGATTTCCCTAGTTATGCATACACCGTTAGCAGTTGTCTCTCCAGGTAGATGTTTGCTCGCTAACCACGAGATTCCGGATATTTCTATTATGATGGGTGATTTCAAGTTTCTGGCTTCTCCAATGGTTCTTGGTAACTCGGATATTGATCTTATTCTCGGGATGGATTGGCTATCTAAGCACAAGGCTTAGCTTGATTGTGCAGCCAGGCAGATTCAATTGACTCATTCATCTGAGGATGTAATTGTCTTTGCCGCTCGGGATAATACAATCCGTCTGTTTTCTCTCAATGAGAAGGGTCAACTGGATGCTATCTCGCAAATTCCAGTCGTTTGCGAATATCAAGACGTCTTTCCAGAAGAGCTTCCAGGAATGCTCCGCACCGGCCAGTTGAATTCGTCATTGATCTTGAGCCTGGCACGGAACCAGTGTGCAAGCGTCCTTACAAGCTCGGACCTGAAGAGTTGAAGGAGCTGAAGAAGCAACTCGATATTCAAGAGAGAATGGGCCTCATCCGACCTAGTTCTTCTCCGTGGGGTTGTGGTGTTCTTTTTGTGAAGAAGAAGGATGGAACGGACCGACTTTGTGTTGATTACCGTACATTGAACAAGAAGACCATCAAGAACAAATACCCACTTCCCAACATCAATGAGCTGTTAAAACAACTCAAAGGTGCCCAAGTATTCTCCAAGCTTGATCTCCGTATGGGTTATCATCAGATTCAAATCCGTGAACAAGATATTCCCAAGACGGCTTTCAGGACAAGCTATGGTTCATATGAATACACTGTCATGTATTTTGGCCTCGTCAACGCTCCTCCGATGTTCTCTCGCATGATGAACTTCATCTTCAACGCCTACACCAATGACTTCGTTTTGGTCTATCTCGACGACATTCTGGTTTTCTCGAAGAACAAGGAAGATCATTCCAAGCACTTGCGTTTGGTGCTCGATAAGCTCAGAGAACACCAGTTCTACGCCAAGTTCTCCAAGTGCGAATTTTGGCTCGATGAGGTTCTTTATCTTGGTCATATCATCTCTGCCAAGGGCATTGCGGTGAATCCTGAGAAGGTGTCTTCAATTGTGAATTTGGAACCACCTCAGAACATGAAGCAACTCCGTAGCTTCCTCGGTCTCGCAAGCTACTGTCGAAGATTCGTTGAAAACTTTTCTAAGATCGCGAAGCCTCTCTCAAATCTTCTCCAGAAGCACGTCAAGTACGTTTGGTCTACGGAGTGTGACATTGCTTTCAACACTTTGAAAGAGAAATTGGTCACTGCTCCAGTTCTAACTCCGCCTGATGAATCCAAGCCGTACGAGGTCTTTTGTGATGCCTCTCTCCAAGGTCTTGGCGCAGTATTGATGCAAGAGAAGAAAGTTGTGGCTTATACCTCTCGCCAGTTGAAGCCCAACGAGAAGAGCTACCCCACTCATGATCTCGAGTTGGCGGTAGTTGTGCATGCTCTTTTGACTTGGAGACATCTCTTATTGGGAAGAAAAGTGGACATCTTCACTGACCACAAGAGTCTCAAGTACATCTTCACTCAGCCTAATCTCAACCTCAGGCAGACTCGATGGGTCGAAATGATTCAAGAGTATAATCCGAGTATCGAGTATACTCCAGGCAAGGCCAATGTGATTGCTGACGCATTGAGCAGGAAGGCTTATTGCAACAGTCTAATTCTCAAGCCTTATCAACCGAGCTTTGTGAAGCTTTCTGCAAACTTAATATGCAAGTTGTTCCTCAAGGTTTCCTCGCCAACCTTCAAGTCTCTCCTACCTTGGAAGACCAGATTTGCCAAGCCCAACTTCTTGATGCTATGGTGAAAAAGGTAAAGATTGGGGTTGCCAAGAGTCAACCCAAGTACAAGTGCTACCGCCTTGATGACAAGGATACTCTCTTCTTCGAGGATCGTATTGTTGGGCCCAAAGGTGACCTTCGTAAAGTGATCATGAACGAGGATCACAATTCTCTCCTCTCCATCCACCCTGGGAGCACGGAGATGTATCAGGACCTCAAGCAGGCTTATTGGTGGACTCGAATGAAGCGCGAGATTGCTCAGTTCGTAAATGAGTGTGATGTCTGCAGAAGAGTGAAGGCAGAACACCAAAGGCCAGCGGGTCTCCTCCAACCTCTTGCCATTCCAGAATGGAAGTTTGACCACATTGAGATGGACTTCGTGACTGGGTTTCCAAAGTCCAAGCGTGGCAATGATGCTATATTCGTTGTCATCGACAAACTCACTAAAGTGGCTCACTTTCTGCCTATCAAAGAGTCAATCACTGCAGCTCAATTGGCGGAACTCTATACCTCTCGAATTGTCTCTCTGCACAGTATTCCACAAGTGATCTCTTCAGACCGTGGCAGCATCTTTACCTCCATGTTTTGGAATTCTTTTCAGAAGGCCATGGGCACCAACATCCGCTTCAGCACAGCTTTCCATCCTCAAACTAGCGGTCAAGTCGAGCGTGTCAACCCGATTCTTGAAGATATGCTCAGAGCTTGTGTGATCTCCTTCGGCATGAAGTGGGAGGATTATCTTCCTTATGCTGAATACTCCTACAACAATAGTTTTCAAGCAAGTTCGGGCAAGGCCCCATTTGAAATTCTGTATGGCAGGAAGTGCCGTACCCCTCTCAACTAGTCTGAAACCAGTGAACGTCAGCTCTTGGGTGATGACTTAATCACAGAGGCAGAGGAAATGTGCAAAGTCATTCGAGATAACCTCAAAGCAGCCCAATCCCGCTAGAAGAGCTACTATGATAGTAAGCACCGTGATCTGGCTTTCGAGATCAGAGATCATGTTTACCTCCGCGTCTCTCCAATGAAAGGTACTCGTCGCTTCGGTATCAAAGGGAAGCTTGCCCATAGATACGTGGGACCTTTCAAGATTGTCAGCAAGAGAGGCGATCTTGCCTATCAACTCGAGCTTCCTTCAAACTTTTCAAATGTTCATGACGTGTTCCATGTTTCTCAGCTTCGAAAGTGCTTCAAGACTCCTGACCGCACCGTCAACTTCGAGGACATTGAGCTCCAAGAAGATCTCTCTTATCGTGCGCACCCAGTTGCTATTCTTGAAGAGACTGAACGCAAGACTCGCAACAAGTCAATCAAATTCCTCAAAGTCAAGTGGTCACACCATTCCGACCGTGAAGCTACCAGGGAACGCGAGGATCACCTCCATTCTGAATACCCGACGTTCTTTCAGTCCTAGATCTCGGGACGAGATCCATTCATAGTGGTGGAGTGTTGTAACACCCCGGATGTGATTTACCCAATATGTACTCCAACTCTTGCTGTTTTCGGCCTTAAGTTATTTTATTTTCTCGGGTTTGGGTTTTTGTCTCCGTGTGTTGTTGTCGTTGTCATGCATCTCATATCATGTCATCATGTGCATTGCATTTGCATACGTGTTCATCTCATGCATTCGAGCATTTTCCCCGTTGTCCGTTTTGCATTCCGGCGCTCCGTTCTCCTCCGGTGGTCAATTCTACCTTTCTTTCGTGTGTGGGGATTAAACATTTCCGGATTGGACCGAGACTTGCCAAGCGGCCTTGGTTTACTACCGGTAGACCGCCTGTCAGGTTTCGTACCATTTGGACTTCGTTTAATGCTCCGACGGTTAACCGAGGGACCGAAAAGGCCTCGTGTGTGTTGCAGCCTAACACCCTTCCAATTTGGCCCAAAACCCACCAAAGACCCTTCCATCACATAGAGCATTCGATCACGATCGCGTGGCCGAAAACAGCTCCTCATTTGGACTCTCCTAGCTCCCTCTATGCCTATATATAGACCCCTCTTTCCAAATCACGGATCCCCTCCTCGAAACCCTAAAAAAATCCTAGATCCGTCGCACCGGACGTGTTCGGCCCGCGCCGGACAATGTCCGCCGCCACCCGCAGCCAACCGGGGCGCGCCACGTGGCGCGGGCGCCCCACATCGCTGCCTCCCAGCCGCCGGCCCACGAGGCCCGGGGCCGGCCCTCTCCTCCGCCCGACTGGGCCCCGAAGCCCCCGCGCCGCGCCGCTTTCCTCCTTGGCTCCGGCCGCCGCATCCGCCATTCACCGGCGCCGCACCACCTCGCCGGCGCGAGGTCCGGCCGGAGGTGCCCGCCGGCGTTCCGTCGTGGCCGAACCCCGCCAACGCCGGCCACCGCCATCGCCACCACCGCCTGGTCTTCTTCCTCCCTCCTCCTTGACGTCCACTTCGTCCTGGCGTCCTCGGGCTACTCCGGCGAACTCACCTCCGATTCCGGCGAACCTCGAGAGACGTGCCAGATCTGAGATCTAAAACTCGCGGTTGACTTTCTTTGCCTGAAACCCTAATAATTTGCTCCTGTTCACCGTGTCGTAACTCCTCATACGTAGCTCCGTTTTGGACATATAGCATATCAAAATGTTCGCCTCAGAGAGTACATCATTTCATCTCATTGCATCATTTTCATTTGAGTTAATCTTGATGCCCGAAATGCTGTTAGAAGAGTGCTATTTGAGATAATTATCAGATCTGCTGCTCCATTTAGTTATTTGTCATTTTTGCCATGATTATTCTGTGCATGATATGCCCATGGGCTCTACATATGTTTTGTTAAGGGTTTTGTCATCTTTCCAGAGGTGCAACCCATGTATTTTTGTGATGTGTGTCGTGACTAGCACAAGCTTGCAAAGTGAGGCATTTGTTAATGTTGATTTCAGGGACTTAGCATTTCCACTAAGTCCTTGAGCTGGTTATCTCATATGGCCATATGTTCATGTTGTTTCCTGGTGATCCGTGCCTCTTTTGAGGATGATCAGTAAGGATGTTTTGTTAATATTGTAGTGATCTATCCGTCCATGCCTTTGTTTGCAATTATGGATCACCCTAGCTTGAGTCAATCAAGCTCTACTTTTCTCATTTCGTGAATCTGGGCAGATTGTCTACTTGTTAGCGGTTTTGCCGAGGATGTTGTAGTTGATCCGTGCATGCTATGTTATTGTTATTGCCATGTCTAGCTTGTATTTTGTGTATTCTTGATGGGTGTATGCTTAGATTGTCATGACTTGCTCTGTAGTGAGTGCATCGAGCTCGTAAACATGCCTACTTGATATTTGTTTCAGCATGCTCCAGTTTTCACTAAGTCTGAAAACTGATTATATTTTTGCCATGTTCACATGCTTGCAATTGTATTTTCTGATCCCTTTTGGCTTAAGGTCACTAAGGGACTTTTGTTAAGCTCTTTGTGTAGCTCCATGCCATGCTTTACTTTGCCATGTTCATGTCCTGTAGCATGTAGTTTTGTTGCTCCGAAGTGTGCTATCTGATCTGAAATTCCAGACAAGTGTTAATTTCACTAAGTCTGAGATCTGTTTGCCAAATGCATTTTTGCCATGCTTGTTTGAACCCGTTAATGGGTGAATTGGCCGTAGCTCAGTGATAGACTTTTGTTAAGCTTCATGAATGGATCCCTGCCATGTATTTTCATGCCATGTTTGAGTGCTGTAGCATGTTCATCTCATTGCATTTAGATGACTACTTGCTGTAAATCACAGACCGGTGTCATATTTGAATCGCTTGCCATTTCCAAACCGTAACTCCGATTCCGGCGTTCTTTATATCGTTTTCAAGCGATTTCATCTCATCTTTCCAGTGGCATACTTGGATTTCCATGTTGAGGCCAGGTTCATGCATCCCTTGTCAAATCTTGCATACGCATCCCGCATCGCATCCCGCATAGCATACCATCCTTGCATCATATTGTTTGAGCTTTGCACGTGGTTGATTGTGTTCCGTTTGCTTGTTTGTCTTGTTTGGGTAGAGCCGAGAGACGAGTTCGCTAATGAGGAGCCCGTTGAGTTTGCTTTCGAGGATCCAGTCAACTCTGACAACTTTGCAGGCAAGATGATCATACCCTCGAAATCACTACTATCTTTGCTTTGCTAGATGCTCGCTCTTTTGCTATGCCATGCTACGATGCCTACCACTTGCTTTCAAGCCTCCCAAATTTCCATGTCAAACCTCTAACCCACCATGTTCTAGCAAACCGTTGATTGGCTATGTTACCGCTTTGCTCAGCCCCTCTTATAGCATTGCTAGTTGCAGGTGAAGATTGGAGACCGTTCCTTGTTGGAACATTATTTACTTGTTGGGATATCATTATATTGCCATGTTATCTTAATGCATCTATATACTTTGTAAAGGGTGGAAGGCTCGGCCTCTCGCCTAGTGTTTTGTTCCACTCTTGCCGCCCTAGTTTCCGTCATATCGGTGTTATGTTCCCGGATTTTGCGTTCCTTATGCGGTTGGGTGATAATGGGAACCCCTTGATAGTTCGCCTTGATTAAAGCTTTTCCAGCAATGCCCAACCTTGGTTTTACAATTTTCCACCTAGCCTCTTTTTCCCTTGGGTTTCCGGAGCCCGAGGGTCATCTTATTTAAACCCCCCCTGGGCCAGTGCTCCTCTAAGTGTTGGTCCGACTGAGCTGCCTGCGCGGCCACCTCGGGGCAACTTGAGGGTTGGTTTTACTCGTAGCTAGTCTCATCTGAGTGTGCCCTGAGAACGAGATATGTGCAGCTCCTATCGGGATTTGTCGGCACATTCGGGCGGTGTTGCTGGATTTGTTTTAACCTGTCGAAGTGTCTTGAAGAACCGGGATACCGAGTCTGATCGGAACGTCTCGGGAGAAGGTCTATTCCTTCGTTGACCGTGAGAGCTTGTCATGGGCTAAGTTGGGACTCCCCTGCAGGGATTTGAACTTTCGAAAGTCGTGCTCGCGGTTATGGGCAGATGGGAATTTTTTAATGTCCGCTTGTAGATAACTTGAACCTTAACTTAATTAAAATGAATCTACAGTGTGAGTTACCGTGATGGCCTCTTCTCGGCGGTGTCCGGGAAGTGGACACGGTGTTGGAGTAATGTTTGCGCAGGTTGCTCTCTAGTTTCTCTCTCGCGCTTTGCCTCCTCTTCTTGCTCTCTTTTGCGAACAGGATAGCCACCATATATGCTAGTCGCTTGCTGCAGCTCCACATATTTACCTTGCCTTTCCTATTAAGCTTAAATAGTCTTGATCGCGAGGGTGCGAGATTGCTGAGTCCCTGTGGCTCACAGATTACTTCCAAACCAGATGCAGGGCCTGATGTTTCCGCTCCAGATGACGCGCTTGAGCTCAAGTGGGAGTTCAACGAGGACTCTCAACGATACTATGTTTCTTTTCCTGATGATCAGTAGTGGTGCCCATTTGGGGTGATCGGGACCGTGTCGCATGTTGGGTTGTCTATTATTTTGGTGCCGTAGTCGGGCCATGAGTGTTTGAATGTTGTAATGCTATTTATGTACTTTGATTGACGTGGCGAGTGTAAGCCAACTATGTATCTCCCCTTTATTATTTATATTACATGGGATGTTGTGAAGATTGCCTAACTTGCGACATTGCTTTCAATGCGGTTATGTCTCTAAGTCGTGCCTCGACACATGGGAGCTATAGCTGCATCGAGGGTGTTACATCCTCGCTCGGCCCAGTGGACCATCCTCAAGAGAAGGCGACCTACCCGACAAGCCGGCTCTGGAGGCGCCCCTCTCCAGCTCGCCCGTTGATGTTGCCAAGGTTCAGGAGCTCCTAGCTTGTCTTCCTGTCATCATCAGCTCGCAGGTCATGGCCAGGACGCAGCCTCCTCCTCAAGTCACACCGCTAGCTCGTGATCCTTTTGCCTCGCCCGACGCCTTGGAGGAGGCCTCTGCCGCGCCGATGCGGCTTCGAGGCGACCTTCAAGGCGCCTGGAGCTGATCTCGGGTTGGCTGCACTCCGACGCATCTGTCCGGGCGGCACTGGGCCAGGCCATGGCAGCTTCCGAGGAGGACAAGCGGGCCGCTGATCGGGTCGCGGCCGCTTGCGATGTGGCACTGAGGGATGCCAAGGACTCCAAGGAGCGCTGCCGTTCAGTGGAGGCCGAGCTAGAGACCATGTGCAATGAGCACGCGGCCGAGGCCCGGGACCGCAAGGCGGAGGAGGAGAGGATGAAGGCCTGGGAAGACGCGGTCAACGGTCGTGACATCGAGCTGGAGCAGTTGGCAAGGGCGCAGGCCGAAGAACGTAGCCGCCTGCAGGAACTGGAGAAGAAGGTGACGGCGGAGAAGGCCGATCCTGGAGGCCAAGGGGAAGGTTCTTGCCAAGGACCGCGCGGCCTTAAAATCTCTTGAGGAGAGGTCCCATGCGGTGCTGTAGGGTTTCTATGAGAAGGGCTTGGAGAAGACACTGGCGCCCAATGATGAAGGCCCTATCCAGCAGCTCCCTCATCTTGTCATGGTGCTCGAGGGTGTTGCCGACAGAATCGGCATGTCGGTGTCAAAACCGGCGGATCTTGGGTAGTGGTCCCGAACTGTGCGTCTAAGGCAGATGGTAACAGGAGGCGGGGGACATGATGTTTACCCAGGTTCAGGCCCTCTCGACGGAGGTAATACCCTACTTCCTGCTTGATTGATCTTGATGATATGAGTATCACAAGAGTTGATCTACCACGAGATCGTAGAGGCTAAACCGTAGAAGCTAGCCTATGGTATGATTGTTGTTGTCCTATGGACTAAACCCTCCGGTTTATATAGACACTGGAGGGGGCTAGGGTTACATAGAGTCGGTTACAAGGGAGGAGATCTACATATCCGTATTGCCAAGCTTGCCTTCCACGCCAAGGAGAGTCCCATCCGGACACGGGACGAAGTCTTCAATCTTGTATCTTCATAGTCGAATAGTCCGGCCAAAGGATATAGTCCGGCTATCCGGAGACCCCCTAATCCAGGACTCCCTCAGTAGACCCTAAACCAGGCTTCAATGACGATGAGTCCGGCACGCAGTTTTGTCTTCAGCATTGCAAGGCGGCTTCTTCCTCCGAATACTCCATAGAAGATTTTGAACACAAGGATAGTGTCCAGCTCTGCAAAACAAGTTTCACATACCACCGTAGAGAGAATAATATTTCCATAAATCTAATCTGCTGACATGTTTAGCAACATGACATCATGCCATGGCCCGGTCAATATTCGAACCATTTTTCTCAACCAGCACTGCACATATCGCGAGGCGGTTTTCTTGACATGTCTTGTCGAAGCAGAGATCATGTCCCCTTATCACGGGATCCTCATCAATACGGGTATGGGTAACCCAACCACGCCATCAATTACGGCGCTCGGGGAATAAGCGATTTTACCAGGTAAGTGGGGAGGGGCATCGCCTCTTCCGCCCTTATAAAGCGACAAAGATTCACCCCTTTTTACCCACGGCTTCTTCCTCCTTGCTTATCCATTCTAGCACACTCGAGCTCCAGCGCCCAAGTTCGCGTCTTTCTCCTCAAACCACTCCAAGCATGTCCAGAGCGGGAGGCAAGTGGATGGTCTCCTCCGTCATGGAGGAGAACATCACAAAGCTATGGGAAGCCGGATATCTGGCTGCGGACATCGCGCACTAGCTGCCAGATGCGGGGCAGATCATCCCTATGCCTGAACCCCATGAGAGGGTAGTTTTCCTTACCCACTATGTCCGCGGACTGGGATTTCCCCTTCACCCGTTTGTCCGCGGGCTCATGTTCTACTACGGGCTAGATTTTCATGATCTGGCCCCCAATTTCATCCTCAACATCTCGGTGTTTATCGTCGTGTGCGAGGCCTTCCTCCGCATCAGGCCCCACTTCGGCCTGTGGCTGAAGACCTTCAATGTTACAACGAAGGTGGTGGTCGGCCAGCAAGCATACTGCGGAGGCGCCATGGTGGGAAAAATGCCTAACATCACCTGGCTCGAAGGCTCCTATGTGGAGACCATAAAGGGGTGGCAATCGGGGTGGTTCTACATCACCGAGCCGTGCGACACCAACTGGGTGGCAGCCCCTGAATTTCGATCCGGAATCCCCACGCGGCTCACTTCCTGGAAAGAGAAGCGCCTATCCTGGGGTTCCCTGGTAGAGCTGACTGGACTCCAGAATTGCATCAAGAACATGTTGAGCAAGAAAAGAAAGCTCGTCAATGTGGTCCAGGTCATGCTCTTCTGGGGGATCCTCCCATGTCAACGACGGGTATTCAATTTGTGGGAGTTCTACCCAGCCAAGCACCACAAGCTGCGAGAGCTCTTCGACACGATGCACAAGGACGTCTGGAAGGTGCTGTTCAAGGGCTGCTTTGTGCTTCTGCTGTGAGGGCTGCAGTGTGCTCTTCCGTGCGGAGCGAGCGATCTGTATTTCCATTGACTGTTATGACCCCCCTAGGTCCTGGCATCTTGAGGTTGAGGTATGCGTAATGCGGTACCACATTGAATTTTTCAAATGCGGTTCGCCCGAGCAGTGCGTGGTAGCCACTGCAGAACGGGACGATATTGAAGATTAACTCCTCCCTTCGGAAGTTGTCCGGAGATCCGAAGACCACTTCCAGTGTGCTTTAGCCCGTGCAATGGGCCTCTACACCTGGGATGATGCCCTTAAAGGTGGTTTTGGTGGATTTGATCCTTGAGGGATCTATACCCATTTTGCGCACTGTATCCTGATAGAGCAGGTTCAGGCTGCTGCTGCCGTCCATAAGGACTCGAGTGAGGTGAAATCCGTTGATGATGGGGTCTAGGAAAAGTGCGGTGGATCCGCCATGATGGATACTAGTGGGGTGGTCCCTGCGATCGAAGGTGATCAGACAAGAGGACCATGGGTTGAACTTTGGGGCGATGGGCTCCATCGCATAGACGTCCCTTAGTGCACGCTTCCGTTCCCCCTTGGGAATGTGGGTTGCGTATATCATGTTCACCATCTTCACTTGTGGGGGGAACCTCTTCTGTCCTCCCATGTTCGGCGGCCGGGGCTCCTCCTCGTCATCACTATGCAGCCCCTTGTCCTTGTTTTCGGCATTCAACTTGCCGGCCTGCTTGAACAGCCAGCATTCTCTGTTGGTGTGATTGGCTAGCTTATAGGGGGTGCCGTGGATTTGACACGAGCGATCAAGTATCCGATCCAAACTAGACGGGCCCGAAGTACTTCTTTTGAATGGCCTTTTCTGCTCACCGGATCTAGAGCCTCTGAATCCGGCATTGACTGCCATATCATCGGCGTTATTGCCATTGTTGCGGTGCTTGTGTCTATTACGACGTGGTCTGCCGTTGGCATCTTTGGTATCCGAAGTACCCAGATTCCTTGATGTGTTGTTGATGCGAGCCAGCCAGCTATCCTCGCCCGCGCAAAAGCGGGTCATGAGTGTCGTGAGGGCTGCCATAGACTTCGGCTTCTCCTGGCCGAGGTACCGGGCGAGCCACTCGTCACGGATGTTATGCTTGAATGCCACTAAAGCCTCTGCATACGGATAGTCGACAATTTGGTTTTTCTTAGTTAGAAACCGTGTCCAGAATTTCCTGGCCGATTCCCCTAGCTGCTGAGTTATATGGCCCAAGTCATCAGCATCCGGTGGTCGCACATACGTGCCCAGGAAGTTGTCAAGGAATGTGTCTTCCAAGTCCTCCCAACTGCCGATGGAGTCTGCTGGCAAGCTATTCATCCAATGCCGAGCTCGTCCTTTGAGTTTTAGTGGGAGGTACTTGATGGCATGCAGATCATCACCGTGAGCCATGTGGATGTGGAGGAGGAAATCCTCAATCCATAAACGGGATCTGTTGTACCATCATACGATTCGATATTTACGGGTTTAAAACACTCCGGGAATTCGTGATCCATAACATCATCAGTGAAGCATAGGGGGTGTATGGCGCCTCTGTGCCAGGCTATATCACGACGCAGTTCATATGTGTCTTGTCTGCTGTATTCGGCCCGGCCGGATTTACTTTTAGTGTATCCGGCATGACAGTCATCGTCCCGCGTTGGCGCGCGCCCCCATGACCCGTATATCGACCTTGCATGTTTTGCCCTGCTTTCTAATACGTCTCGTAGGTCCCGTGTGTTGCCCCGGGCATTCATATTTTTGTTTGAGTGGCGGCGGGGTGCAGGCTGAACTTCAGGCTGAAACGCCTCTCTGGCTCAGCCACGAGGTGGCCGGTCAGCCGCATCATACACTGGTGATGTAGGTTTCAATGCTTCCTCCTCAGGTCAGGGTAGCGACCTGTACTTTGGGTGACTCTTGGAGGGGTGCTTGAGTTCGTATTACTCGGCCGCAAGGACTTCGGTCCATCTGTCTGCTAGCAAATCTTGATCAGCTCGAAGCTGTTGTTGCTTTTTCTTCAAGCTATTTGATGTTGCTATAAGCTGGTGCTTGAAGCGCTCCTCCTCGACGGGATCCTTAGGCACGATAAATTCTTCATCTCCGAGGCTCACCTAGTCTTCGGAGAGAGGCATGTAATTGTCCTCCTCCGATTCTCTATCTGCTGCCTGCTCTGGAGGGCTAGCTTGTTCACCCTCCCGCTCTAAATCGTGCTAGAGGGTATTTTAGTCGTCTTCGGCACTATCCGGAGTGTTATTGTCTCTTGTGTCGGTATCACTACTTTTGCTATGGCGGGACTTAGAGCGGCGCCGCTGACGTCGGCGCTTGGGTTGCTTCTTGGAGGGGTCATCCCCCATTGTTTCGTCGCCATTGCCTTCTTTTGGGGTGTCCATCATGTATATATTATATGATGAGGTGGCGGTCCAACGCCCTGTGGGTGGTGGTTCCTGTTTGTCTCCTGCATCATCGTCCATACCGTTGATGTCATCAGAGTCGAAGTCGAGCATGTCGGTTAAATCGTCGATAGTGGCTACTAAGTGGGTGGTGGGTGGGGAGCGAATTTCTTCGTTGTCCGCATCCCATTCTAGCCGGACATAGTACGGCCAAGGTTCTCCTGACAAGGAGAGAGACCTTAATGAATTTAGCACGGACGCAGAGGTGAGTGCTGAAAGATATCCGCGGAGGTGAACTCCATGATCGGCGCCCGATCGGATTCGATAGGCACGGACGCAGGCGGCTCGGAGTCCGTGGCCAGAGACGAATCCAGTGGTTCGGCAACACGGCTCTCGTAAGGGGTGAAGTCACTATCCGGCTCCATCATCACTGAGAATGCGGCCTCCATGGCGGGGTCTATCCCCCGTCCTCGGATGGCATGATTTGCTCTGGATTGAGGGCCGGAGTAGTTGCAGGTGTGATCTCCCGAACACTGTCCGACGGCAGAGTTACGTCATGCTCGTCGTGATTGTGCGGCGCACCTGACATGGGCCTGAATCCGTCAAACATCAAGTCTCCGCGGATGTTGGCAGTGTAGTTTAAGTTTCCGAACCTCACTTGATGGCTAGGGGCGTAGCTCTTGATCTAATCTGGATGGCCAAGCGAGTTGGCCCGCAGTGCGAAGCCGCCGAATACGAAGATCTGTCCGGGGAGGAAAACCTCACCCTGGACTGCATCGTTACCCATGATCGAAGGAGGCATCAAGCCTTATGGTGACGTCACAGTGGAACTCTCAATGGAAGCACCAATGTCGGTGTCAAAACTGGCGGATCTCGGGTAGGGGGTCCCGAACCGTACGTCTAAGGCGGATGGTAACAAGAGGCGGGGGACACGATGTTTACCCAGGTTCGGGCCCTCTCGATGGAGGTAATACCCTACTTCCTGCTTCATTGATCTTGATGATATGAGTATTACAATAGTTGATCTACCACGAGATCATAGAGGCTAAACCCTAGAAGCTAGCCTATGGTATGATTGTTGTTGTCCTACGGACCAAACCCTTCGGTTTATATAGACACCGGAGGGGGCTAGGGTTACACAGAGTCGGTTACAAGGGAGGAGATCTACATATCCGTATTGCCAAGCTTGCCTTCCACGCCAAGGAGAGTCCCATCCGGACACGGGACGAAGGCTTCAATCTTGTATCTTCATAGTCCAACAGTCCGGCCAAAGGATATAGTCCGGCTGTCTGGAGGCCCCCTAATCCAGGACTCCCTCACGCCCCTGGTGGAGGGGGAAGCCCGCGCGCTCTCCTCATCCGCCCTGACGTGCGTCTTCAACCATCTCTATCTTCGTGACCCTGACGCCAACCTCGACAAGCTGCTCGAGCTCGTAGAGGAAGGGCACTGCACAGCGGTTGCCGAAGCAGTGAAGGACTAGGTGGAGGCCCTATTGAAGAAGTTCCTTTCCGTCGACCCCGCACCTCCAGCTGATGGCGCCGCCGATCCTAAGACCAAGGCCAATGACACGGGTGATGGCAGCGCTGCCGACGAGCGGGCACTTCCAGGTGACGGCGCCCGAGACTGAAAAGGAGGCTAGCTGGCGGGCGATAGTTCTCCTTCCTACTTTTGCTTTACTACGAGCAGCCCTGCAACATGCGACGTGCCTTGTGGAGGCGTTAAAAATTTCGTTTGGTGTTAAGGAACACTATGTTGTGTAATGATTTCTTTAGGTTCCATGATTTCCTTCCCATTTGCTTGATGTTCTACTTTGGTAGGGCCCGACCCCGCGAATACATCAGCCGCTGTTGGGACGTCCGGATCACCAGGACAGGACCAAGGGTTGAGGGGCTACGTGGCCAGTTAGGCTCCTGAGTCACGATGCAAACGGCTTAAGGGAAGGAGATGCAGAAATAGGCCTTAGGGTTGTATGTCGATAGGGCCCGACCTCGAGCATACCTCAGTCGCCGTTGGGTTGTGCAGATCACTAGGACGGGACCAAGGCGTGAGGGGCTACATGGCCAGTTAGGCTCCTGAGTCGCGATGCTCAGGAGTCCCCCTTGATGCTCAAACAGACCTTCATACCTTCCCTCGCCGAGCTCCTCGCTTGGGATGGGTGCGCGACGACCAGGTCCGAGGGACCTGGCAGGGCGCCGTACGCTAGGCGAGGCCTGAGCGTAGCCCAGTTCCCAGCCCCCTCACGCGACTCTCCCGAGGGGGACACATTGCGGTGAGGCTAGACACCGAGCCAGGTGGCATCCTGAGGTTGGTACGGCCATGGGGCCACCCTAAGTTGTTTATCACCAGCGCAGAGAGTAGCGCTTCCGCACTTGCATGGGCATAGTAGCTCCTCGACCGTGTTGACTGCCAGCGCGGAGCATGGTGCTTCCACTAGTGCGTGGGTGAGGGCTCCCTATAAGTGGAGCCCCCGGGGCGTGTACAGCCCCACCCTGACACATGGCTTGCACGACAGGGCTAGACGAGGTGTGTCTGGGCACCTGTGAGCCAGCGTGGGACTCACGAGGCCCTACCTCAAGGCAGGTTCCTATATGTCCATTAGCACAGTATATTTACACAATATAATGTTCTCAATTTATAGGACAAATGAATGAACTAAACAACGCAAAAAATAGTATTACAAAACGGACGAACTGGCCCTTTCTAGCATCCAGATCCGAGCGTGGGCGTCGATGTCGAGGCAGCGAATGGTGGTCTTCCGATGGAGTTGACAATGGCGCCATGGAGCCCCTAGATCGGGAGGAGGTGTGGGGTCACGGACGTGGAGGAGGATCCCTCTACGGCCTCCGACTTTGGGAGCAGCGAGGAGGGGTCGACCAGGCGGGAGGTTGTGCTGCAGAGGAGCTCTAGCAAGCTCTTGACAAAGCAACGGTGCCGCCGTGTTGAAGGCGGCGGCGGTTGACGAGCAGGGGAGGAGGCTCGGCGTCGCGGGAGGGAAGGAGGAGTATCCCGCGCCCGCGAGGCAGGGTCGACCAACGGTGGTTGACGAGCAAGGGGGGAGGAGGAGGCGCCGGGTTGCGGGCGGGGAGGATGAGGAGGATCCCGCGGTGGCCTCTGGCTTAGGCGACGGCGAAGCGGGGTCGAGCGGCGGCGGTTGACGACCAGCGGAGGAAGAGAAGGATCCCGCACCGGTGAGGAGGGATCGACCGGCTGCGGTTGACGAGGAGGAGGCCTGGACCGGGGGGGTGTGCGGAAGAGAAGGGATCGAGGGAGAGATGGGGTTGGCGTGGGAGAGAGGGTGTCACACCCTAGCTAGTCATGCATTAGAGTGTTGCATCATGTTTACTCTTTCATCAGAAACTTGAAATGGGGATGACAGAACCCCCAGTCCCCTCTGAAACCAACTAGGGTTTACTAAAATAATTTTCAATGAACCTGAAATGCCCTTCTAAAATGCCCATCATTTTTGTCTTGGTTCAGAACCTCTGCAAAAGTGGTGCACATTTTCCTAGGCCATCCTAGGGTTTTTGAATTAAATCATAACTATTTGAATTTGGGCATTTAAAATTATATAAAATATTTAAATGCTCAAATATCTCCAAACTAAAATGTTTCATGTTGGAAATAATCCAACTATGGACCAGGAGTAGTTTGGTGAATTTTGGAGTTGCCTAGGTATTTTAATTAATTCAACACAGTTGCAGATATATTAAATAAATCAGAAAACAGAAAAAGAAAGGGGAAAGACTTACCTGTGCGGCCCAGCCAGCTGGCCGGCCCAGCTAGCAGCCGACCCAGCCCAACACTGTAGCTCCCCGTCGTCTTCCTCCCCACGCCCCGAAGCTGCTGCGTGCTCGCGCGCGCGGCCGCGCGGCCACCTCCTGCTTGCCGACGCCCTCCTGGCCGCGTGGACGACGCCGCAGCCCGTCCCGATTCCCCCTGCCCTCGCTCACTCTCCCCCGTTTCTCCCTCGCTCTCTCTCGCTCTCGGCCGAAGCACACCGTCGCCGCCGTTCGCCTTAGCCACTGCCTCCGGCCACCCCTCGCTCCCCCGAGTAGCTCAGAAGCTCCGCCTCGACTCCCTCTTCCTCCCCACCGCTCCACGAGTCCCCGGAAGCCCTGCATCGCCGCCACGTCGTGGTTCCCCTCTTCGGGCTCCGACCACCGTCGCCGACGAATTCGCCGTCTCTAGCGCGTCCCCGAGCCCGCTTCGACGCCCACTGCAACCGCGGTGAGCTACGCCACCGTTTCCCCCTCTTCTCCCCCTCGATCCCTCACCGTAGCTTCATCTCCACCACGGCCAAACCTCCGCCGTCGCCGAGCTCGCCGTCGACGCAGCTCCGGTGACCATTTGGTCACCCCGGCGAGTCCAACGCGTTCACAGAACCCAGTAGAGCATCCCTAGCGCCTCACCTTGCTCGACTTCGAGCTCCAACACCGTTCCCGTGCTCGACCGAACCCCGGCGGCCGCAACCGAGCTCACCGCCGTCAACTCCGGCCACCCCGACCCCAACGGACTCCGCCAAGAGCCCCGGGTCGTCCTCAGCTTCACTCCGGTGATCTCCGCGGTCCATTTGGTGGCCGAAACGACCAAAACCACTATCGCCGCCGCACTGTTGGTCGCCGCCGGCCAGAACTCCGGCGAGCTGACGTGGCCTAGTTAATTAGCCACTAAACCACCACCTACTGACACTGACAAGTGGGCCCAGGGCTTAGTCAAAGCTAACCAGCCCGGGGTCAACGCGGGATTAGCCCCTGTGACACTGACGTGTGGACCCCACACGTCAGGTTTGACCCGAGCCAGCTCTGTTGACCTGCTGATGTCACTGTGATGTCAGGCTGACGCAGTAAATGATATTTCTGGATTTAAATTAAATCAGGAAATTCCAGAATATTATTTAAACTTCAAAAATTCATAACTTTTATTCTGTAACTCCAAATTGGACAAATTATATATGAAAAATGATCAGAAAAATCCAATCTATCCATCTGTACTATTTTCATGCATGACCAAACAAGTTAAATTGATGTTTTAATCAGAACAAGGAAAGGCACTTTAAAAGGCCATATTTGAATTTGAAATTTGAATCTTTGATTCAAATTTGCTCAAACACTTCTGGCTTTAGTTGCATTAGCCCAACACACTCATATTGCCATGTTCCATGCATGCATCCTATTGTTGCATATTGTTTGGTAATGCTGTGTATCGGTATCCTTTGCGACAGGATCTGTTCCCGAGGAGTACCGTGATTACCCTAACGAAGAACCGTATCCGTGCAACGAACCATCAGGCAAGCAACCAACCATTTGATCATATCGATACAATCCCATGTTCTCGCTCCTGCTCTCTTTTACTGCATTAAGACAACGCGATTCAAACTGCTGTGTGCTGCGGTAGTTGAACCCATTTCCTCTGCATGACCTGTCATTGCCACAGTAACTAGATGAAACCCACTAGCATGTGTAGGAGTTGATTGAGCCATATGTATGTGTTGTTCCTACCTTGCTATGCCTGCTATGCTTAGAGTCGTGTCAGGTCTGGTTCATCTGGGTGATGGGCTAGAGTGAAATGATTATGTCGGTAATGAGAGTGGTGTGGTGAACACGATTTGGTAAAGGTATCGATGAGAGGCCATGTAGGAGTACATGATGGGTTGTTTCATTGAAGCCGACCTTAAGCTCTGAGATCTGTATGTGTGATTTAAGAATCAGCTACTACCATGCATTGGGCCCGAAACCAATGGACCCTCTCGACTTCTTATTCACCCTAGTTCTCCGTCCAGGAGTTGCAAGTAGTTTCTGGTGTTTGTAGCCTACTGGAGGCCGTGGACAGCGCTGACCGTAGGGGTGGGCTGTGATGCGGTAGGTACGTGGCACGGTGTACCGAATACCCGTTAGGTATCTCGGGAACCCTGTTCACATCGTTCGGGGCCGTATGGGAAACCTCGGCCGGACTCCCTGCGGATGGAACCTGAATAGGCGATAAACCTGGACTGGAAGCTTAGGTGATTAGGTAGGTCGTGGCCGACACCCACGTTGGGCTTCCGCTTGAAGGTTGCCGAGTACATGTCGTGTAGACGACGGTAAGTGGTGAGAGCGTGTATGAAGAAGTACCCCCTGCAGGGTTAACAGGATCTATTCGAATAGCCGCGTCCGCGGTAAAGGACTACTTGGTTGCCTATACAGTTCATAGACAAGTAAATGGAAACTGTTAAAAGCCTCAAGATAAGTGTGAGTGCCGAGGATGGCTCTTCCGTAGGAAGACGGAGATGGATCCTCGGTAGTGTATTGAAGTGGTGAATAGTGGACTCGTGTGCGCAAAACTATTTCAAATGGAGTATCGTAGGATAGTCTAGCCAAGAGTCAAAGCTGGCTTGCTGCAATAACTCCACCAACCCTTTTTGATACTATGCATGTATGTAGGGTCTGATGTAAGTCTTGCTGAGTACCTTTGTACTCATGTTGCTATAATCTACATTTTTACAGAAGACGCTGCAACCCCTTCTGATGGGTTCTATGTAGACGTTGACATCAACGAGTAGGCTAAAGACCCAGGTGGTGACCCTGAGCTTGTGAAGGACCACATAGTATAGTTAGGCTTCCAAGCCTCTTTTATTTTACTAGTTGTCTGTACTCAGACAAGTTACTTCCGCTGTTGGCTTGTATGACTGTATGACTTGTATGTTGGGTCGTGAGACCCGTATCTGTGTGTATGATATGTATGGCTCCCTGAGCCTTAAATAAAGTACTTGTGTCATAGAGTCATGTTGTGATGCTTCGTTGTATTTGCACATATCGAGCATATTGTGTGTATGATTGAAATGCTTGGTATGTGTGGGATCTGACTATCTAGTTGTTTATCTTTAGTAGCCTCTCTTACCGGGAAATGTCTCCTAGTGTTACCGCTGAGCCATGGTAGCTTGCTACTGCTCTGGAACACTTAGGCTGGCCGGCATGTGTCCTTCTTCGTTCCTGTGTCTGTCCCTTCGGGGAAATGTCACGCTTTGAGTACCGGAGTCCTGTTAGCCCGCTACAGCCCGGTTTACCGGAGTCCTGCTAGCCCAGTGCTACAGCCCGGACCCAATTGCTGATGACCGACACGTTCGAAGCTGGGTCATGGATGCCTGTCCCTGTAAGTCTGTGCCACTTTGGGTTTACGACTAGTCATGTCAGCCCGGGCTCTTTATCATATGGATGCTAGCGACACTATCATATACGTGAGCCAAAAGGCGCAAACGGTCCCGGGCAAAGGTAAGGCGACACCCGTGGGAATACCGTGCGTGAGGCCGCAAAGTGATATGAAGTGTTACCGGCTAGATCGATGTGACATCGAGTCGGGGTCCTGACAGCGTTGGCATCAGAGCCGGACTGCCTGTAGGTTCTCCAAGCCAAACTGGTCGATGTTGAGTCTAGAAATTCTTTAGTTATATGTAGGGGAATTGCTTGTGGGATGGAACGTAAGGCTCTTTTACTCCTTATACCTTGTGACTTTCTGATCTGAGTCAGTCCATTCTTCCACCGGGGGTTAAGGAATTAGGATCTATTCTCTCCATCAGGATCACGTGTTACTAATCAGTAGTACCTTATAAGTTTGATGGTTATCAGCCTAGTTCAGTTCTTCTACCACATTATGTTGTAGAAATGGTTTCAAGACTTGATGTGATGATGTTGAGTGTGTACGAAATCCTTTGTCAAATGTCTCAATATCCTTTTTGAGCATTTACAGCTGTTATGCTGCCGAAATTTTGCTAGAAATTCTAATGCCTTTGCATTATGATTATGCTTTCAGATGGCCACTCGCGACCTCAATCAAGTGGTTCGCCTGACTCGATGCCTAGATGTACCCGGACATACTGCTAAGTTGGTCAGGGTAATGACTGAGGCTGGATACCGCTGGTATCCTGAGTACACGGTCGAAGAGCAATTCCGAGATTTTAATCAAAGCCAGTATCTCTGCACTGTCAGGATATTTCCATCTTATCCTGGATCCACTGAGCCTCTTCACTGCTCCTATGGACTCGGGGTTACTATCGAGATGGCTGTGCAGGATGCCGCCTACTCTATGATGACCATTATGCGAGTCAGATCTGGGTTATTTCGGGACTCTGATTTCCGGTATATGCCAGGATCACTTCCGGGAGCACAAGGATATCTCCAAGCTATTTATGCTGATTCCACTCAGGAGGATTCACGAACTCGCACCACTGCTGAGATGCTCGAGGATAAGGACCGTGAAAATCGGGCCTTAAGGTTAGAGCTCTTCAATACCCGTGCCGACCACTGGGCCACTTTGACTCGGTTCGCACCGGCGGTGCAAGCTGGATATTCAGATATGCGCGATCTCTATCCTGTGAGATCTGCTCTGCCAGACGTGATGGTTTGGCGTGATGTAGGAGGCATCACCCCACCTCGCGGTCCCCGCAGGCCACCGTTTGCTGGTCCAAGACCTCATCCTAGCCCCTATGGTCCACAAGCTCCGCGAGACCGTCTGTTTCCGGATGATCATGTTGAACTTCCAGGCTATGGAGGTGACTTCTACGAGGACTACTACGGATCGGTCTGAGTTAGTAGTAGTATCACTAGTTCGCACTAGCTGTGTCGTCTGTTGTCCTGCGTGTCTCGTGGGATATGACCTAGTTTGTACTCTTCCGGAGATGTAGAAAAATAATGTATAGGAGCTTGGAATGCCTCCGATGAGATGTAATCCTCTTTTCACCGTATTAGTACCTTGCTTGGCTTGTACTAAACCTTGTATGGTGTGTATGACGATGGAATAAAGAAGCAGTTTCTGTATCTACCATGTCATACGGATGATCATCTTGCATTCCGAGTTATTTCTTACGTTATGTATCCCATGTCGGAATTTTATCATTCTGACTAAATCATTGTCTTGTTTACCTAGGATGGTCAACACGCGCGCTAATCCTGCTTCCCAAGAGCAGGCCGAAGGCAGTGAAGCCAGGAATGAAAATCTGCCTCATCCTCCTTCACTAGCCGAGGTGATGATGGAAGCTGAGAGAAACAAGCGGGAGACAAACCGTTTGTTGGAGCGTATTGAACAGAATACAGCACACCATCAGAGGGCTAACGTGGTGTCACTCAGCGATTTTATCAAATTGCATCCACCCACGTTCCACCACTCCGTCGAGCCTCTCGACGCTGATGACTGGCTTCGCAGTATTTCTCACAAGCTGCGTTCCGCGCTGGTAGCGGAGGCTGACAAGGTCACCTTTGCCGCATATCATCTTGAAGGCCCCGCCAGTCTTTGGTGGGAGAATTATGGAGCTATGCGCCCAGCGGGCCATGTCACAACTTGGGCTGAATTCAGCGAGGCTTTCCGTGAACATCACATTCCGGAGGGTCTCATGGACCGTAAGCGTGAAGAATTTTGCAATTTCACCCAAGGCCGACTTTCTGTGGATGCCTATAGCAGAGAGTTTGGTAAGCTCGCCCGATATGCAACTGAGGAAGTGTCTACTGACGCCAAGAAGCAAGCAAGGTTCCGCAAGGGCCTTAGTCCTGAGCTTCGCCGCGACCTCCGTCTGCATGAGTGCACATCTTTTCCGAAACTTGTCAACAAAGCCATCAGTGCTGAAACTGGTCAGACAGACTATGACGCAACACGCAAGCATGGACGTGACATGGGTTCCTCATCCGGTGCTGGTCCTCAGAAGCGCCGCGTGTGGGTACCCAACACCGCCTTGCCACCCAGGTTCACACCGAGGCCATCTTTCCAGGCGCCTCGCCCCGCTCAACAGTCTGCTCCAGCTAAGCCCTATGGGGGTCCAACCAATAATGCTCCTCCACGTACCAGTTCCGTGACTTGTTTCAAGTGTGGGGAATCTGGTCATTATATGCGTGAGTGTCCCCAGACCAACCCCAATCAATCTGCTAAAGCTGTTGGCCGTGGCAAGCCGACAGGAAAAGTGTTTCATGCTAAACCGGTCATCGCTTCACGTGGCCATGTCAACTGTATCTCTGCCGAAGAAGCTCAAGAAGATCCCAACGTCGTTCTCGGTACGCTTCTTGTTAATTGCCACCCGGCATCTGTTCTTTTCGATACAGGAGCCTCTCATTCTTTTATATCTGAAAATTATGCTCGTTTGCATAACGTTGCATTCTGTGACTTGCCATCCTCTATGGTAATTCAAACTCCGGGATCCAAATGGCAAACTTCTAGAGTAAGCCATGGAAATGAAATCCAAGTCGACAGACTTGTTTTTCTCGCATCTTTGATAGCCCTTAAATCTTCAGATATTAATATCATTTTGGGTATGGACTGGATGTCAGCTCATCAAGCCAAAATTGATTGCTTCTCTAGGACCGTTCAACTCACCCATCCTTCGGGGAAGATAGTCAATGTTTTGACTCGAATAGCCAAGCGACAATTATATTCTCTTAACGCCAGCCCTTTACCAGACCTTGAGGACGTTCCGGTAGTCCATGACTTTCCGGATGTCTTTCCAGAAGAATTGCCAGGGGTTCCACCTGACAGGGATGTTGAGTTCGTAATAGACCTCATCCCCGGAACCATTCCGATTGCTAGAAGGCCTTATAAGATGGCACCCCTAGAACTAGCCGAGCTTAAGAAACAACTCGATGAATCCTTGAAAAAGGGTTTCATCCGACCTAGTTCATCTCCGTGGGCTTGCCCCGTCCTATTCGTTAAGAAGAAGGATGGTACGGACCGGATGGTTGTAGATTACCGACCTGTCAATTTGGTCACGATCAAGAACAAATATCCACTTCCCAGGATCAACGACCTGTATGATCAGCTCGCTGGATCTTCAGTCTTCTCTAAGATGGATTTGAGGTTGGGCTACCATCAAATCAAAATCAGAAACGGGGACATTCCTAAAACGGCCTTTGTTACTCGTTATGGCCAATACGAGTACACCGTCATGTCCTTCGGTTTAACCAACGCTCCAGCCACCTTTTCTTGGTTAATGAACTCAATCTTCATGGAGTATTTGGATAAATTCGTCGTAGTTTATCTCGATGATATACTCATCTACTCCAAGAACGAGGAAGAACATGCCGAACATCTAAGACTAGTGTTGCAGAAACTTCGAGAGCATCGCCTTTATGCCAAATTTTCTAAATGTGAATTCTGGTTGCCAGAAGTGACCTATCTGGGTCATGTAATATCTGGTAAAGGTATTGCGGTTAACCCTGAGCGAGTTCAAGCCGTCCTTGATTGGACTCCACCCGAATCGGTCAAGCAAGTTCGGAGTTTTCTGGGCTTAGCGAGCTATTGCCGTCGCTTTGTCGAGAACTTCTCCAAAGTTGCTAAACTTCTAACCGAACTCCTCAAGAAAGATAAAAAGTTCGAATGGACTCCACAATGTGAGCACAGCTTTCAGGAACTGAAAAGACGCCTGACCTCTGCTCCTGTACTGGTACCGCCAGACTTCTCCAAGGACTTTGTTATCTACTGCGACGCCTCGCGACAAGGACTAGGTTGCATTCTCATGCAAGATCGACACGTAATTGCTTACGCTTCACGGCAATTGCACCCACATGAGGAGAATTATCCTACTCATGATCTAGAACTTGCAGCCGTAGTCTATGCACTTAAGACCTGGCGACATTACCTCCTCGGTAATCGTTGCGAAATATTCACTGATCACCAAAGTCTGAAGTACATTTTCACCCAACCGGATTTGAATCTCAGACAGAGACGTTGGGTTGAATTGATCACAGACTTCGACCTAGGAATAACCTATACCCCAGGGAAAGCCAACGTCATGGCTGATGCGCTAAGTCGTAAATCTTATTGTAACAATCTGATGTTACAACAAAGTCAACCGCTTCTCCATGAGGAATTTCGGAAGCTTAACCTTCACATTGTACCTCAAGGTTTTCTTTCCACCTTGGTGGCAAAACCTACTCTTACGGATCAAATCATCGCTGCCCAAAAGCGAGATAAGGGGATATCTAAAATCAAAGAGAACATTGCTAGCGGAGGTGCTAGTTGTTTCTCCACAAATGATCATGGTGTTGTGTACTTTAAGGACCGTCTAGTGGTTCCCAAGAACCAGCATCTACGGCAGTTGATCCTTAAGGAGGCCCATGAATCTCCTCTCACCATTCATCCCGGTAGTACTAAAATGTATCAGGATCTACGCCAGAGGTTCTGGTGGACTAGGATGAAGAGAGAAATTGCTCAGTATATTGCTAATTGCGACGTCTGTCGTCGTGTAAAAGCAGAGCATCAACGGCCTGCTGGCACCCTTCAACCCTTAGCTATTCCTGAATGGAAATGGGATAAAATTGGTATGGATTTCATTACCGGTTTTCCCAGGACCAAGAGAGGGAATAATGCTATTTTCGTCGTGGTCGATCGTCTTTCCAAAGTAGCTCATTTCCTACCTGTTCGTGAGAGTATAACCGCTAGTCAGCTGGCAGACTTATACATCTCCCGGATAGTGTCTCTCCATGGTGTTCCTTTGGAAATCAATTCGGATCGAGGAAGTCTTTTCACCTCTCGATTTTGGGAAAGTTTCCAAAATGCTATGGGAACCCGTCTCTCCTTTAGCACCGCTTTCCACCCTCAGTCAAGTGGTCAAGTGGAACGCGTCAACCAAATTCTAGAAGACATGCTTCGAGCCTCTGTTATCTCGTTCGGAATGGACTGGGAGAAGTGCCTTCCATTTGCCGAATTCGCTTACAACAACAGCTATCAATCTAGCTTGGGTAAAGCCCCTTTTGAAGTTCTCTATGGACGACGATGTCGAACACCCCTTAACTGGTCAGAGACCGGGGAAAGACAATTCTTTGGCCCGGATATGATTCAGGAAGCAGAAGAACAAGTTCGTATCGTTCGTGAAAAGTTGAAAACAGCCCAATCCCGTCAAAAGAGTCAATACGACCGAAAACATAAGGCTATGACTTTCGAGGTTGACGAGAAGGCTTATCTTCGGGTCACCCCTCTGAAGGGAACCCATCGTTTCGGTATCAAAGGCAAATTGGCTCCTCGTTACATTGGACCTTTTTGCATTCTTGCCAAACGAGGAGAAGTTGCCTACCAATTGGAACTACCTCCGCACCTCTCCAGAGTTCACGATGTCTTCCACATTTCTCAACTCAGGCGTTGCTTCTCGGATCCTATCCGTGAAGTGGACCACGAAACGCTTGATCTCCAAGATGATCTTACATATTGAGAGTACCCCATCCGTATCCTCGATCAGGCCGAACGTACCACGCGACGTCATAATATCAAGTTTCTCAAGGTTCAATGGTCGCATCATTCTAAAGATGAAGCAACTTGGGAAAGGGAGGATCGTCTTCGACTCGAATATCCCGCCTTCTTCTCGGAGGAACCCAAATCTCGGGACGAGATTCTTTTGAGTGGGGGTGAGTTGTCACACCCTAGCTAGTCATGCATTAGAGTGTTGCATCATGTTTACTCTTTCATCAGAAACTTGAAATGGGGATGACAGAACCCCCAGTCCCCTCTGAAACCAACTAGGGTTTACTAAAATAATTTTCAATGAACCTGAAATGCCCTTCTAAAATGCCCATCATTTTTGTCTTGGTTCAGAACCTCTGCAAAAGTGGTGCACATTTTCCTAGGCCATCCTAGGGTTTTTGAATTAAATCATAACTATTTGAATTTGGGCATTTAAAATTATATAAAATATTTAAATGCTCAAATATCTCCAAACTAAAATGTTTCATGTTGGAAATAATCCAACTATGGACCAGGAGTAGTTTGGTGAATTTTGGAGTTGCCTAGGTATTTTAATTAATTCAACACAGTTGCAGATATATTAAATAAATCAGAAAACAGAAAAAGAAAGGGGAAAGACTTACCTGTGCGGCCCAGCCAGCTGGCCGGCCCAGCTAGCAGCCGACCCAGCCCAACACTGTAGCTCCCCGTCGTCTTCCTCCCCACGCCCCGAAGCTGCTGCGTGCTCGCGCGCGCGCGGCCGCGCGGCCACCTCCTGCTTGCCGACGCCCTCCTGGCCGCGTGGACGACGCCGCAGCCCATCCCGATTCCCCCTGCCCTCGCTCACTCTCCCCCGTTTCTCCCTCGCTCTCTCTCGCTCTCGGCCGAAGCACACCGTCGCCGCCGTTCGCCTTAGCCACTGCCTCCGGCCACCCCTCGCTTCCCCGACAAGCTCAGAAGCTCCGCCTCGACTCCCTCTTCCTCCCCACCGCTCCACGAGTCCCCGGAAGCCCTGCATCGCCGCCACGTCGCCGTTCCCCTCTTCGGGCTCCGACCACCGTCGCCGACGAATTCGCCGTCTCCAGCGCGTCCCCGAGCCCGCTTCGACGCCCACTGCAACCGCGGTGAGCTACGCCACCGTTTCCCCCTCTTCTCCCCCTCGATCCCTCACCGTAGCTTCATCTCCACCACGGCCGAACCTCCGCCGTCGCCGAGCTCGCCGTCGACGCAGCTCCGGTGACCATTTGGTCACCCCGGCGAGTCCAACGCGTTCACAGAACCCAGTAGAGCATCCCTAGCGCCTCACTTTGCTCGACTTCGAGCTCCAACACCGTTCCCGTGCACGACCGAACCCCGGCGGCCGCAGCCGAGCTCACCGCCGTCGACTCCGGCCACCCCGACCCCAACGGACTCCGCCAAGAGCCGCGGGTCGTCCTCAGCTTCACTCCGGTGATCTCCGCGGTCCATTTGGTGGCCGAAACGACCAAAACCACTATCGCCGCCGCACTGTTGGTCGCCGCCGGCCAGAACTCCGGCGAGCTGACGTGGCCTAGTTAATTAGCCACTAAACCACCACCTACTGACACTGACAAGTGGGCCCAGGGCTTAGTCAAAGCTAACCAGCCCGGGGTCAACGCGGGATTAGCCCCTGTGACACTGACGTGTGGACCCCACACGTCAGGTTTGACCCGAGCCAGCTCTGTTGACCTGCTGATGTCACTATGATGTCAGGCTGACGCAGTAAATGATATTTCTGGATTTAAATTAAATCAGGAAATTCCAGAATATTATTTAAACTTCAAAAATTCATAACTTTTATTCTGTAACTCCAAATTGGACAAATTATATATGAAAAATGATCAGAAAAATCCAATCTATCCATCTGTACTATTTTCATGCATGACCAAACAAGTTAAATTGATGTTTTAATCAGAACAAGGAAAGGCACTTTAAAAGGCCATATTTGAATTTGAAATTTGAATCTTTGATTCAAATTTGCTCAAACACTTCTGGCTTTAGTTGCATTAGCCCAACACACTCATATTGCCATGTTCCATGCATGCATCATATTGTTGCATATTGTTTGGTAATGCTGTGTATCGGTATCCTTTGCGACAGGATCTGTTCCCGAGGAGTACCGTGATTACCCTAACGAAGAACCGTATCCGTGCAACGAACCATCAGGCAAGCAACCAACCATTTGATCATATCGATACAATCCCATGTTCTCGCTCCTGCTCTCTTTTACTGCATTAAGACAACGCGATTCAAACTGCTGTGTGCTGTGGTAGTTGAACCCATTTCCTCTGCATGACCTGTCATTGCCACAGTAACTAGATGAAACCCACTAGCATGTGTAGGAGTTGATTGAGCCATATGTATGTGTTGTTCCTACCTTGCTATGCCTGCTATGCTTAGAGTCGTGTCAGGTCTGGTTCATCTGGGTGATGGGCTAGAGTGAAATGATTATGTCGGTAATGAGAGTGGTGTGGTGAACACGATTTGGTAAAGGTATCGATGAGAGGCCATGTAGGAGTACATGGTGGGTTGTTTCATTGAAGCCGACCTTAAGCACTGAGATCTGTATGTGTGATTTAAGAATCAGCTACTACCATGCATTGGGCCCGAAACCAATGGACCCTCTCGACTTCTTATTCACCCTAGTTCTCCGTCCAGGAGTTGCAAGTAGTTTCTGGTGTTTGTAGCCTACTGGAGGCCGTGGAAAGCGCTGACCGTAGGGGTGGGCTGTGATGCGGTAGGTACGTGGCACGGTGTACCGAATACCCGTTAGGTATCTCGGGAACCCTGTTCACATCGTTCGGGGCCGTATGGGAAACCTCGGCCGGACTCCCTGCGGATGGAACCTGAATAGGCGATAAACCTGGACTGGAAGCTTAGGTGATTAGGTAGGTCGTGGCCGACACCCACGTTGGGCTTCCGCTTGAAGGTTGCCGAGTACATGTCGTGTAGACGACGGTAAGTGGTGAGAGCGTGTATGAAGAAGTACCCCCTGCAGGGTTAACAGGATCTATTCGAATAGCCGCGTCCGCGGTAAAGGACTACTTGGTTGCCTATACAGTTCATAGACAAGTAAATGGAAACTGTTAAAAGCCTCAAGATAAGTGTGAGTGCCGAGGATGGCTCTTCCGTAGGAAGACGGAGGTGGATCCTCGGTAGTGTATTGAAGTGGTGAGTAGTGGACTCGTGTGCGCAAAACTATTTCAAATGGAGTATCATAGGATAGTCTAGCCAAGAGTCAAAGATGGCTTGCTGCAATAACTCCACCAACCCTTTTTGATACTATGCATGTATGTAGGATCTGATGTAAGTCTTGCTGAGTACCTTTGTACTCATGTTGCTATAATCTACATTTTTACAGAAGACGCTGCAACCCCTTCTGATGGGTTCTATGTAGACGTTGACATCAACGAGTAGGCTAAAGACCCAGGTGGTGACCCTGAGCTTGTGATGGACCACATAGTATAGTTAGGCTTCCAAGCCTCTTTTATTTTACTAGTTGTCTGTACTCAGACAAGTTACTTCTGCTGCTGGCTTGTATGATTGTATGACTTGTATGTTGGGTCGTGAGACCCGTACCTATGTGTATGATATGTATGGCTCCCTGAGCCTTAAATAAAGTACTTGTGTCATAGAGTCATGTTGTGATGCTTCGTTGTATTTGCACATATCGAGCATATTGTGTGTATGATTGAAATGCTTGGTATGTGTGGGATCTGACTATCTAGTTGTTTATCTCTAGTAGCCTCTCTTACCGGGAAATGTCTCCTAGTGTTACCGCTGAGCCATGGTAGCTTGCTACTGCTCTGGAACACTTAGGCTGGCCGGCATGTGTCCTTCTTCGTTCCTGTGTCTGTCCCTTCAGGGAAATGTCACGCTTTGAGTACCGGAGTCCTGTTAGCCCGCTACAGCCCGGTTTACCGGAGTCCTGCTAGCCCAGTGCTACAGCCCGGACCCATTTGCTGATGACCGACACGTTCGAAGCTGGGTCATGGATGCCTGTCCCTGTAAGTCTGTGCCACTTTGGGTTTACGACTAGTCATGTCAGCCCGGGCTCTTTATCATATGGATGCTAGCGACACTATCATATACGTGAGCCAAAAGGCGCAAACGGTCCCGGGCAAAGGTAAGGCGACACCCGTGGGAATACCGTGCGTGAGGCCGCAAAGTGATATGAAGTGTTACCGGCTAGATCGATGTG